>NC_090923.1:1172837003-1173140033 GCF_040938575.1 Ambystoma mexicanum
TGTTTCAGAAACCGTTCTGAGTAATGTACAGGATCTTCCACTGATGGCCGATTCAATCGGAGGCGGACAAAAGCCAGTTCAGCAATCACACTGCAGGCATCGCATACCGGTTTGGTCCGGCCAGACTATTGAGTTAGCCCTAAAATAAAAACTTCCAAACACACAGAGTGCACTGTCCTAAACCAAGAGTGTCATTGGGGCCTTGGAATGAGCCTGTGTCTTATAGTTCATAGTTCATAAGAAGTCTCTTTAGTCACAAAGTCGAAAAACTATGGAAACCAGCGTACAGTTTGGCGGACCTACTAAGTTAGGAAGCAAGGGCCCAAGAGATGAAATTCTGCTCCATCACCCCCTTATTCCCTAATCATACACCCTCCTGCAAGTCTGTTCCCAGCCCTGATCTGTAAGACATACTCTGGGATTCAAATACCCTCAGAGTATTCTGGCATACAAATGGCCCCTCCTCATAACGCGATCCCCCAACGTTTACATGAAATTTGGGGCAGGCGATCCCTGCCCTTACCCAATCATGGCAATAATGAACACACCTAGTCCATGGACACAGTCGACATTCAAAGACCCTGGGTTACCCTCCGTTCGTCCCTCCTATTGAGTCAGGGGGACACTACTTGAGTTGTCCAAAACTCACAAGCCAGCCCTGTTCAGAAAGACTTTTGTAGGGTATGTGCAGCTGCAGGTGTCAGAATTCCGGGAACCTGGTTCCGCGTTGACCCGTCGTGAAGAATATATTTCTTCCTACCAATGTGATTCTCAGGAGTACGAAAGGACAGTCTAAGAATCCAATTGATCGGAAGATGGTGTAGAGTCGTTGGGATCGTAGAGCTGAGCGGCCCGCAACTTCCCGGTAGATGATGGTTCCAGGTTCCAGCCAACGACTGCAGAATATTATACTGATTACAATCAAATACACCCCTTTCAAGAGAACACGTAACAAAATCTCAACAGACTAACCTGCAGAAAACGGTTTAACCAGAAGTGTTTCATGCAAGAATGTCCTCTATACTGGGGTACTCTGGAGACCAGAAGAAGAGAAAAGACAATCAGTACCAGAGAATGAGTGGAAGAAATAATGGTAAGGAAAGGTAGGTTTCTTACCCTTTTTTCCCTGGAAGTGAACGTCCCTGGCAAAGTCCTTCTTCTTTCCTGTAGGAACAGTGTGATGGTATCTGCCCTCTGTTCGGTGGACCAAACAATCCAAGGTGTAAGAAGTCACTAGTCCAGCAACCACCTATTCCCGCCGGCACGAGGACGCCTAAAAGGTGCTCAGGAAGTCTCTAGTCCAGCACCAAGCCTGTACCCGCCGGCACGAGGACGCCTACAGCACCCTGGGGAAGGACAGGGAAGGGATTGGAGAGGGAAAAGGAAGGAAGGAAAGAACGAAGGTAAGAGGTCTCCCAAGCTTCGAGGTCCGATTTCGACAAAACCAAATCACTAGGCAAGAATAATCCATAAACAATCCGAGGTCAAGATACAAGAACAGGTAAGGATAATCCAAGAGCAATCCAGTAAACGTAATCCGAGATCAAACAAAACCACTAAATCTGAGCAAGAAAAAACCGCTGTCACTATTGGATCAGAAGCAGCGAGAAGTGGGCGCCAGATCATTAAGTACTTGAAGTACCGGCACCAAGATGGTCACGTGACCCAACACGTTTTCTATCACGTGGAAGATGCTGCGTCCACTGACGTAGTCTCCATGGCAACTTCCACGTGAGGCGTCGGGAACGCAGTTCCCGACGCAAATGTGTTCCGTGCGTAGAGCGTGGATACCGCAAGCCCGCCTTCTGTATGGTGGTATAACGGGACAGAAGCTTTTGGTGAGGATGAGACACGTGAACCGCAGGGGTGATACAAGACCTGGAGCGTTTTCTGACAGCAGGGTCCTGTGTGCCAGCACGACTACCTGCAAACACATGACAATCCAAGTGCAAATAGTGCTTTGGAAGGTAGTGCTTCTGGAGTGAACAACCGCTGGAACACTGGCAAGATGCAAAGTACAACTGCGGAGGTCCTGTGTGAGTATACTAGCAGACTCATGGAAAAACTCTACCAGCGATAGCGATCTCAGAGGGCACCCCTGTTTGGAAGGGAGAGCTGCCAGAGGCACAGTGCAGATGAAAGAAAGGAGCGTGATTTCAGCCTAAAGTCATGATAACCAATGGGCCATAGCTAACCTCAGTTTTTGGGCCAGATTGGGCAATTGGCCAATGACCTCAATTAGCAAGAACTGAGGTGTTTCCGATTTACTAGGACTTGTGTACGGGATTATTTTTTGGATTGGAATTGTAGATGGACTGAGTCTCGTGAAGTATTTGGGTGTTTATCTGACTAGGGATGTTAAAAACATTGTGTTATTGAATGTGGAGAAAGTAGTAGCTTCCGTAGGAAAAAATATTGGGAGATGGGAACGCTTACCGATGGGGATTTGGGCAAAAATCAATGCAATCAAGATGACTCTTTTACTGAAAGTGCTTTATGTCATGCAGTCTTTGCCTTTGAAGTTTTTGAAAAAAATGCTAGATACTATTGACTGAGTTTTCCAAAACATTTTGTGGGGGGAAAAGAAGAGGCTGAAGATTCCGAAGTTTATCTTGATGCGTAGTACTAAATGTGGAGGTTTTGGATACCCAGATTTGGAGCATTACTATAAAGGGTTTCTTTTGAAGAAAGCAGCGTGCTATTTGTCAATGAGGAATGGGTCGGAACCCTTCTGGGTGTTGATTGAAAGGCGTAAAATGTGTGGCTTTAAGTTGAGTGTTATTGCTTCAATGGGGAAACTACCTGGGAGGGGTAGTAAGCTACCGACTATTGCTGTACCTAGGGAAGTTTTGATTTGGTGGTTGTGTAATTTTCTGGGGAATATGTATCTCAATTACGGAGCCTCTATTTGGCTTAATCTGAGTTTACAGATTGACAAGCTTATATATTGGAGTGAAATGAATAGATTTGTGACGTTGAAAGCACTATTGGGTGAGAGGTTGGCAATGCTGTTGAGCCATTAGAGGAGGTGTCATAGGGTAGTAAGATTCTCTTGTCGACACCGCGGATGGTAAGCACATATATTAACTTGATGCCAGTGAGTTATGTGATTGCTGATTCTGCGAAGGAAGTATTGGAGAAGTGGAAAGAGGAATTGAGATGTGTGATTATGGTGAAGGAGTGGGAAATTATGTGGGGTGTGGGGTATAGAAGTAAATTCTACCTCAAATTGCGGCTAATTCACCTGAAAATATTGGGGCGTTTGTATTGGACACCGTTACGTATGTGTAAATTGGGACTAGCTGACAATGATTTGTGTTGGGGATGTGGGAAGGAGAAAGGGACACTAATTCATATGTTGTGGTAATTTCTTTGTGTGTTGGATTTGTGGGAATATTAGATAGACTAGATGGGATTTTGTCCATAAGTATTCCCAGGATGCCTTTGCAGGTGTTGCTTTTGTCAGGTAAGGGACGATGTGCGGTTGCTCGTAAATATGGGCAGTGTATTGATAAGGTGCTTATAATTGTGGTAATACAGGTGTTGATGGTGTGGAAGATGAGGAAAAAGCCTGGAGTGATGAATTGATTAATGATGTATTGGTATTGTCGCACTTCGAGAGGGTGATGTTTCAAAGACAGGGCAAGGAAGATAAGAATCTGACTCTTTGGTCACCTTTTAATGAATTGTATGTGGATGAGTATCTGAGGATTGATTAACTTTATAGGTTTTATTGGGTTGGTAAGGAGCATGAGTGTTGATCTGGGATTCCCTACCCCCGTTTTTGCCGTGTTTTGTTCAGTCAGTGGTGTCTTAGTGTCTTTGGCCCTCATTACGACCCTGGCGGATTTTTTCCGCCAGCGACGGACTTTCCGGCCATGGCGCAAAGTCCCTTTACGCCATGGCGGATGGCGGACTTACCGCCCCATTCCGAGGTCGGCGGGGCGGTAAGTCCCCATTGACCCATTTACCCTTCCCCATTCCCATTTCGGCCCCATAGGGCTCAATGGGAGTGGGGAAGGAGTTAATTACGCCACCGTAAAATACGGTGGCGTAATTAACACCAAGGTCCCAGAGCGCCATGGATTTTTCCGCCCGCAAAAAGCGGGCGGAAAAATGACCATGGCGCTCCAGGAACTCGTAGTTGGCGGTAAGGGGTCCGCGCAGCTAACGCTGGCGCAGACCCCTTAGCGCCAGGGTCGTAATGAGGCCCTTTGTGTTTGTTCAGTGGTGGTGTTTTTTTTTTTTTGTTTTGTTTTTTTTTATCAACTGTGTTTATTTTTCAGCAGAATGAATTACAAATTATCATATATCAAGAGAAATGAAAAAGGTGCATATTAGATGATGATGCCGCTAGAGTCCTTCTTGCCAAATACCCTCGCCTGGGGTGCAATTGCTGCTGAAATTTAACTAGTACAACAAAAACAACAAAACAACCCCCCCCCGCTTCAATAACTATTGAACATTTGTGTGAAATATAGCGTTCTAGGAGAACCCTCCACCCCTCCAACCTTCTCGCTGCTCAGATGTCCCCGGTTATAGGATAGAGACATTGCGAAGCAACCTGGTTTTAAAATACATTTGATCCCTATCGTCCATGAAGTCATGTAATGGTGCCCAAGTATTGATGTATTTCGAGTAGGAGCCATTGGCAATAGCTGTCACTTTCTCCATGGCCGTCACCCCCCAGAGTCTTACCCACTATTCAGCCGCCACAGGCCCTTGTTTGTTCTTCCATGCCTGCGCTATGGTGATTCTTGCTGCACTCAGCATGTGAGTGATGAGGCCAGCCCTGCATCCTGAGCTGGCGTAGCTCCCCTCCACCGCATCACCTAACAGGACGACCACCGGGTCAAATGGCAATTGGGTCTCGGTTATATCCTTTATATGACTTAGGACCTCCTTCCAATAGGTCTCCACCACCGGGCACCTCCACCACATATGAATTAAATCCCTGTGTTGCCCACAGCCCCTCCAACAAAGGATGGAATAGTCTGCATTGATGGAATGCATTTGTTGTGGTGTCATGTACCAACGAAGGCAAAGCTTGTAAGCCCCCTCTTTAATTGATGTGCATTTAGAACCCTTAGCAATGCGATGCCAAATACGGCCCCATGACTCCCCCGAAATAGGTCTACCCACGTCCTCAGCCATTTTTGCATGTATGGAAGGATCTCCTCCAGGTCCACTCCCCCCATCAGCCGATATAGTCTTGACACCCCTTTCTCGTCCTTTCCCTCTTGCATTGTAAGGTCCAATCCTGTGGGTGCCCTTACAGCTCTCTCTCGTACCTTCCTGTTGGTGATCCAGTGCCGGAGTTGGGCGTAATGAAAGCGTTCCGTCTCCGGTATCTGGAATTTAGCTTTACAACCTTCAAAGGTCAACGGCTCACCCTCCGAGTACAGATCCCCCAATACTAGAGCCCGTTCCTTCCCTCCCCAATGCTTCCAGAAATGTTTCCCCAAACCTGGCGTAAAATCTGGATTATAAGCTACCGGGGTAAGCGGACCTCCTCCCGACCTCACCTTATTCCCCCGTAGTGCATTGTCCCAGTACCACAGGGTGGCCTTGGAAGACTCCAATAATGTGCCCCCTTTATTTCTATGTCTGCTTGCGAGGAAGCCCAAACGTTCCAGAGGTATCTTCGAAGCTGCTTTCTCCAGAGTCACCCACCTATTTTGATTGTCCCTAGGTGACCATTGCAACATGGGGGCCACCTGTGCTGCCCATAAATACCTACGGAAATCCGGAACCCCCAAGCCCCCCAGAATTTGCGGCCTAAATAGGACTTTCTTGAGAACCCTTGGTTTCTTCCCTTTCCAGATGAAGGACATCACCTCTGCCTGCAGCTTTTTAATTGCTGGGTTTGGTATATGTATCGGCAGGGCACCAGTCACGTATAAAAACCTAGGAAGCAGGTTCATCTTGACCGCCGCTATACGTGTCAGCCATGATAGCTCCTGCGAATCCCAACGTTTGAGATCTTGCGACAAGGTGTTCAAAAGGTCCGGGATATTAGCCCCATATAGCCTACTGTAAGTGGGGGTCAAATGGACACCTAGGTATTTTATAGCTTTCTGTTCCCACTTCAAGGGATATCGGTTCTCCCACTCTGATACCTGTTCGACCGCCTCTGTAATATTTAGTGGCTTGGATTTGGGGTAGTTAATGTGAAACCCCGAAACTTCAGCGAAACTATCCAGCAATTCTATAGTATTCGGGATGGAATTTGTTGTGTCTTTCATGAACAAAAGGATATCATCTGCATAGAGGGCCACCTTCTGAGGACCACCCATCCCAACCTCTACCCCTAGGATACCCTGGTCAGCCCGGATTCGTTGTGCCAGAGGCTCCATGGCCATGGCAAAGATCAATGGGGACAATGGGCAGATCTGCCTCGTGCCCCTATGGACAGGAATGCTGTCTGTGAGCCGTCCATGAATCATCGGCCGTATTGACGGGTTCGCAAAATTGGCCATTACCATGCGTATAAATGCCGGTCCGCAACCAAATTTCTCAAGGACAAGCTGCAGATATCCCCAGTGCAAGCTGTCAAAAGCCTTGGAGGCATCCAATGCCAACACTGAGAACCCCTGCCCCGTCCTCCTCCCCCACTCTATCGTATCCACTGCCCTGCGTATATTGTCATACGTATGCCGCCCTTTTACAATGCCCGCCTGGTCCGGGTGTATTATTTTTGGGAAGATTCTTGCTAACCTACGGGCCAATACAGTAGAGTATATTTTTGCATCCCCATTCAATAATGAAATAGGGCGGTAGCTGGTGCAATCTAAGGGGTCCCTATCCGGCTTCAGCAGGAGGACCGTGGTGGCTGGGCCCATATCCCCTGAGATTCGCCCCGAGTCCCTGATGTAATTGAACAAATTCGTTAAAGGGCCTACCAAGACTGATCTAAAAGTTTTTTTATAGTACGCGTTCCTTAATCCGTCCGGCCCTGAGATTTATGACCCTTTAATGCCCCTATTGCTTCCCCCACTTCTTCTGCTGATATGGGTTCCTCCAACATTAATCTATCTGCCTCACTAAGTTGTGGCAGAGTCACCCGGTCCAAAAAGGCCGCCTGTGCTCTCTCTTCTAGGTTCTCCCCCTTTAGGATGTTGGTATAGTAAGAAAGCATGACCTCTACCAATTCCTTCTCCCCCCTCACCGGGTCCCCATCTCGGCCCCTGAGCTGTACAGTATGATTTCGGGCTCTCTGCCACTAGTTTAGCCGCTAGAACACGATTGGCTTTGTCCCCGTGTATATAATAATATTGCTTACTCCGTAAGAGGAGTTGTGCAGATTCATCAGCGAGTAACGTTTCTAGGGCAGCTCTGGCCTTTTTCAAGTCCCTCCAGGTCCTTTGTGAGCCTTTGTTCTTCTACTCCACCTCTGCTTCCCTAATCTTGGCTTCCAACTCCCGTCTCACGCCCTCTTTTCTTTTAACATATCCCGCTGTATGCGCTATGAACTCGCCCCGTACTACGGCTTTACTTGCGTCCCAGATTGTGGCCCAGTCCACCTCCTGTGTGGCATTGTCTTGAAAATAGTCCCTCGGGGCTCGCTCGATATCTGCTCTCAGGGCTAAATCTTTTAAGATCACCTCATTTAGGCGCCGAGGTCTACGAGTTGGCGGTTGTGGGGTGAGAGGCTCCATCTTCAGGGAAACCGGGGCATGATCTGAGACACCGCACCCCAATATCTAGGCCGTGACCTGCGGAGCCAGGGAATCTGAGATCAAGACATATCTATTCTAGAATGCCCTCTGTGTACGGCCGAGTAGTGGGTGTACTCTTTCAAGGGGGTGAAAGAATCGCCATGTTTCTATCAAGTGCAAATCTCTAAGAAATGTAGCCTAAACACTGAGTCAATGGAGGTGGCAGGAAGAGTTTTGTCCAATGTCTAGTCCATTACTCCATTAAAATCGCCCCCAATCATGATCTGTCCCACTCCCACCTTTGCAATTTTAGGTAACATCTCTAATAGAAAGCGATTTTGCCTTTCATTGGGAGCATAGACCGCCACCAGCGTGACCTGTTGGCCCATCAGTAATCCCCCTAGCATCAGATAACAGCCTTCTGGATCCCTCCTTACAAACTGTTTCTCAAAATGGATCCCTTTAGCCAAGAGGATGCCCACACCCCTTCTTTTTGTACCACTAGAATCAAAAAATTGCACCGGGAAGGCCCTGCACCGCAACCTATGTTCATCCTCCGGGAGCAAATGTGTCTCCTGTAGCCAAACAACCGAGGCCTGCATGTCTCTAAGCCTAGTCAAGATCGATTTCCTTTTAACCGGGGAATTGAGCCCCTGGACATTTAATGTGACGAAGGTTAGTTCAGCCATTCAGATGCCATAATAACATGCCCAAAGCAATATTCTCCAACTGGATCAATCTCCTAGGCCTCGCAGTCTTCCCATATGGAAATTCCACCACAAAAGGGTACCCAACCGTCGCCCCCCCACCCCCCCCCCCCCCTCCCTCAACAGCCCAACATGGTTTAACCCCTCAAACATTAACAAACCCAAACCCCATAATTGTACCTTGAAATGTCATCGGGTGTATCACCCCCGGGAAATGTAGGGTCTGGTTAAAACATCTGGGACCAAATTCTTCTTTAGCTGAAGCGTTGAATAGACCCTATGAGTCCGATCCAGGACAATATCCCTCTCAGTATCCGGGCCCAGGATGTGACGTAACAACTCCGTCACATATTGGTGCAGGTCTCCATCGGGAACAGATTTCGGAATCCCCTGAATACGTATATTATTCCGCCGAGATCTATTTTCTGCATCCTCGTGTCTGTCCTGGACCCGCTCCATTTGCTGTTCGAGGATCCGGACCCTTTGTGCTAGCTCCTCATGCTCATGACTGTGTGCAGCTACTGTTGTCTCCATCTCATCTACCCTCCTTTCGACCGCCACAATTCCCTTATTAAGATCAGCGATCAACTTGGTGGCACTGTCCTTGATGTCCTTCAACTCTTGTAACATTGCTAATAAGTCCGATCTGCGAAGCAGTGGATCCACGTCGTCCTCCAGGGCTCCCGAGGGGGGCGAGTGGATCTGAGCCTGCGCCTGCAGTTGATTGCGCTTCTGTGCCTGCACAGATTGCATCATGGATTTAATATCTCCGGATCCCAAGCCTTTGGGCTTTCCCGCCTGCCTAGACATTTTGCCACCAGTAGTAAATAGGGTAGGTTGCCAAAGATCCGTTCTGGCCCTATGTGTAAGGGAGGCGCTCCACCGCTACAGTGCCAATTTGGGCCCCATGATGCCCATTATCGCAGCCAAATGGGATCCTCAAGTTGTGCTCCTCCCCGCTCCAGTGCAGCCGAGTGCTATTTCTGGAATCAAGTCTCCCGCACCTCGGGGACCTCCAGACGTGTCCCCCTTTGTGGGCCACCGAGCGTCGTAGTGGGGAGGGGAAAGGGGCACCACCCCCACAAGGCGACCCCAGACTTTCTCTTCAGAGTGTCTCCACCCCAACCCCTGCACCTGCAGCACCAGTCCAAGGTGAGATCCTCCGTGTGCTTCGGGGATCTCCTCACTCCAGCACCAGCACCACACAGTCAGCACCAGCGCCTCCGCCTCCCAGCTCCACAACGTACAAATCCAGGGCACTCTCTGCTCACCCCCCGACTCCGCCGCCGTTGCTCTCTTCCAGCTGCTCAGGCCCCGACCGAATTGAAAGGGCAGAGACCAGGGCGTCGCTCACCTCGCCAGCGTATTCCGGTCAGCGGGCCCCCGCGCCCCACCACTCCTCACCCATGGATCCACAGAAGCAGGGGGGAGCGGGAGGGAGAAGCAGCCCAGCAACGCAAGCCCACGCGAGATTCCCGGCAGACAACTCGCCTCCTCCGGCGGACAATCACCGGAGCGCTATGCTCGCGCTCACCTCCTCTGGCACCCCGCGTAATGGTCTTCCGTCCTGCGTCGCACCTCCAACGTGGTGGCCCTGCCAGGCCTGGCTACTGAAGAGGGGCAGAGGCATCCAGCCCACCAACACTCGTCTCCGGACCCCAACGCCCCGCGGCAAGGCTCCTCGTTGTTTTCATTGCTCTAGGAGCGGGCCAACGAGCCCCCGGGCCTCTCCACATACTGCGCCCGCCATCTTGGGAACTCCGGGACCTCGAGTCGCCCGCAATTCCTCCTCGTTGGGTGGTTCTTCAAGCCAGCCTGCTGTACCAGGTACGCCCGACACTTGCAGGGACCCGAAGAGCCGTTTGCATGGGTTCTCCACGTAGTTTAGGGGGCTCTAGGGCATTAGGACGGGGAAGGAGTCCCAGAGCTCACCAAGGAGACATCCTTCGGTGTCCTCGGCTGGCCACGCCCCCTCAGTGGTGGGGTTTTATGTGCAAGGGGATTATGATTTGGTATTTGTGCATGGAAGGAGTAGTTTAAGTTATCTGCAATATTATCGTGATTCTTCATACATTGCATTAATTTTAATTTATTTGCCTATGTAATGAAGAGTGGTGAGACATGTTCTCTGAGCTTTTGGTAATGTAATGTAATGTATTGTTGGAATATTTGAAATTATTAAAATATTGAAAAAAAAAAACACTGTCCAACCAACAGGGAACTTAATCCAGTGGGGAAGCACAGTAGAAAAGGACCGGGAGGATCAGGCTGACAAAAGTTCAGAGTTAGAACATAGAGGGAAGTAGCCCCTCTTGCATGCAACAAAGATTGTCTGAGGCAGAGTCTGATCCTGAGATGACATAGATAGGAGCACATATGCAGGCTGAATATGCAAGGAGCATTTAGAGTTATGTAACGACTTGGCAATTTGGCCAAAGCTACTGTTGCTGAAACATCGGAGTGGCTTAAGGAACAAGAAAGCCTGGGAAACCTATGATGACAGACTGTTTAAAAGTGGGATTGGGGCTTCTGGAAGGCCACTGTTGGTCATGTTACTGAGCAGGTCACTTTTTCCTTTAAATGTGAGATGGAAACTGTCCCTCGTTAGTGGGCATGGCATGTGATGGAGGGGTCGGCAGAATACAGGAGTCCTAAGTAAAATTTAGCTCTCTTTATTAACCGTGTCTGGGAGGCTGGGGATAACTTATGATTATAGTTGAATTTGTTAAAGGTTCACCGATGGGATCATTCAAGTGGATTGGTCCGTTGAATGCTAAACATCTCGAGGTTCTGTAACCCAGTTTACTGTGGGAGAGATATAGCATCCAGTTTATTTCTTGACTTCTGCCTGCAAGTACATCTCCCCCCTTTGCATTAGGGCACTTAACCGGCTCCGATTTTCTCACTCTTAAGTAATGGGTTGACCTCCTGGGAAGGCCTTGGTACCTTGTACATATTCCAACATGGAAGTATTTCTTCCACCATCTTTGGAGTTCTTCTCTTGCAGTTTTATTGTAACCCACTAGCCATGGGTTCTTTTTGGTCTGTGCCCCTGTGAATGGTTGGGCCGTTTAGCAAGCCCTTGCGTTATCTTTTGTGCTATGGTTTCTCACATCATCCAAGTTGTAACCCTCAATGGGTTCTCTGGTTTCTCTCCTCCTCTGATCCTGCCAGGTTCTGTGATATAGCCTTCGTCTGGCTTTCAGCTTTCTCTCTCGCTCTTGGTCTGGTCTTTGCCAGCTTCAGTCTCTCTCTGGGTATCCTTCTCTCCCTTTGTAGAACAGTCTGTGATCCTCTCTGCAGGTCCTGTATTCTTTTAGAGTGCTGCTGTTTATCTGGTTTAGTCAATAGCTGCCCTGATTAGTTAGTCCATGGCTCCTCTGACCATTTGCTATCCTGCCATTTCCTCCCAAGGTGTTTGCTGGTTTTTTGCTATGCCTCCCAGATTTCCTTGATCATCATTTCCCTGTGGGCAGTGTTATGGACAACGCAGAGCCAAGGCCTTGGCTTACTTTTTAAATATTATAAACAAACAGAAAATCGGTGGGGATTAGGTTTAAAATATTAATTCTTTCTCAGGACCATTTCTCTCATTCCTTCCCTCAATTCCAGAAACAACCGTCCGTTCCAGTGGAAAAGAAACTGTCAGCTCTGATTCCTTGGTGGTTTTAAGTAACCTGCATTTCTTTCTTGGCAACTGGGGAAGTTTTTGTTTACTTGGTCTTGTCTTTGTTATGTTAGTTCGCCTGGACTTTGGAATACCTGGCACCACCTGCCCTGATGTCTTGCATTGTGCTGGATTTGCCTCTTAGGAGTTCTAAGCTTTCTTCCCATTTGTATGTAGTATGGGCATACTACAGATGATTTTCTCTTCGACCTTTAGCTGCCACCTGATCCTTCCCTACCACTGTGATTCTGCTTGGGGTTGAGAATTGATGGACCTTCTCCCCTGTCACTGACCTCTCCTTTCCACCGCTTCGCCCCTTTTCCTTATTCTTGTCATACTCTTATGCGTCTTTTCTTGTGCTTTCTGTGGTTGTTTCCTAAATTCCTCTTACATCTGCGGTGCTTCATCTTGCAACGAGTTCCACTTTTGTCTCCTTTTGATTTTAGTCTCTTGCTCTTTCCCATTTTTTTCCCTTTGTCCAGCTGATCTTCTTCCCCTTCTCCCTCCTTGCCATCCGTCTTTCTACGCCACTGTCTTCTCCCTTGTTTCTCCATCTTTCACCTCTGCTTCTTTCTCCCGCCTATGCTCCTCTCTCCCTCTTTCCATCCTGCCTACTTGCTGCATCACCACTCTGACCACCTTCTTGCTTGCCATTCTCCAAACATCCACACTTTTTTCCCTAGCCCACTCCCATGTTATACCGGATTTCCCAACTGGACAAGCGTGTTCAGCAGGGATTGTGGTGCAGATTGGTCTACACTGGTAAAAACTACACAATTGGCAAGTGACATTATTTATCTAGTCGTCTCCCCCACGTTGCTGCTAGCTGGCACACCTGCCTGCCATCTTTCTTATTCTGTGGTGTAGGGGGCGGGGGGTCAACTGATGGCTTGGGTCTCTGTGCCCCTCTCTATTCCACAGTGGGGCTGCAGATATGGAGACAACACATGGCCACCCAAGGTGGCCTCTCAGCAAACCGATGAGTCTGTGTTTGGATATTTTCCCTATTGTAGCCTACCTCTATGGTGTCCACAGGTTTTAATGAGCATAGATGGAGAAACGCCTACGAACATAGGGCTAGAATGAGGTCCCTGGGGATCCTCCATATACCCTGTCCGGTCCTGCATCAGAGCAGGTGGCTGTTGGAGGGCTTGGAGAAAAAGCGAGGAATCGTGACTGAGTAATTTTGCTTCTGGGAGAAAGGGGAGACCTCTGCTTCCAAAGGAGCTGTAGACTTACTTTATTATCCTGGTTAGTTCGAGATCAACCGGTCTAGACTCCCCACCCCTCCCCCCCCCCCTTATTGGCATTTGTCCAAACTCCATCCTAGCAACTTTAATAAGGCCTTTAAACCTAGATCTGTGTGGCGTGTGTGAATGGACCTGGCACAATCTCTAAGCACTTAACAGAAGAACAAGACTATACATGCTCCAAACGTGTATGGATTTGGACTTTTTTCTTGCCATCTGCCATAAACAAGCTACACGATCCTTAACCGAACACACTTAAGTTCCAGGAAGTGTCAAAGAATGAAGGGGAAGTTAGCACAAGGAAAATGGAGAGCAGCTAAAGGTTAACATTCAGCACCTTTTTAAAATACTTTAGTGTCATGCATGTATGCACTGTGGCCCTTACAAAGGTTATTGCAGAATTCTATTTCCATGATGCAGGTCCAGCTCCAGGAATGTTCATCTGGGCTGGCAAGGTTTGTGATCCGGGGGCCCCAATTTTCATTAGGTGTGTATGTACGAGTACCCTAAACAAGGTGCCGGTGTTGAGCAAGTTTTCCGTGATCAAGCAAGAAATGTCCTCCCGAAGCTGGAAAACTCCATTCAAACACTTTAATTGGTTTAGTCTGTTGGATTGCTGTAAAAGGTGCAGAAGCCTGGATTCAAACCCAGCTTGTTAGCACCAGGGGTGGGACACTTACCTGCAAGACTACTTACATTTTTACTCTGGATGCTCATTAGAATTGCACTCACTGACAGATTTAAGGCTTTGTGGGCAAGACTGACAGATGGCCCTGGGTAGGGCATAGGGGTAGTGTTTAGGGTGGGAGTAATTAATGGGTGACGCAAATGCAACCAAATGTTTAGGGGTATAACTGGCTCTATGCAGTATGTCACCTAACCAAGTTGTGCTGACAGTGAGTTCCCCAGGAACCCTCAATTTGTTCACGTGGGAAATCTGCTGTGCCCCTCCTTCACTCATACCTTCCAAAATCACATGCTCCCCGGGACCCCTTCCAAAGTCTTCTGATCTCCTCTTCCGTCCTATGCTTGGATTCCTTCCACAAGTTCCCTTGCTACTTAGATCATCCGTTCACTACTCGCTTGAGCTTCCATCTGCTCGGTTTCCTGAGTTTTCCCTATGGCTATTTTCGGTGTGGTGTTTTCACTGCGCCCGTATGCACTGCATTTTTCATTTTGTTACATTTTTTTTTTATTTAATGGAGGAGTTTCCCCCTCAAACTCCCTCTAAACCACCTCACCCTGCCACCCGCACCCCTAAGCCACTACCCCCAGCACACAGCACATTATTTTGTTTTCAACACAGTGTAAATGGCCATGGTAAAAGTCCAAGGCAAAAATGCCAACCCAAAAAATAACAGCTCGGAAAACACGTTAATCGATCGGCTCACCATTCTCCATAAGAAAAACCTTTGCCAAAGCTATCTTCACTTTCCATCTGCTCTCTCCTTTCTATTTTATCCACTCCTCCATCATTTTTCACCCCACCAACATTCCATCAGCCCCCCTGACCTTCATTCGCATTTACCATCTCTCCCTCCTACCCCCGCCATGCCTTCTTGGCCTGGCTGGGGATAGTGGAGGATGCTGCCTCTTCCTCTTCCTCCTCCTCTCTGTGAGGGCCGAACAATGGGACCTCCAGTCCTTATTTCATCTCAGAGGGTGTGCGCTCAGCAATGCCTCCCTCATTGAGATGCTTCGACAGAAAGCAGAGTCCGATAGAATTGATAAGTCTGTTAAGGGTTTGGTGATTCTACTTTATGAAACTGCACTCTTGTCTTCTGGCTTTTCACTTGAGGATACACAAACACACGCTAACCGGATTTATAGGATGATTAAGCTTGGTTTAGGCATTGAAGAAGATGATGTTCTAATGGAAGACACTATCGAGGTTACTGAGGACATTGCTCCTTTGGAAGGCGATGAGGATTCTTGCAGAATGGATGAAGTTGACTACACTTTAAACCTGCTTGAGGAAGTGGACTAAACTGAACTTGTTTCTGTCGAATTTGTACATTTATGAAAAAATTTAAAATATATGGCATGGTGTTTAAATTCATGCCCTTAGTAAAAACGAACTATTTTCACAATGGTTAAACTCACTGTGGGGTGATGGACCTTCCTACTACGTGGGAATATATATTGTCAATACACCAGTCCTAGGGCAAATGTCACTACTAGTGTCCTCACAACCCTCTTAGAAGAGTTTAAACTAAATAACAGCTCTTACAATTGGATCGAATTCCTTAAAAAATCAACTTTATTATCCAATTCAAAAACACAAATGTTACACAAACCTAATACACACCATACTTCACAAAATTGCAAATATTAAACTCATATAACAACTTTAAACATCAATTGATAACAAAAACGAAATTCCTATAAACATTGATACACAAATGATGTACTTTTCCCCCATTTGATTTGCAAGTCAATATGAGCTGGTTCTACACAGTCTCGTTCACATCGACTCTTAAGTCACACTATGTTTCTTGTAGCCCAACGTATACGTTTGTCCTGTGTGGCTTGAATTTGCCAGACATTCATCAGAGGCAAACCCATGTGTATCTCAAATTTAAATTTGTGTGTAATCCTGAAGATCCCTACGGGAGAAAAGACACAATACATTTTAAGTAACTGGTCTTTTAATTCGACCTACGCTCCACCCCCTACCCGAGGGGAATCAGGTTAGATATACATTTCTCTACCTGAGTGGTATGGCTGTATATGCCACTTCTTTTGTGTTGCTTTTGCTGACCTTTCTATGTCAGGATGGATATCGGCATTTCCTGTTAGGCCTCACGAGAGGGATAAAAACATCACCCACTTACTCTACAATAGTTTATAATGTTTGTTTGTAACCACTCTTATTCCTGGCATTTGTCCCTTGTCCGACTTAAATCCACTTATGATTGCACTCTTTAGGAAATATTGAAATATCGCTTTCTATAACGCATCTATTATACTTAGCCAGCAACATTATCGGGAACGCTCGTCTCTTGTGTTATTTTCCAAGTGTACAGGATTAATCTTCGGATAGGCCAATGTTTATTTGGTGGTGGGGGGGGGTGGTGGCAACAATCCTCCCATCCCGCACTCTCCTGTGATTCCATAGTAAATAATTAACCATTTCCGCACTGACTAAACACCCAGGAGTTGCATCACATTTTCCAGACAAGACTCGCAATACACATGATCTATTCTGTTTGCACACAGACTCTGTTATTAGTTAGACAGTATGAGATTATCAAGTCAGTACTTATCGGTTTGTATTATGAACATTTCTGACATTATACTTAGGTTGGAACCCCACTGGTAACTACGCATGAAAAGAAGCTGAAAGTGGTCTATACTCACCATCCTAGCCTTGACATTTTCAGGTAGGGCCGTGTTGGACCAACTCACTGAGGTGCTGCTTGATTTCCTAGACGGAGCAAGCAAGTCACCCAAATCTGGGCATATGCACTCGCACTTAGGGAGAAAAACTGAAATCAACATGTATTGGCAAAGCCAACAGTTTGGGCTTTTGAGTGGGCATGGCATAGGCATTTGCCCGGCATTATCTGGTCAAAAGATGGCAACAGCTGGAAAATTGTATATGGTCATTGCCTGGCAAATGCCTGTCTAATACCTATACAGAAGCCAAATTGTTTAAATCAACTAGGTGAAGACACACATTGTTGAGATTTATATTACAACAGGAGCTCATTTGCAGAGGTAATTAAGCCATTGAACACTCAGAAAAATGCTTAGATATGACACTGGCAGACTCTATAGAGCACACAGTTTGGTGTTCTTTGTGATGGAGCGTGCTCAGAGTTCTGAAGAGGGTATATTTCGGTGGAGAGAGGAAGGTAATTGGTGGGAATGCCACAGGGAATAACATGGAAATGGGTAGGTACATTACCAAACACGCCCATAGGCGATGGGATGTGTGTACCTCCTCGTATCCCATCCCATCTGTGTTCTAGTGCAAGAGTTCTGGCTTACATTTAATAGCCAACACTAACAAAAGGATGGATGTAAGGCTCTGGATCAATCATAAACAATGGCATTGCGCTGATCATCCTTCCATACCATTATTTGCTAATCAGCCTTACCCCTGCCCAAACTGCTGGATCACAAGGCCTAAAGATGCCAGCAGTGGCTTGTGTTCCATGCATAGAGGACATGGCCAGGACATTCGGTTTGACCTGTACGTTTTGGCGACGGAACCAAATCTCGTTTGCTAATGGCTTTTTCCCATCTGTAATAACACAGACATACTAAATAATTATGGCATGAAAGGCTGCCCAAAATGTTTAATACAAAGCCTTGCATCTATCCCTTTGATTTTACTGCACACTCCTCTCCAGAATTAAACTTTTCTAACTACCAACCATCAGGTTTCGCTTACCTTGAAGTGGTTAATGCAGCAGCACATATACTTTTAATGTAATTTGTCACAGCCCTCAGTCGGTTGATGCACATGCTGCATAACTCTGTATTAGACCTGGGGGAGTCAGAGATTTTATGGGAAAGGCCGAGTCTGGGGGGTGGGGGGGGGGTCTTGCCTGGCTTTTGGGGCCCAACACAAGCCAAGCCTGGGAAATGGGTATGCAAAACGGGAGGGGGGATGGGGAAGGGCTTTTTTTCGGGGTCAAAGAAAGGGGTTGTGGGGAAGGAACTGGATTGGAGCAACAAAAGAGGCTAAAGAGGTTTGGAGGCACCAAAAGGGACTGGGGTGAGAAAGGGGGCTAAAGTGATGAAGACCAGGGGATGAACGTGCTGGGGGCAACACAATTGGCTAAAGGGACCTGGGGGCAACAAGAGGCAGAAGGGGGCAAGAACAGGTACTAGGGGCAACAAAAAAGGGCTAAAGGTGACTGGTGGGCAACAATTGGCTAAAGGGGTTGGGACTACAAAAGGGGCATGAACAGGCTCTAAAGAGTGAGTGGGCAACAGAAGGGTCTGGAGGGAACAAAATGAGGCTAAAGGGGGCAAGAACAAGGATTCAAGGGGACAAGAACGTGGGCTATGGGGAACAAAAGGAGCTAAACGGGACGGGGCCAAGAAAAGGGGCAAAACAGGCCTGTGGGCAGCTACATGGGTTAAGGGGCAACATAAGGGGCTAAATGGGACTGGGGGCAAGGAAAGGGGCGAAATGGGCCTGGGGCAGCTAAAAGAGTTAAGGGTCCAGAAAAGGGGCTAAATGGGACAGGGGGTCAAGAACAGGGGCAAAAAGCCAAAAAACGGGCCTTGGGCAGCTACAAGGGTTAAGGGGCAACAAAAGGATCCAAATGGGATGTGGGACTGTGGGTAGCAAGAAAAGGTGTAAAAAGGGCCTGGGCAGCTAAAGGGGTTGGGCAACAAAAGGGGGATAAAGGGTAGTGGGATGAGAAACAAAGGGACTCTTTTTTTTTTTTTTTTTTATTTTTTTTTTTTTATTTTTTTATTTTTTTTTTTGAAGTTGCTGCTGCCTCAGAGCACCACCAGGAAGTGTTCCAATCGTGCCTAGAGCGGGATAAAAAAAAGACATGCTCCTGGTGTGCTGGCAGCACGTCTGCCTGACTTCGTGTCCTGCTGCCTGACTTCCTGTCCTGCCCCAGCCAATCAATGAGTGGCTTGGGAGGGACATGCAGTCAGGTGGCTGGGACTGGAAGACAGACAAACTTGGCTCCCTTAAGTGCTGTCGGTAAATTTACAGGAGCCTGTGGTTTTTATTTTTTTTTATTTTTAAACTTGGAAGTGGGCGAGCACCCGGTGGAGCTTGTGGCCACCTCCTGCTTTGGGCAGGTACTGAGGGGAGTGGGGGGTCAAGCCAGAGCCTTAGGTGGGGCTTGGGCTGGCCCATCTGTACTCTGTATGCAAGCAACATCAGCTGTTATTTATTGTTTGATACAGTAAACCATCTTATTAAGCCTGATGTGAATAACATTTACATCCCCACAAAAATAAGCATACATTAAATTACAGAAATAAACCTGTGATTTTTAGGTTTGAGAAAATGGTTACCTTTAACTGAGATTTTGGAAATGTAAGTAAGTTGAACAGTGCAGGTAAACAAAGCAACACATGATCTTGCTAGATAGTTGTAGGCAGCGTGCTTGAGCAAGTGTGCTACTTCACTTATAGGTGAGAATGGTCCTCCACCTCTCCGTTCATTTGTGCTTTCATGGCTGTGGCACACAAAACCTAGTCCAGGGCAAGCAAGCAAACGCTTGCTGGGCCTCTTGCATTGTGACCATTCAAGTGCTAATGGCTCTGAAGTTGATGCTGCACGTGTAGACAGAATTGCCTGCCATTATGTGATCACCTCTGTTTGCAGACTGTCATGCTATCACTCTAACTCTGCATGGTCCCTTTTGCCTCCATGCTCCCTTCGTTCATTGTTTGAGCCAGGCATTGCAATTTTGCATTGGGCTTATAGTAGCTAGTTTGGGCTCCAACCCTTACTGGAACTAATCGCCACAGACTCTACATGATCTTTGTATGCAGCCAACGTGTGCTCTGAAGCTGTGCTTTTATGTCCCAATTCATCCTTCTTTTGCACTGACATTAATGGTCACAGCGCCTAGCCGTTTGCCCGCAGACCTTCCAAAACCCTAAGCATCTCTGCAACAGAAAATGTGTCTTGGACCAGGGCCGTTCTTCCCCTAGGAATCAGTTGCAGTTGACATTGCCAACGGGGGTCTTTCTTTTGTCTGTTTGCATTTAAGGGGTCCTAGTTTGCCTGAGCGAATGGATTCATATCTGTTCTGATCATTGATGAAACCTCTTTGTTACCGAGCACTAGAACTTCTTTGCACAATAAGTCTTTCGGGTCGTTTTCTCACTAGAAATGTAAATTGCGTGGAAGGGACCACATTGGCTTGTACTTCAGTGCAAGACGTCTCTCCGTGTAATCTTGACCTTTTCCATAGCGTAGTAAAGAAAGATGAAATCTCCTTTTGTACTTTACTTTTCCACCCCGTTTGTGGAAAAGTGTAAATACCTCATTCAGTTGGCCATTGCAGGAGGTATTTAAAATGGATTCCCATAGAATCTGCTTGATTTTGCCAGGTATTGATTCTGCTCCCCAACTCTGCCTGACAAATTGTCGCAAATCCTGTGGATCTGTAAAAATTGCAGTAAGTGTACCACCGCTTTTATGACAATTTTTACCAATGCAGCTGTTAGAAGCTCGTCCGGCTCCCCCACCACCCCTCGGACACAAATAATACACAGGAGACCCGAAGTAGAGAGAAATGGCATGTAATGCAAACAGAACAGCATGTGGGAGGGCTGCTCACTACTCTACCCCACCCGTCCAGGCGTGGCTTATCCATATATAGAAATGGGATGGCTAAAACCATTCTGAACCCATAAAACAGCACCAATAATAATAAACGGGTCCTTGGGAGAGCAAAAGGAGGAAGGAGTGTTGCTGCAGTCGCAAAATGCTTTCTCTGCCATATCTGCTCGGCAGCCTCTGGCTTTGGGGATCCGATCGAGTTCTAGCAGTGTCGTCAGCTGTGCACCTTCTCAGGAGGGGGCCATAAGCTGGCCTGGGCTGCCTGAGGCGTAACATGCATTCCACATCGCTGCAACCTTGCTTGGCACTGGTGTTCAGCTGTAGCCCAGCCTTAACGTACCAGAGTGTCCTCAGAGAAAAACCAAAGGAAAATGCAGTATCAGAGTTGGTAACACCAGGGAACCTGTAAAATGACCAACCCTGCCCATAGGGTTTTATGAGGCCTGTAACCAAAATGTGGCTTGATCACTTTTGCCTTTTCCCACCATTTAACAGAATTTAGGGTGTAAATCATTATGAGCGCTCTGAAGAACTCTTACCTCTCTTCTAGGACATTTAATACTCCAAAATGGCCACCCCATACAAAAGCACTGGAGTGTCTGTGTGGAGCCTGATGATGCCGCGATTGGCTGCAGCCCCTCACAACTAAGCCAATAAGGGAGCCGGCGGGTGAACACCGGCCCCCACCAAAGGTCCACTCCTAAGGCACCTGTCTGTGCCAGTGTGGGCCCTGGCAGGGCTCGGAGGGCCACCAACCCCTCGGCCGCAATATCACCTACTGCCTTCCCCCTCTTACCATAATGGAACTGTTTGCCAGCTTGCAGCCTGCCACTCCACAAATTTGTTCCTCACTGGAAGCTTTTTCTTCCGGACTACCTGTGAGTTATACTCTGAACTACCTGATTCTGATCCACTTACTCACAAATGTTGCACCTCGAGCCTTAAGTCCACCTCTGCTGTTTCTTCCAATGCCTCACCCCCCAACTTCCCTCCTTACTGCATTTTGTGGGTTTTTTCAATATTTCGAATCTAAGTGTGTTTTTCCAACTCTACACCCCCATTTGTGCATCTATTTGCTCTTTCTCAGCTACTAGGTCGTCTGATGAGTTCGTGCCCATGCAGTGCAGCCTCTTGTTCTATCCTCCATCCTTATCTCTCTGCCACCCTTATGGAACTCTATTGTAACTGCTATACTATTACCTATCCCCTTCTCTCACGAAGTCTGGAAGGAAAAGGTTTTAAAAATATTTCTTGACCACTAACCATGGCCTACCCATCGCAGACACTAACGTCGGTGCAACTTCCAGACTTACTGTAACTGATATCCTCTTTTCTGTCCCCTCACCAGATGTTGGACTCCTCATCTTATCTCTTCTCTCTACTGTCTTAACCTCACCGATTAATGGTGGCACTAGATGGGAAGTTCTCTTGGCGGGCTTCTCATCATCCAGATGTATCATTGTCTATCGCAACAGCACTATCATGGCTCGTGGTCCTCAACCCAACCCCCTCCTCTTTGACCAACGCTTGCCATCTCTCATCAACTTCCTTCCTGCTACTCCTCCTTCCTCTCTCTCTCTCTGTCCCTCCTCCACCTCCGACAGGTGTACCAAGCCCCTGAACCCCTCATAGGAAAACCTTTAAAGGCAGAGACCTGCTTCACCTAGCCACGATAAATGCCCCCTCCACTGACATCTGCCTCCTCCTCCTCCTCCTCCGCCGCGAAGACCTTGACCTCGGCATCCTCGCTCTTGCTGAGACTTGGTTCAAGGCCAGCTCAGTCACTGCTTTTGACTCCCTTCTTCCCGATGGATACAAGATCATCCCTAAGCCGTGCCCTAACCGGGATGGCAGTGGGGTTGCCCTGATCTTCCCTGAGTGGGTCCTTTCTTCCCTTATACCCACCCAGCCATACTTCTCCTTTGAGCGCCTGGTCTGCATGCTGGTCATCTCTTACCTCCTCCCCGACCATTCCCATTATCTAGCAACCACCTGGCTCTATCACACTTTTCCTCTCAGAATGGGCTGATTTCTCCTCCTTTCTCCCGACATCTACCTCTAAACTCCTTCTCCTAGGTGACTTCAACATCCACCTTGGCTCCTCAATCACTGCAACCACTTTCCTCTGTGACTTTGCACCTCGCTCTCCCTCTCCATTCTCCCCTCTGGTCTTACCCACTTGGCTGGACACACTCTTGATGCCTTTATCCCCCCTGCCCCTCTCTCGCCACCCCGCTCTCCTGGTCAGACCACTCCCTCCTGTTCTCTCACCTGAGCCCTCTCGGCCCCCTGACCTCCCCTCCCCCAGCTCTGCCACCCTTTCTCGGACATAAACCCTT
Organism: Ambystoma mexicanum; assembly: GCF_040938575.1. Classification (NCBI taxonomy): domain Eukaryota; kingdom Metazoa; phylum Chordata; class Amphibia; order Caudata; family Ambystomatidae; genus Ambystoma; species Ambystoma mexicanum. The sequence goes on from NC_090923.1 coordinate 1,172,859,901, forward strand.
TGAAATGAGTGTCGGCTGTTGCCTTTGCATCTACCTTCACCCCCCCGCCCCCCCTCTCTCACTGCAGACTCTACCTCTGACTCTGTTCTCAGCAACCTCCATCACTAACGCACATCCTTGCCTCAGTCATGATGATTCGCCTGAAGCATGCCACCAAGCGTAACACTTGGTACGATTCTGATCTAGAAGCCCTGAAGCGCAAGCGCAGGGGCACAGCTGCGCACCGGAAGTGGCAAACCTCAAGCTCATCCTCTGACAAACTGCCCTTTCGCCTTCTCCAAAGGCATTATCGCCTCTCCATTCACTCCAAGAAGAGGGCCCACATCCAGGCTCACGTCTCTGGTGCATCCAACAACACGGCTGAACTTTTTAAAATCTGGGAGAAACTAACCAATCCACATCAGTCTCTGTTAGGCAGAAACCTGTGCAGTTCCCTCTGGGACCACTGCAAAAGATTTAAGTCTACAGGTGTTGGCAGTAAACCCACTTGGTAGCAGTCCGTACCACACAGATTCACTGTGGTAGCTGTGGCTGAGCAGTCAGACTTCCCTCAAGAAGAGTTAGTATATAGAGGATACAGGATAGGTACAGAGGCACAGTAGTATAAGCAAACACTGACCAGAGCTAGGTGTAAAAGTATATACTTATTTATTTTAAAGACACTCATAAATTACACTAGCACAGAAAAAAGGTAAGTAAGTCAAAACACAGTCACTATTAATTATGTTTATATCCCTAGTCATTTGTTGGACAAGTCTAAGTTAACACCACTTATTTCCAAACAGAGGTGAGCGCTTAACGTTAGATGGCACTCCAACAAGTTACTGAAAAGGGAGGGAAAAAGGTAGGAGTAATGCAAACATCAAAGTAAAACACTTTTCACATAAGGTTAGAAAGACAATCAATTGTGGGACAAGGAGAATTGGTTCGGGGCCCGCTTTAGAGGGAGCCAGGCGAAAATATGCCCAAGATCACACAATGTCACAAGTCTTTACAGGTGAGTAGAAAAGGTTTTTCTGAGATTAGAAAAGTTTAGTTAGGGTGTCCCAGGCTTACCCAGGTTCGAGAGCCGAGGGCTAAATCTACCCCGTACAATCGGTGGCAAGGGAAGCCGGGCGGAACACAGTACCTTTTTAAAAGTGGAAAGGATCCTCCAGCGGTGGTAGTTGTTCCTGGTAGTGGTTGTAAGTCGCGGCGTCGTCCAGAGGAAGAGGTGATCCCGACGTGGAGGAAAGCTGCAGATCGTTGCACTACCAAGGAAGAGACCAGCCGTGGAGTTTTCCGGTCACAAAGGAGTTTTCCCCTCTTTCGCGGTTGAGGTAAAAAGTGGTATCCCGGTTGCCGGGGTGCTTGGCACAGGCAAGGCGGCCACAAGATGCTTCGGGACGGCGAAAAGAAGGCAGCAACTGGTAGTGCCCACCAGTTAAGGGAAGGAGACTCTCCGGCGGGAGATCTCCTCTGTCGTCGGAAAAAGTGGTGAGACGGTTCCGCAGGGCTTCACCCGTGGTGTCGTCTTGGCAGGTCGTCTCGGCTTCTCCCTCTTCGGCTTCTTAGGTCCTGTGGCGACTTCTCCAGAACCAGTCCCAAAAGCCCTGCTTTTATGCAGCAAACCCCCATTCATACAGCCTAGCTGTCACTCAAACATGCTAAGTGGTGAGCGGGGGGGGCTCACCACTTGGGCCAATCACACCAGAGTGCGACTTGAGTTGGCAAGGCAACTCAGTCCAGGGTGCCTAAACCCCCTCCCACACCCCCTGTGGTACCCAGACAGAATGGCACCACTTTGGAGGGCTTCTGTGCAGAAGCCCGCCAAAAGTGGAACAAAGGCTCGACTCGGGTTCAGGGTTACTGAAGTGAACCTAGACGCCATTTTGGCGGCGAGTTCTGGCAAAAAATCCCAACCGGTGAGTTTATATTAAATAAATAAACCGGCGGTATCTTTAACATTGCACCAAAAAGTGGTGCATTCAAAACAATGGGAAATCCCATTGGGAAATATTCCGGTGGAATATTTCCGTGGTATCCACTGCCATCAGCCAGAACTCGGCGAGGGGGGACGGGACAGTACCCCCTCGACAACAGACCCAGGGGCAATCTAATTGCCCCACCAATACTTCCACAGTAAGATGGTTTGTACTGGTTAAGTTCCTAAGTTAAGACTAGTAAAGTCAATGGTGACTTTACAGACCCAGGGAGACAGTAGTCAGCCCCAGGGTGTGGAGTCTATGTTTGGGGGTCACTATGACACCCCGGTGTTACTGCACGGAGGGTGCTGTGTAACACACATTCAAAAAACCCAATGATAGCCTATGGGGAAAAAATACCCCATACCCCATAGCCCATAAGCACATAGCAAGTCACAGAAACACTCTCAAGTCATGTCCAAGAGTGAGGGTAAAAGAGTCTCACTCTTGGCAGGAGAAAAAAATAAACCCCAAAAATCCAGCAAAGCTGCTGGGGGACTCACTAGGTTAGGAAATTCAGCCTAAACAGAGAATTCTCCCTAACAGTCTCCACCGCGCCTCTTCCCCCCCTCAGGCCCTCTGCAATGCATTGGCCACCAACTTCACTGCAAAAACTCAGGACATCTTGAACACTCTATCCTTCCCTCTGTCTCCCCCATTCCAATGCCACCCCTGGCCTCCCATCCTACCTCAGCCCTATCACATTGGATGAGGTCTGTAGGGTTGTCCGCTCTATGAAGGTCTCCTCCAAACAGGTCCTCCCCTGTTCTTCCAGAATTATCAAGGACAACATTGGCTCCCCTGCCCCTGCGCTTGCTGATTTCTGCAATCACTCTCTTGATACTCTATTGTGCGCCCCCTCCTAAAAAAGCCGCCTGCCGACCCCCCCTCGTGTCCGGCTAACCACCGCTCCATCTCTATCAATGCCTTCCTTGGGAAACCCCTGAAGAAACTGGTCTTCCCACAACTGACCCAGCATGCTGAGCTGGTTGGTTGCCTACACAACAATCAATCTTGATTCCGATCGTCCAGAGGCACGGAACATGCTCTCCTGAACACCCGGGAAGAATTGCTTGCATTGCTGGACTCTAACTCTCGCGCTTTCTCATTCTACTTGATCGCTCCTGCATTTGATACGGTCAACCACTTGATCCTCATAAAACCTATTCATGATACCCGTGATATCTCAGAGTGGGCGCTGGACTGGATGACCTCCTTCCTCACCGATCGTCCCTCTGAGGTTATCTTGGGCTCTTTCTCCTCTCCCACCTCTTTCTCTACTTGTGGCGTCCCCCAGAGGTCCAACCTCTCACGATTGCTCTTTAACGTCTATCTCGCTCAACTTGCTCACCTCATTTCCACTTTCTCCCCCCATTTCCAGTGTTATACAGATGACACCCAACTCTTCTTCAAACCTCCCTCTGACTCTCTAGCTACTTCTTCTACCATTCCTGACTGCCTATCTGCTATCCAGTCCCGGTGTGCCTCTAATGATCTCTGCCTCAATGCCAGCAAGACTGAGATCCTTACTATAGGGACTCCTGCTCCCTCTTTCCTCCATTCACTCTGGCCACAGGCTCCCCCCTTCTCCTTCATCTGAAGCCATAAACCTTGGAGTCATCTTGGACTCCTCCCTCTCTTTCCTCCCTCACATCGTGGACCTTGCCAAGAAGGACCATTTTCAACTCCACCCCCTCAGAGGCATCCTTCCTTTCCCCAGAAGCTCAATGTCTCTAGAGCCCTGTTACTCTCTAGGCTGTACTACTGCAACAGCCTCTTCCTTAAACTACCCTCTTCCTCTCTCCGCCCCCTCCAGCTTATCCAGAATAGGGATGCAAGATTTATCCTTGGCCTCAAGCCCACGGACCGTATCTCTCCAGCCCTAAAATCTCTCCACTGGCTCCCCGTTGCTGCAAGGATCAAATTCAAATCCCTCCATAAGGCTGTTTGGGCCCGTGGACCACGCTGGCTACAACTTGCTCTCACCAAATACTCTCCTGCAAGATTTCTACGCTTTGCCGGCTCCAACTCTGTGTGTCAAGCGCTTCTCTAAGCAGCAAGCTGGAGGCCAATCTCTTTCCACGGCTGGCTCCCTCCTCTGGAACAACCCCCCCCCCCTCCCCCTCCTGCTCCATCTTGAGACAGATCTCCTCAAATTCTGGAAGCTCCTCCAGACTTTCTTGCCCTCTTCTACCCTCCTGCCCCCTCCCTCTCCCGTGCTAAACCCCACAGTAGCTGAGATTGGTGGCCTGGGCCCCTAAGTGTTTTTCTGAGTCCTGGCCTTCCGCCCAATCATCTTCAGCCTCCTCCCGCTCCCAGCACTTGCCCTTCGGCACCCACTGGCCTCTGCTCCCTCGCAGGACTGCACTTATTTCTTTGGCGGGTGACCACTCTTTGTGATCTCTGCTAATTAACGGATCACTGCAACTTACACCCTGGCACTTCCACAACCGTGGAAATCGCAGGACTTACCCCCTTCCCTTGTCCCTTCTCTCTTTGCACTTGCACGCTCCGACTGCTCACAAGGCGTAGTAGGCCCTTTATCCTGCTCATTATTGTATCCCATTACCTTTGGTCCCATGTTCCCTCCCCTTTGAAACACAATTTATTGATGTATAAGCGCCTTGCAAATTCACATTTAAAAAATAAAAAGTTGTGTATACCTTTCATTTGCAGATTATTTTTCGTAAGCAGTTAATTTGAAATATATGCCAACTATTGACTTTTGGTTACTCCGCTCAGCGTCGGTCTAATTCGTGTGGGAGACGTGCCACCACATTGATGATGCAGTGATTGATCGCCAAGTTATTTTAAGACTCCCACCCACTGCTGACTGTATGTCCTGGCACAGCAGAACTGTGGGTATTCTTTCTCTTTAATACCACCAATATTTAAAATCAATATGATACCGGTTCATCGCGAACCTGCATAGTTGCACCAGTTTGTACAGCATCCCATTTTTATTGACTTTTGTCGTCATCCCACCTTGGCCCCATTACTTAACGCAATGTCCTGCAAGTCAAACTACCTCATGACTTCTTATGCATTTGCGGCTGTAATATATTTTGAAAGTATAGTTAGGCCTACGAGAGACCATTACTACTCAGAAGCCCTGTGGCTGGGATCTGCTACCTGCAGCTCTGCAGATATTTTGGGCTACACTCTCATGATACCTAACCATTACTACTCAGAAGCCCTGTTGCTGGGATCTGCTACCTGCAGCTCTCCAGATATTTTGGACTACACTCTCATGATCCCTAACCATTACTACTCAGAAGCCCTGTTGCTGCGATCTGCTACCTGCAGCTATCCAGATATTTTGGAATACGCTCTCATGATCCCTTACCTTGGCTGATGGCAGTTGTAACCCACAGCAAGTGAGGAGCCAACGGTTGCTGAACCATGCCCTATGATCTTTTTCTATGGCCTGGCCTCTGGTTCTTTTGTCAACTCTCAGTGGCAGATCTAATGCAACACTATTTACTAGCACCTGCCACAAATCCAAACTCATTTTGATTCATGCTCCACCATCACCAACATCACTACCCTAGTCCTAATCCTTGCAAATATAAAGTACAAAGAGGTGGCAATACAGGGGCAAAGCCAGTGCCCTTCACCATAGAGCCAAAGCAGTAGGTAAAACATCCCATTTAGCGCCAAGGTCGTGATAGGGCCAGCCCTTAAATCCGGAGGTAATACACCCAACTCGTGACGAGGCCCTATGCCGTGCTTTGAAGTGTTTGTAGCCACAAACCCTATATAGTGATTTGAACAGACTCTCGGATTGTTGCGAGGATAACATGGATTTAACGTCTCACTCCAAGTTGTTCCCTCTCGCCAAACCTGGGACTAAATTAGGAGGCTCACAGAATTTTAGAAAAGGAGGAGCTGGAAAGGGAAGCATGGACTCCAGTTAAGGTTGTCTGTGTGCCCAGTCACCAATTAAAACATCCTTGGAGGATTGCATGAATGGAATAACATTTTAATAGATTTCATACAAATATTTATAATATGATCAGAAGGAAACGGTTTGAGAGAGGCTTTAATTAGGAGCATTGCGGGTAGCGTGCACGCGTCGGACATGATAATGTTAAAGGACATTTTGTACCGCACACTACCACCACCGAAGTGGTCCCCTGGTGCTCTGGCGGCTCTGAAATGGGAAGGGAGGGGTTGGGGGGGTTAGTGGGAAGGAGATGGAAAAGTGCAAGAGAGCAGGATGGGCCTGGGGTGTTTTTGCGGCCGGTAGCGGTCGTGTACTGTTGTGCGAGTCTGTGCGTTTTTGTTTTGTTGTTGCCATGTAGTGAAGTTTGTGTGGTTTGTTGTGCTGTAGGTTTGTGGTTGTGTTTGGTTTGGAGTTTGATGCAGAGGGGGAAATTGTTAGTGCAGTTAGTTAGTTGGCATCTCTTTGCTGACTTGAGGCGGTGGGTTTCTGTATTCTCCCCAGATGGGTTTCGGTAGCACCCCCATGCATCTGTCATGATCTGAGTCCGTCTAGCCTTCAAGGTCCCTTTTACATCTAGCCCTCTCCTCCCCCAGTCTGCCTCGCAGCGCTACCTATCTTCCCTTCCCACTCATACAGCCATTGCACCTGCCTACGCCTACGTATCCTGACAATTCAGCCACTGTGGTACCTGGTGGGAACTAAGGGGTAAGTGCGTATGTTGGGTGGGGATTAGGTAGGGTTTGTTGATTCCATCTCCGTGGGTGTCGCCAGTTATACACTCTACCCGGTGAGACTCGTCCGGGTGCCGTGTGAGCTTCACAGTGGGTCCTGGGAGCTGTCCAGTCATCCTTTTTCGTTTCTGTTTCCGTTTTCAGTTTGAGTCTGTGGTGTTGAATAGCCAGGTTTTTTAGTAATTTCCTAAATTTTAGGTGATCTTTGGTGTTTATTTCTTTTGGGATGTTGTTCCAGGTTTTTGCAGCTAAGTGGTAGAAGGAGGTGCTTGCAAATGTTTTCTTGAGGTATGGTTTTGGTTCCAAGCGGATTTCGTTGCATGACTTGAGGAATCTAGTAGGCTTGTAGATTGTTATTTTCTTTTGTAGGAATTCTGCTCCTTGTCCGCTGATTGCCCTGTGCATTATGCACATTGCTTTGAAGGTGATGCAATGTTTTATTGGGAGCCAGTGTAGTGTTTTTAGGGCAGGAGTGATGTGTTCTCTTCTTAATAGTTTGAGGAGTAGTCTTGCAGCTGTATTTTGGATGTGTTGTAGTTTCTTCAGGAGGTATTCTGGTATTCCGAGGTAGAGGCTATTTGCATAGTTGACTTTTGACATGATGAGGGCGACGATAGTGAGCGTTTTGTGCGTGAAGTAGAGGAGAGGTAATATTCCTCTTGCCGTGTGGAGGAGGAAAAAACATTTCTTGACAGTTGCATTTATTTGAGGCTCTAAGGTTAGGGAGTTGTCCATCAGGACCCCTAGATTGTTTACTACCTTAGAAGGTGATGGTGCAGGTCCCATTTCAGTTTGCCATGGGATGGCGGTTTTATTTTCTTGATCCATCATGGTTGGTGACTAAATGAAGGGCAATGCTTTGGGCCCACCATTAGATGATAGGCTATGCAAAGCAGGTGACTAACACCGATGCAAGCTGCAAAAGTACTTTAGTAGGAAAGTAATTCTTTCATTTATTGGTACATTATGACTTTGGGCCTCATTGCAAGTTTTTGTTTCTTATGGTTTATTTCAAACGTTTTGCAAGCAAAAAAAATATATAATTAAAACCAATTCGACAACTCTATTACGACAAAGGGAAAAGAAAGGGCCACCATCTTTTACACAACATAGATGCACATCAATGATTACCACATAGAACCACCCTAAAACAAAGCCAATTACTAAAATTCATCACCCAGTAATGCTTTTACAAACTTTACAGTCGCTATAACCAATGAAACTCTTTCCCCCAATTAATAAAACTGCCCACCATTCATCCGACTTTAAAGTGTCTAAGTAAGTTTTAAAATGCCTTGTTCTTTCGCCCATTAGACCAGTACAAAATAGCCATATGTGGGAAAGGGATTTTTCAACCCCCCCCCCCCCCCTTTTTACAAAAGCAGCATTTCCGGTCTCTTGCTCCCGCCTGACTTCAAACGGACGTAACCTCGTTAGTAGGTAGCAGGTTTAGGTAGATTCTCATGAGCTGCCACTTATAGTCACTGTTTGGGAACTTGACTAAATAATTTGGGACTGACCGCCACAAGGTAGGAGTGGTTCCAAGTGATGCAACAATTTTGTATTTGCCAGTCTCAACCAGGGTGGTTAGCCAGTCAAATTCCCATCATTTCTTTTTCATGGTATTTGGCTTATTTTTCAGATTCACCTCCGAAATATTGTCTTACCAACAACTCCTTGCATGTTAACACCCTGTTGTAATGTGAGTCAGTCTTCTTATGGATCACTGGCTAGGAGTGCATGCTGATGGAATGTTGAGGTATGCATGATAGACCGCTATGCATGATAGACCGCTCAAGGGAATGTTGAGTGAGTGTACTATGAATGTCAGATGGGGGCCTGAGGTGGGAGTGAGAGGATGGCCGGTGGGATTGTCTCTTTAATGTCTACCTGATCCTGCTATGTATATACCTGCAAGTAACTGGAGTTGTACATATGCGACTATGTAAAATAAAGCATCCTGGTTTAACCTAGGTGGCTCCACAGCTGGTCTGTGTACTTGGTCAGAGCCCTACCACACATCTTAACACACCCATCGCCTCAATGTCTTGTCACTGCCCTGTGCAATCTCTTTTCTTAGAGTAAGAGATATCTCTGCTGTGTCTTCTGAAATACGTTTCCTAAAGAAAGCCAACTTCTTCCATTGCACAAATGACTGCAGTGAAGTCAAACCTCCACTTTGCTGGCAAAATGTGGTGGATTTACTGCAGGAGGATTTACCGCTTTGGTAAACCTTGCAAATCCCCATGGGTATCATGTGAACTCCAAAAATAGGGATGAACACCCCCATTTATAATCTGGTGGTAGATCTGCTAGCGATAAATATCAGAGTTTGGCCGTACACAGGAATGCCGCCAAACTCGTAATGAGGCCCGTTGTGTTGCTGGTGGGACTTATGGGGCCCACGGGGCAGAATCTTTGTCGGTGCCCGATTCCTTGAAAAGCTGGCAAATGTATTGAGAGTCTGGAGGGAGATTCCGTATGCTCAACATGTTGCCTCTCTCCTCTCCTCAGGCGATGGATTGCGAGGTCGCCCCCCCAGCCGTACCACCTCCTGAAGCAGCCACCAGACCTGCGGAACCGGATGACCAGGCAGCTGCAAATGGCTGGACAGTGGTGCGCAAGAAAAAAAAATAACTGCTCATGAATTTAGATGAAAGCTCGCGTCCTCTTCCGACCCTGCCGAGACACTTGAGGGAGTGCTCAAAAATGTTTTTTTTTGTTTTACATATTTATTCATTTTTTATTTGTTTATTTGTGTGTCTTGGGATTTCTGCGATGCGCATTGGAAGTTGGGCAAACTTCATAAACTGCTTTTATTAAGACTTTAAGTGCTTCCAAGCAAGGCCAGATGACGGGCAGTGCCCTGCTGCACGTCTTGGGAACCAGGCTTCAGAGTGGACCCTAAAAGACTACTTCTCTTTTTTTGAGGATTAAAGAAGTATGTTTTAACTTCGTCTGATGTTTTTGTGTTTGTTCAGCGAATGCTGGAAGTGCACTTCATCACCCTACACGTCTTCATGCCCCCTGACTGGCGACCTTCCAACGAGGTTTGGAGCTCACGTTTGCTCAATGCTGAGGGACGTAACCAAAGATGGCGTTCCCATGCAGAATAGGGTGCCGGAGCCGCGAGACTTCACTGCAGAGTTCCTAACAAATAATGTGTTTTTATTGTGAGATGTAGGACGATTTTCCAAAGATTTACCGACCACAAATATTAATTAAAACATGCCATTGTTGAAGTATTATGTTACAAGGAATGGGCTGGCGTTTGTTATTTCCCACCAATTTAATTACTGTAAATTGAGTCGTTTGATCACTTTTTATAAATTGGGCCAAGTGCAATAGAATTTACAGCTCGATTTATAGCAGTGATTTGGAGGATTATAAATGTGTCAGTGAAGCAGGTGTTTATAATTGTTCACATGCCTATTGCCCACGGATCTTGCCAGTGTCCTTATGCCCAATAACCACAAATATTGCTTGTTCCCAAGTATCCATGAACGCTATTGCTACTTCTACTTTACAGGCGACAGTCCTGCCATTTCCAAATGCTCAGTATCCATCCTGCCAGCTTCAAATGCCCAGGAGCAGTACTGCCTGCTTCCAATGTAGACTCGCAAGTATTGCTGATTTCAAATTATTTGTATGTAGCATGGACGGTAACAGTATTGTCAGCTGCTAATGTCCACTAACCAGGATTGTCTGTTTCACATGCATTGTAAGGATTCTAATCGGTGTCCAAATACACAGTGGAAGCAATGGATGATTCACAGGTGCAATAAAGGTACTGCCAGTGTCAACGTGTCCAGTAACCACGTATGGCCAATTTCACACACCTGGTAACCGTCATGGCCAGTTACTATAAGCCCAGTAAGAGAGTGCGCTCACTCACTCGGGCACAACATCCCAGTGGGCAAGTGCTTCAAAAACCTAATTCTAGAGGGCCAGTCTAAGTATTGTGGGGACTAGTTAGGTGGGTGTAAGGTCATACGACCCGTATTGGGCATATTGTTTCTTAAGCAGGGGGGGGCACTCTTTTCCATTTTCAGTTCACCTGAGAAGGTGAATTGTGTGAGGGATTTGTTCATAATGACTGGTGTGAGTGCTTCTCCTGTGACGTCCTATCGAATGTAGGAGTGGAGGATGCCATACTTGTAGGTGGTAGGTTTGAAGGCTGTGAGAGTGCTGGCCAGGTCTTCTGCAGTGATTTTCCTGACTGTGTTCAATCTTAATATGTTGAGCTGCTGGTATGGGCAAGTCTGTGGTGTTTGTAACTGTTAGTGTGTTGTCTTGTCTTATCTTGTCTTGAAAGAAGTTGTTGATGGCACTGCATTTGTCTGGGGTGCAATATTGCAGTATCTGGTAGAGGACTGATGCAGTAATTCAGGGCTTAGCCAATCTTGTGCTCTTTTTGTATGCTTTTTGTGATGATACACACTTCCTGTGCTCTAAGCAGACCCTCTAGCTTACAGCCATTTTGCATTTGCTACAAAACCTGTGAAACCAGCAATTTTTTGAAAAATGCCAAATCAGCATTCATACCATTGCAAGTGTAATGATCATCAATAAAGGTAATATAAAATAGTCATACACTTAAAACAAAAAAAAGGAGAAAACAAACACTGTTTTGTCGAGCCTGTGTCATCTAGGACTCTTGCTATTAAAATTGATAGCAGGGCCAGCATGCAAAATGTGCGAATAATGACAATCCAGTTGCAGCCAGGCATGCAAGCTCTGCTACACCCTACCGTCAATAAATAAATGTGCTTCAAAAATGCCACAAAATATAACATTTGGTTTCACAAAATGTTCGTTTTTCATGCTGAAAATGTTTCACTTTTATGGGTTAACACCCTGGAGGGTCAATGGAAGGGGTGCTCAAGGCGACCTGGTGTAGCCATCCACTATGTGATACAGGGCACGGGGCTGGCGTATGGAGGATGTCCTGATCCACCCAAACCTCTTCCATGAGCACTTGTCATATCAGATTAATAAACTGTATTGCTTGCTTAAGTTCTAGACCAGCCTTTGAAGCAGCTACATCACTTGTGGAAAGATGGGTTCTGTGTGAAAGAGATAACCAGGAGCTAGCACACCTAAACAAAAATAAAATCACAACTTCTGCACTTGAACAAGCTTGTTTGTGTGTCGCCGGACTCGAGGTGGGGGGGGGGGCCCCCAGCCACACCGCATAGCCCAGAACACATGTACAGTGCAGCCCAGATAGTGCCTGTTACTGATTGTAGAGTGATGAGGCCATAGGGGTTGAACATTGCGTGCAGGCAAACAGGCCATCTCAATACGTCAATTGGCTTCCTTGGCACACCCAATGGCAATATAGGATAGGTTGCATGGGGAAGGGCCAGACCCCTCCAGAAAGGCCATGTGTAATGGAACAGTGTGAGAGTTTGGACAGATTGGAGCGAGGCAGTGTGTTTTGGAGGGGAGAAAGATGGTTTTGAGGTGGCAGGAAGATAGAGGGTGGCTAGTAGGGGGTGGTGACTTGGAGGAGAGAAGCAGCATTGGTTTAAAATTGAGAGACTCCCTAAATTGGGAAGAGGAGATTAAAGATGCTAGAGAGATGGACTCACAAGGCTGTTTAGAGAGGCCCCAGACACTAGGGCGATGACCTAGGAAGAAAGAGAGATGCTCAGCAGGATTTAGAAACCCAGGATTCTGGGGCAAGAGAAGGTGGAGAACAGCAGGATAAGAAGGGGGTGGCGGAAAATGAGGAGAGTCATGAAAAGACCATGCCGGGGGGAGTGGAAATTAACTGCATCAGGACCGGAGGCAGTGGTAAAAGTACAGGAGGTGGAGGAAAAGGATCAGAAATGCATCATGAAGGGAACTCGGACAGACAGGGAAGAGAAAGACAGCAGTAGCAGTCAGCGAGTGGAGGAGAGTTTGGACTGGTAAAGGGGGAGTGCCCCTCATGCACCCTGTATCTGGCAGTTTAGCAGGGAGTTGGAGGAGGAATGAGCACATTGCAAAGGAAGCAGCGAGAAGTCATGCCAACAAAGAGGAAAAGGAATGAGTGTTTCAGAGACGTGAGGTGGACAGCAAGAGGGAGGGAGCGGAGCTTAATCACAAAGTCTCTAAACCAGAGTTAAAACTCCCGCCCCCTTGAGACGCTAGCAAACCTGCTGAAGACTAGCCGAGACCAAAGAGGCTAGACTTGGTGAGCCACATCCTCCTATAAGTAGGAACACAGACCGACAGAGCAAGTAAGAGTATCCTACCCAGCGGTCCTCTCAGTAGGAACACAGACCAAGTAAGAGTATCCTACCCAGCGGTCCTCTCAGTAGGAACACAGACCGACAGAGCAAGTAAGAGTATCCTACCCAGCGGTCCTCTCAGTAGGAACACAGATCGACAGAGCAAGTAAGAGTATCCTACCCAGCGGTCCTCTCAGTAGGAACACAGACCGACAGAGCAAGTAAGAGTATCCTACCAAGCGGTCGGAGTGCACGAAAAGAAGTAGTGGAACTATGTTCCCTGATGGCCTTGCCCCACTCCCCACATACCCCATCACCACACCCACGTGCAATCCAAACCCCCAAGCAAACACACCTGCTGTTTAAGGGAATGTTCAGTGCAGTGCACTGAGTGCAAGTTTCAACTTCTTCCTACACTTTAATTTTAAAACTAAACCATTCCGGTATTGTTTCTTTTTAAAATAAAAGTTTAGGAACAGTAAAACCTGAAATAAATACCCATCCACTTCGACCTCTGATCCTACCTATGAGACTTGTGGAAAGAAGCGTCGAGGGCACACACAAAGACCTTAGAATATGAGTGACTGGCGACCCACGTAGATTGCCAGGAAGCGTACCCAGACTTGCGAGATGAAGCCAGAACAAACTTCCTGGAGAAGCTATCCTAAAATGTATTTGGTTTTGGATTCTTGCCCAAGCTTAGGAGAAGTTCTCCGTTATTTGTTTACTTGTTTTTTTTTCGACAGAAGAAAAAACTATCCTGTTATTTGTTTGTGTTGATGACATTAACTCGTTACTTCAAAGTAAACTCTGTTGAACTACCAATTTGGTCTCTGGGTCTCCCTGGCCCTACTCAGCTCTGCGACAAGGTAGGTGATCAAAATTGACATGTGATGTTCCTTTCCTTTTCTCCCTTTTCATGTCTACAGGCCCACAATCCACAGACACGCAGAACTGGGGACAGGGCAACAGTCCTGTACCAGCCAATGGAGTTTTTAACTGTCCCACATTTTCCCTCTGAGTGTCCCTTTTAGGGTCCGTCTTGCACTACAGTCGTATGCCTACTAGCTATTTGGCGATATTCCAAGTCACTAGCAGACACTTCATTGACTCATGCATATTTAATCTCCCAAAGTGGGAGTCCACAAAGATAGCTTTGTTTAAGTCTGCAGGTTGTAGAGTTTGCTTGCTGTCCTGGATGCAGTGTCCAAATAATGCACTGGGTTTTCGGGGATGTGTTTATAACCAGGCCCCAAACGTGCTTCCACACAAAGCTGTGGCCTTAGAGCTTCTGCGATACTCACCACCCTTCATGCATTTAATTGGGTTCCAGACTGCTCGGAGGAAACACTCTGTTGGTCTCCCAGAGTGGATATGGCTTTTGTCTTGTTTAAAGTCCCCAGTCCACATTTCCTACCATTTGACCCCTTTCCAACTGGTGCTCTTCCTGTACCTTTTCCGGGTCTTTCTCTTCCTCTGGATAGTTTTTACACGCACTTTTAGGATTAAGGTGATCTCCCCCCTCTACATGCTCTGCCACTTTTCCCACAAGCTTAGGCGCGCCTCCCCGTCTTGTTCTTTTCTCCTCCACCCTTTCCTTACTGGTTTCCTCCCTTCACTTCCTTTCTTTTATTCCACTCGCCTTTCTTGACAATGTTTCCTGTCTGTGCTGGTCTGGTCTTTAAACTCTTATCTTCCTGCAGATGTGTAGTTTGTGTTCTCGTTCAAGACCCTACTTGTCTCTGAGCATTCCACTAGGCCTTGCTCTCTCAGCTGGCCCTTCCTTCTCTAAGCCTTTGCTCTTATCCCCCATTATTTCTCCTTCTCTACCCTGTGATTGCACCATTTCCCTCTCGCTCCCTTTTGCTCGCTCACCTGCGCTATCTTATTCTTCTCTCCTCCACCGGTCCCCTTCGGCACACACTTCACTTTGGTGTATGGAAAGAAAACAGAAAGTTACCAGTCTCTCATCCGTGTTAATTAATGCTCTTTCTTTCCTTCTCATCACCAGTGTTTACTTGCTTGCCCACTGCTTTATTTTTCATCCTCGCCTCCTCTCTTCTTCCCTATGTACACTCCTCTGTTCTCTTCCACAACACTCATCTTCACTCGCTTCCCGCTCCTCTCCCCTTTCTTTTGTGTCCTCTTCTCCAATTTCTCATATCCTGCTCCTCTGCTTTCTTTCGTGACCCCCCCTCCCCACTTCCGTTTCCCCTTCATGTACCTGCAACTACCCCCTTTCTGCTTCTCCAACTCCTTGGCTCCTCTCTTCCTTTCCTGCTCTCTCTCCCTCTGGCATTCCTCCTCTGGTTTTCTGCTCTTCCTCCTCCTATCTGTCCTTCTCCAGGTTGCTCTGTGTCTGCCCTGGCCAACTGCATTCCGCCAACAACTACACCCTTGTGTGTTATATTATTTTATTCACCTACTGTTCACAGTTGGTGGGGCAGGTAAACTCCCTTATACTAGAGTTGTGATGCCAATCTGGGGTGAATGAGAACTCGTTGGCTCTGCTTACCTCTTTGCTGAACAATTCCTCCATGCTGCATCTTCTGCAGCTCTGCTGAGTGGGCGTAATATTCCCAGACCCACATCTTGTAGTCCTAGCTTAGAAGCACACACACACACACACTAGAATGTCAGACAACTGGAACTATTGTTTGCATAAACTAGTTAGTTCCAGACGAAAGTGCCTGTCCATTTCTTCTATGAAAACAGACAGAGGCCTAGCCTGGATTGTCTAAAAAGTGGGTCGTGAAGCTAATATAGTTGGGCCCACCGCAATGGATGAAGAACCACCGCCTAGGCTTTCAAAACTTGGACAAACGTGCAACCCTGTGTATCTGCAGTCGGCATGCGGCGGAGGTGGCTGTGAAACATCAACAACAGCAATATCTTGGAATTGTACCTGTCGACTGACTATCGAGAAGCTGAAATCGGTTCCCCAACAAACGAAGTTCTACTGAAAGGGAGTATTGGCGAGAAAGGGAATGAACGCCTGGAATTGGATGATCTCCCCTTAGTCCTAACTGAACACCATACCTTCGGCAGATGGTGACTTACTCCTCGGGCAGCCAACCATCTCATCGGGGCCTACATCATTCTTTGAGGGACCTGGAAGACGAGGTGAAATTATCAGCCCCCTCAATCTCTGCCCCAAATATGTTCCTCAGCTCTTTTGTTACCCTCTATGATAATATAAAGTTGGAACTTGCAGTGCACACATTATAGCAGAGAGATATACAAGTTGCCCTACAGGGACTACAAGGGCTATTGAAAGATCAAGGGGTTAGTTCCTCTGGCCCATAAAATCATGAAGAATATTCAGTGTCATACTCTCAACCTATGCCAGAGAGATTGGCACAAAATTGTGTAGGTTGTGTGATTAATGGTTCGTCCTTTCCATCTCTTCTGAGACCCCAAAAGGCTACAAAAAAAATCAAAGAATGGCCAAAAAAAACAACAATGGGAAAAATTCAAGAAAATTCTTGCAGAATATACATGCAACCGAGGAATAGGTAGATGCATCATTACTCGTGAAAGAAAACAATTATAATAAAACCGCATAAAAGAATATGATGGCCAATAATTACCGGCCGATTCAAGATGGTTTTCTGGAAAGAAAGGTGACTACAACTCAGACCTTATACAACAGATAGGATTGTGTAGATTTTGTGACAGAACAGTCGGGATCCTCGCCACCGGCTCCAATTTGCAGTGATATCTGAAATGATACCAGGGATGTTAGCAATAAAGACATTTTAAAAATGAAATCCCAAAAATGAATCCCATTTTGTTGGTAGATCTTTATTGGAACTGCTTGACTTCAAATTTAGATTCGTTCTTGGTTGGGGTTGAAAAACTACTGGAAGATTATATGGTTAGGCATTGATGGCAAGAATATAATGACTAGAGATTTTAACTTGGAATGTGCGTCTTGTAGCTCCAGAAACCAAAATTGGGCAGCTCGATTCAAATATGGGGGAAAATGAAATAAGGATTTTGGGGATTGAGACCTTATAATTGCAAATGGTTCATATAGAGGGTGATCAAAAGGAAAAATGTACATGGAAGAATGGTAATCTTTCGTCAACTATAGGTTATTGAATACTCTTCCCCAATACCATTTGATAGATATACCACATTTAAATTTGTAGACACTAATCTTAGTGACCACAATATCCTGATGGCCGATTTTAACTTTAATATGAATGCAGATTGTTCCACTGACCATCAGGATTTATTGTCATCATAGAAAGGCCACAGAGTAACAACCTATTTTGGTAATGTTAAGGGTTTGAATGATTGTATGTGGTGTTTTTGGCAGAACTCTTCTTTCAAGAAAAAAAATGAAGGCCATCACAACAACAAATGTTATGACCTTTTTGTCGCAAAAAAAGAAGGGTTAGCATGAGCAGTAGAGGCCTATGGGTGTAAAGCGCTATACAAAATGTAGATAGATAGATTTAAAGACACACTAAAAGTATATCGACGGCATTGCTATTACCCGTTAGTCTCCAAAAAGAAAAACAAACTACTACTGAACCTATGAAGGAACCTTAAAAATTGAACTGCAGATATGATGGGTATGCTAGAAAATCTAAGTTGCTTAAACAGCAATATAAAAACTGGCTTTGGGCACACTTATGTATTACTACAGAAAGATGAAAAGTGCATGTTATGTGAGGTAGTTACAAAAAAGCACATATCGTTTTTTGGGCACGCAATCATATTTCTACTTCACAGACCACACTCCAAAGTAATTCTATTACAGAAGATTCATGGAAGCAGCATTTTTAAAACTTGTATAAGTTACCAAAAATAGCTATGACCGCCCATAGTAGTGATGTGAATTGGGCTTTGAATTTTGATATGTTAGATGTCGAGTTCCATATTACGAAATTGTCTAATTCTAGAGCAGCTATAAAATTAAAAGGGATGTAACCTTATGGGCCAACATTTTGTACCTGTTATTTAGGGACAAGCTTAAATGTACCCCGTCCTCATGGAAGCTATCTATTATTATTCCCAGAGACACTTGCTGGTGCCTTGAAGTGGAACTGTACATCGGATGAAAAGCCTTTTTTTCCCTCTGATTCAGAGACAATACAGTAGGGTCAGAAATTGGCCACCATTCCATCATTTCGGTAGAAGAACTATTTGATAATTTTGGTTAAATTAGGTTCTGATTAGTTGGAAAGTGGTAAGGATAGGAATCTGGTTCCGGTAGGTTTTTACTGGGTGGTGGACTTGGGTTCTTCTTTTGTAAGACATCCTGACTAGCACCCTTTTGACTCCTTCTTTCCTTAAGAGAACGGCTGAGAAGTGTTGCAATAGAAGAGGTTTGTGTTCAAATAAGAGTTACGTTAACTAAAATACTACCTTGCCAGTCTCCTGATTCTGACTTACCACAAGTCTTGACTTGTGCAGTTGGAGTACTTCCAAAGGGCCTGACGATTTGTAGAAAGGCCGAAATTGTGAACAAGAAGGTATTGCACCCTAATATCAATTCTAGTTGTACATTAGACGCTGCAATTTCTGGATATATTTGGGATAAAACATCAGCAACAGTGCTGGCAGTATGGGATATGTACGTTAAATAGAAATCATATAATGAGAAGAAATTAGTCCTTTAGGTTGGCTAGATGTTCTTTCATTCAAACAGTTGGAAGTACTTGCAAATTACTATGATCAGTTCTGCATTCCACTGGAAATCTGGCACCTAGCAGGAGATGGATCCACTCTTGGCAAGCTTGGTTGCCAAGAGTCCTTTTTCAAGAACATAGTAGCTTTCTTCACTGCTTGTAAGTGTTCTGGCCATATATGCTATTGGGTGTTTCTCATGGTTTTCCTGTAATTGTTTCAGGGTTGCCCTAATGCAGTAAAGACATTTTTTAAGCTACAAAAGCAGTTATCAGCTTCTTCAGCCCAGATGAAAGGAACACCTTTTTTATGAGACTGGTCAGAGGGATGACCAGCTGAGAGAACAGTGATCTGAACTTACTATTAAAAAAAATAGGCAAGCCCTAGGAACAGTTAAATGTCTTGAAAATAATTTGTCACTAGCCCATCCTGCACTGCAGTAATCTTCAGTGGATCCATGATGACTACCACTTTGGACAGGGTGAATCTTAAGTAAGGCGCATATGACTGATCAAGCATTTCCCTGGTTTCTCCAATAGAATGTGCTCAAGTAGAGGTTGCAGCACTTTGCAGATGTGTTGAGTATGGGCCTATGGGGTTTTCAAATAGATTAGAATATCATCCAACTATACCATAAATGAATGGAGCAGAAAGTCAGTAAACATGCAGCCCATTAATTGTTGGAACACAGCAGGGGCATTTGTGAGAACAAGGAGCCTTTACCATATATTCATAGTGCCCAAATGGCACCTCAAATGCCGTTATCTGTTCATTATCTGCCTTTAGCCTGATTAAATCATAGATTCTGGGGGGTCTAGCTTGCTGAATCACTGTGCTCTTTGTATTACTTCTAGAAGAACTGCTTTCAGTGGTAAGGTGTATTTATCCATTATCATGCTTTTGTTCAGGCCTGGACATCCAGGCAGTGTCATAACTCCATGGTGGCTTTCTTGGAGATGAAGAACAGAGATGCCCACCTGGAGGCTTCAATTGTCCGATGAAACCATTTTGTAAGTGTATTTGCAGATACATCTTTAGTGCTCCTTTCTTGGCAAGTGAAAGCATGTCCATGCATCCAAAGGGAACTGAGGTATTGGATACAAGATCAATGGCACAATCACTTGGACGATGTGGTGGTAACTCCCTTATCAGAGGGTCAGAGAAGATGTGCATAAATTCTGAACACTTGGACAGTACTTGAGTAAGGTTGTCTATGTGGTTGCGGGGTAACGATGTCAAAACAAGCTCCTTGGATATCGGGTCTTCAGTATTGTTTCCAGGCAGGAAGTGACTGACAGTTTGGAGATCCTAAGAACAGTGTACAGGTTGGCCAGGTGACATAAGGTTTGTGCCGCCTTAGCCGAAGAAGCCCCAAGATGACACAGTGCTGAGCAGCCCGTATGAAGTAAAAGGTGATTACTTCTTGGTGTTTGGGGATTATCATTGCTACAGGTGCAGGACCATAGAGCAAAGATTAACCATCCACCCATTCTACTGGTTGAACCACCTTAGATTCACAGGATATTTTGTGTGCTTTAGCCAAGTGTCCATAAATATTCCAGCTGCCCCACAGTCTACAAGGTCTTTGACATGTAGACGTTCTGTGGCTTTCACATGGTGAATGGCATGCGAGACGTCGCCACTTCAGCAGAAGACACTAGTTATAATGAGGCTTGTCTCATCCTTGGTCCTGTGAGGAAGGCATGGTAACAAACAGTGAAGACAGACACAAGTGCTCACAGTTCAAGGGTGTTTATTGGACTTCAAGGGGGTTGTTCCTAACTATAAGGATGGGAGCAAGCTACGACCATCAAATAAAGATAACAGTCGTAGTAGTGTCTTCGTCAAAATAAAAGGGCCTATACTAAGACAACCTATTGCCAGTCCCTACTTTAAACAATAAACAGTGTGGGAAATGATGTAGATAGTGACAGGTGCATCATGAACCAATATGTCAGGATGAGTGGATAGTTTGTTCCCCTTCCCCACGTTTTCAGCACTGGACAAGGTGGCACACGGGGGCTTGGAACACACTTCAGTTCGGCTAAGCACAAGGGCACGGTTCCAGTTCATATAGCACCTCTCTGCAACGAAAAGTCTCTTGCTCACTCGAGGAAGGCTTCTCCCTCGCAAGACAAAAGTTCACCAAAGATTTTTCAAAGTTTCTTTCCTCTGGAGTTAACTTTTCAAGCAACAAAAGTATTTTACTTCTACTTTGAATCCCCCTTGATTGGGCTCAGACTCCCTTTTCACTTTTGAGTCCCCCTCCATCGGGTTCAGACTCCTATATCATGTTACAATTTACCATAGGCCTTTCTCTGTCTGACTCTCGCCTCTGAATGGTTCCGTTGTCAATTCGCACCACTTTCACTTCGAATGGATTGTGTCCTCCCACGTATTCCTCATCTTAGATATTCATACAGCTTTGCTGCTTTTGGAAACATTTTTTCCACCAGGGTGCGCTGTGCTCGAGGTCACGGTGATGATGTCCCTCGAGGGCTGTCGTCGAATATCGACATCATCCACAGTATAAAGGGCTCGAGCCGCGCCCGTTGGCTTCAGTTCAGTTTTTCGATGGCTTTCGCTTCCTGTCACAGAAACAGTGCTTCAGTTCTTCGAACTATGGGCCTCATTACAAGTTTGCTGGTCCGGGAACTATGGTACCGGTAAGCTTACCGGTACCATAGTTCCCGGACTGGCAAACTACAAGTTGTGCTTGCGGGTGCCTTTCTGCCCGCCAGGTCTGACCTGGCGGGCAGAGTGCCACCTGTGAGTACAGCATGTCCGATGCACCGGCACCATTCTGAATGGTGCCCGTGCCTCTGACCTCCCCATTCCCAATGGGAATGGGGTGCATTTTTTTCTGGGGCCCACGAATGGGCAAATACTGGGTCTGGCGGGCCGGAATGCCCCAGTAATTGCCCATTTCGCAAGCGCCAGAAGTTTGGCGGCAGCCTGCCGGTTTTACCGGCAAGGCTACCGCCAAACTTATAATGAGGCCCTATGTCTTCCTCATCGATTCCTTCCATGCCAAAAACTGGCTTTAAAAAGTGTCAGAAATTCGCATCGGAATTGCCTCTGGTGTTTGGGTCTGGACCATCGGGTCGACAAATGCGGTTTCTGTCAGGCAATGACCAACAAAGCTGTTAACAAAGAGGTAAACTGGCGGTGGGGGAGGAATCCTCGAAGTCTTCTTCGAGAAGAAAGAAAGACTCGGGGGAGTCGAGTGGTAAATCTCGACACAAGTCGAGGAAATAAAGATCGAGGAGTTGATCGAGGAATTCGTCCAAAAAAATTGAAGAAAAGACGACGCTGATCTCCCTCTTCCTCGTCTTCATCGTCTGAGATGGGGGTTATCACCTGCCCTTCCAAACATGATTCCCCCCCAAAAATGGGAGGCTTTCAGAGCCTCGATGATGAACATTTTTGAGAATGCGGCCCAGACCCGCTTGAAAAAGTTGTATGAAGACCATGCCCCAGCACACTCTAGAAGTGACAGAGGGAAGTCAGAGACCAAACGTGCTAATTCCGGCGAAAAGTCATTGAGGGTGTCGTCAGAAGACATTTCTCTGTCACCTTAATAAAATAAGCCTACCGGTGCATAAATCGGGGGTTTCACCTGACAAAATGGCGTTGTGTGTTCATCCGCCATCGAAGTCGGTGTCTAAGGTCTCCTCGACGCCACTATCGAAGGCTTACTTGATACCGGCATCGAAGGTAGTGTTGACAACTTACTCGATGATGCTTATGTCGAAGACTCCTTTGACAGTGTCGAAGCCTGCATCGATTACATTGACGCCTTTGTCGAGGCCAACGTTCATTCCGGCTGCCAAATCGACTCCCTTGTCGAAGCCGAGATCTATACCGATTACATCATCAAATGAAATGTTCCATCCTCAGCCTAGGTAAGATTTTCTCAAAACTATGGCTTCCATTTATGAGGAGCCGTTCTCTTAAGAGGACGTTTTCCCCTGCTGGGGTAAAATTTGGAACAAGAGATGTCCCTGACGAATAAATAGATCCTCATTTTAAGATGGCTGATCTATTTGAATACCTGCAAAAACAGCCAGTGGGCTGGATACTTCTCCTGAAGTGGATTTTGACAGACCTGACCCTGCCGATCATGCAGATTCGGGATATAGAACCCTTATGAATAGGGTGATAGAATGTATGGGGTGGAACAGAAATTCCCCTAGTTACGAGCAGGATGACATGACAGACCTCAGTGAAGGCCCCCTAAAGGACCCTGTCCTTCCCTTTCACACAGCTCTACAAAAAAGGGTTATGACCACATGGGAAACCCCAGATTCGGGACCAACTGTGAATAAAAAATGTGTAGGGAAATGCAGGCCTTCCTCGTCTGATCCAGAAAATGTATCAAAACATCTGTCGCCTGAGAGCTTAGTGGTCCAGGCACCCACATCCACTAGACTTTTGGATTATCCTTCAATTCCCCCAGATAGGGACGATAAAAAAATTGATGCCTTTTCCCGAAAAATGTTTTCTTTGGGCAGCATGGCCTTAATATCGACAAATGCGACTTGCACCCTTGCAAGATTCACATACACCCTGTGAGATTGTATGACGGCAGCGGCTGAACACATTCCTAAGTGCGAGGAGCAGGAAGGTTTCCTCGCAATTGTGAGAGATGGAAAAGAGGCTATGGAGTAATGCCTCCAATCGGGACTGGACACTGCTGACATCATCAGCAGGTTCATGGCGTCTAGCACAGTGGCTGAGAAAGTCGGGCTTTGCACCAGATGTGCAGGCCACACTGCTCAATATGCCATTTGACGGATTGAGGTTGTTTTGGCAGCAAGGCAGACGAAAGTCTAGAGAAACTGCAGAACTCAAAAACAGCAGCTAGGTCACTCAGCGCCTCTATATGACAACCTCAACAACACTCCTACTCAGGCTCATCTTCCTGGAGGAGTTGTCCTCTTCGATTCTACTCCTCATTTGGGAGAGGGAAGGGACAGGCCAGTCAAAAAGGACAGCAAAGAATATGTCCTTGTGGTGGAAGAGAAAAAACTGCTAGATCAGCCACAGCAGCGGCAACTGTCCCCTCGGCTGCTGTTGCAGCCGCTGCAAACCCACTCTGAGGCTTTCACCCACAAAACCCAGGTGGGAGGCAGGATCTCTCAGCATCTGAACGAATGGCGGGCATTACTTCAGATACTTGGGCATTGGAGACAGTAGCCCATGGTTACTGCCTTCCTTTTCAACGAAGGCCTCGGTATCATCAAAATTCCAGACCCGCTCCTTATGCAGGAGATTTTAACCCTGCTAGAGAAAGGTGCAATAGAACATGTACCTGTAGCGGAGAGGAACAAGGGTTGGCACTCCCCTTACTTTCTCATCCCAAAGAAGGACGGAGGATTGAGACCCATTTTGGACTTGAGACACTTGAACAGGTTCCTCAGGAAGGACAAGTTCAAGATGGTAACCCTTTCTCAGATCCTTCAAACTCCAAGACTGGTTGGTATCATTGGACCTTCATGATGCTTACTTTCATGTGCCGATCCATCTGAAGCACAGAAAGTACCTGAGGTTTTTGCGATTGGCGGTTTTCACTATCCGTTTCAAGTTCTGCCATTTGGGCTGACCTCTGCCCTGAGGGTTTTCACCAAGCTAATGGCTGTTGTGGCAACGAGTCTCAGGAGAGGGGGGATTCGCGTCTACCCTTACCAGGACGACTGGTTAATCAAGGCGAGTTCACCTGAATGAGCCCAGGAACATCTAACCATGACCTGCCACTTCTTGCACAGACTGGGCTTTTCCCTCAATTACAAGAAGTCAAATATGATGCCATTCCAAAGACTCCAATTCATTGGAGCAGTCCTGGATACTTCCTCAGGCAAAGCCTCGTCTCCCGAGGAGAGAGCTCATCATATTCTGCCGATGGTAAAGTTTCGGAATGCTCAGCATCTGTCGGCCTTCGACTTTCAAAGGTTGCTCGGCCTCATGACATCCTGCATTTTTCTGGTGGCAGAGGCCAGATTGAGAATGAGATCCCTTCAATGGTCCCTCAGAATTTAGTGGCCCCAATTTTCGGGGAATATGTCAGATCTTTAGCAGGTTCTGACGGAGTGGCTCATGATCTGCTATGGCAGACTTACAAGGACAATATTCTCAGGGGAGAACCTTTTTGGCAACCATGGCTGGAGATAAAGGTAGTGACGGACGCCTCACTCATGGGGTGGGGATCTGTCAATCAGCAGTCGTAGGTCTCCATCGGAGTCCAAACTACACATCAACCTTTTGGAGTTGTGGGCGATCAGACTAGCGCTGAAAACCCTCTGTACGGGGAAAGAATTTTATGATAATGACGGACCACACAGTTGCCATGTACTACCTCAACAAAAGAGGGGGCGTAGGGTCACTACCTCTGTGCAGAGAGGCAATGCAGCTCTGGTTCTGGGCAATTCAAGAAGGAATCTCTGTCGGCTTTTCACCGAGCCGGGGAGAAGAACACAGTGGCGGACGCTCTGAGCAGGCAGAGCACAGTCTCCCACGAATGGGAGATAGCTCATGAAGTCCTTCAAGAGATCTTCACCCTTTGGGGAACCCCTCAAGTGGATCTGTTCTCGACCGATATCGACCGGAAGTGCGATCAGAACTGCTGAAGGGACTTTCCTCTAAGAGGAGCTCTAGGGAATGCATTCGTGGTGGAGTGGGAATTTCAACTTCTGTACGCGTTTCCTCCAGTCCCTGTGATTCCTCACGTAATCACGAGGTATAGAAAGTTCAGGAAAACCATGATCCTAATTGCCCCAGATTGGGCCAGGAGAACGTGGTACAAGGTTGGGTTCTCCATCCAGAGGTCAAGCCTTCATGCATGGTTTCTGAGAGGCTGAGATATAAGGATTGGGACCTCCCGGTCGACGTAATGGAGATTTTGCTATCGGCCAGAAGGCCAGCAAGAAAGTCCTTGTACCGGTGTCGTTGAAACAAGTTCAGGAACTGGTGCAAGGACAATAATGTGGATCCATTCCTATGTAATACTCCTATGGCGCTTTCTTTCCTTTTACACCTGGCCAATTTGGGGCTCCAAGTGGGCACGATAAAGGGATACTTGGCAGCGTTATTTATTTTTAAGCGCTCCTCAGAAGAAGTGTCTTACTTCAAAATGCCCTTGGGTATTCAGTTCCTGAAACGGCTCACAAATGTGTACCCTCTAACCCCTTTTCAGGTACCTGTCTGGGATTTAAATTTAGTTTTAAAATTCGCAACATGTATTCCATTTGACCCCTTACAGACAATAGAACCTGTGGCAATTACATCAGCCTGCAGGGCGAGTGAGTTGCAGGCACTCTCTTGTAAGCCTCCTCACACCATTTTATATAAGGACAAGGTTACTCTTAAAGTGAAACCCTCTTTTTTTGCCAAAAATAGTCTCTGACTGTCACCTGTCACAAAGAATCACTTTACCTTCCTTCTATCCTCCTCCTCATGAAAGTAAGGAGGAAGAAAGACTTCACAGACTGGACCCTGAAAGGGCTCTCAGTTTTTATATCACCAGATTGGCTAAATTTAGGCAAAGTAATCAACCTTTTGTCATATATACTGGACACATGTTAGGACTGGCAGTAACAAAACAGACTTTGTCCAGATGGATAATTCTAGCAATTACTGAATGCTATAGATTAGCAGGAAAAGATCCTCCAGATGGGCTAAGGGCTAATTCATCTAGGGGCATGGCAACGTCAACGACCCGTCAAGAGGGGTGTCGCAGTGCAAGAAATTTGTGCAGCGGCCACCTGGTCCTCTATGCACACCTTTGTGAAGCATTATTCTCTAGATTCAACATCACAAGGAGGACTTTTTGCCCAAGCCATCCTGCATACAATCCAGGATTAAAATTGACTAGTACTCCCACCTCCATTTTTACATACTGCTTTGGGAGTCTATCTAAAATGAGTAATATGTGGGAGGACACAATCCATTCGAAGAACAAGTTACTTACCAATTGTAACGTTCTTTCGATTGGATGTTCCTCCCACGTATTCCTCATCGACCCTCCCAGCCTACCCCGCCGTACAGTTTACATCAATTGCATTCTGAATTCCTTGAGAGCTTGAGGTCTAAAGAATTCCTGGTCAACTACTCAGCTGGATATACCGTAAAAACAGAACTGAAGCCAACAGGCGCGAGTCGAACACTTTATACTACGGATGACGTTGACGCTCGATGGCAGCCCTTGAGGGACATCGTCATCGCGACCTCGAGCACAGCACCCCCGGTGTAAAAAAAAAAAATTCTGAAGCAGCAAAGCTGGAGATACGAATATCTAAGATGAGGAATACGTGGGAGGAACATCCAATCGAAAGAACTTTACAGTTGGTAAGTAACTTGTTCTTCTCCCGCATTCAGGCTCAGGCTCCTATGTCTTTCACAGTTCACTACAAACTGAAGACTTTTGTTTGTGCAAAGGATTTAACTTAAACCCTTGCAGGACCACATTCATACTCTTCCTCATAAATCATATGCACATTTCATACGTTCTGTTAGCGGGATGATTTCAGGCAGAGACCTTTTGATTGGACACAGCTTTCCCTTTTCATTTGCATTTTTCTTCAAACGCCTTTTCCATTCGACTTTAAAGGACACTTTGTTTGCCGCCCATAACTTTTGTTCATTCGCAGCACAGTTTCACACAGTTTTCTTCAACTAACCGGCTCTATACAAGATTCAGCTCACAGCTTTGATCAGGGAGTCAAGGGCGATACCACAGCAGCTGCACTTCTCCCTCGACTAGTCAGGCAGGAGGGCCCCTGGTAACTCTGACACACATTACAGGATTCTCTGGCCTCGCTTCTCCACCTCACACGTGCTGCTTCTAAGTTTTCAACAGCCCAGTGATTACTTGTCGAACAGCCTAACATCACCCTCATTGGTTTCATTCTGCACTTTTCGTCTGGCTTCCTCGATTCAGCTTCGGTCTGAATAGGCTGCTCCTTCATGTGCTCTGTCTCGTTGCCTTGCTCGAAGTGTGTTCCCGTGCTCTGCCTTTTATCAAGGTGGGGAAGGTAAAGGGGATTCAGGTGTGAGTTGTTCGAGGTAATTGCCTGACTCTGCCTGACCACGACACCAGGACATGTTCGTATCTATCTTTCCCCTGTGTGTATTCCCCTGTATGTAAAGGGAATGTATATGTGTTCATGTAGGGAAGGGGTTGAAGTTGTTAAGAAACTCGTGCACTTGATTGGGAAAGAGGGAGTAAAGGTTTAAAGGGGCTTGGATGCCGCGTCTCATTATTAAGTGTCCAACTCCCCAAGGATCTCCCATACAGGTGATCCTCCGGCACTGGTCCACCGTGGGGTCTGGATCCAATAGCAATGGCTGCTCCCCGGCCCCCTGGATGGCAGATCCCTGATGACTGGTACGTGTGACACCTAATTTCTCACATGCCCTTCCCCTATGCAATGTGACTGATTCTGCTTCACAGGGAAACCAGGAAAGGAAATCTACATTCCCCTGTTCCTTCCCTTTTCCTGTGTTCCACTGTGAAGCAGTAGGGTTGAAGGTCTAAGAACCATTGCATTACTCTTGGGTTTGATTTATTTTTTCTGGCTTATCCAGACTAAAGCACAATGGCCAGTCACTAGTTTAAACTTCCTACCGAGCAGGTAATATCTTAGATGGATAATGGCCCACTTGATGGCAAGAGCCTCTAATTCAATTAGTAGTTCTTCTCCCTGGGTAATAGTTTTCTGCTGGCAAACAAGATGGGATGTGCGAAGCCATTATCTGTTTGTGACAGTACTGCTCCCAGCCTGTCAGGGAGGCATCTGTTTGCAGAATAAACTCCTTTGAGTAGTCCACTACTCTGATGATAGGGGGTTGGCATAGAGTTTGCTTGAGGTTGTCATAACATATCTCTTCTTCTGCCCAGTGGATCTTTTGTGGCTCAGCATTTTAAAGGTTATCCGTTAGTCTAGTGGTCTTAGCTGAAAACCTCGGGTTAAACCTCTGATAATACCCTGTGTGACCTAAAAAGGCTCCAAGGTCTCTCTAAGTATTAGGTTTGTGAGCGTCTAGTACTGCCCTTATTTTCTCACACAGAGGTTGCACACTACCATTCCCCACGAAGAATCTCAGGTATTTTACAGCTGATCTGGCTAGTGAACACTTATTCGGGTTAGCGGTTAGCCCAGCTTGCCCGAACGTTCTCATGATAGTGTAGAGGTGTGTTAGACGTTCTTCCCAGGTTTGACTATAGACAACAATGTTGTCAATATAAGCTTCACAAAAGTGTGAATGTGGTTGGAATCGGTTATCCATAAGCTTTTGCAAAGTAGCAGGAGTCCCATGTAGTCCAAAGGGGAGGACTTGAATAATCCAATAGGGGTTGAGAAGGCGGTTTTCTCTCTATTGGGCCCATATACAGTACTTGCCAATGGCCTTTTGTCAAGTCTAAGGTGGATAAGTATACCCAGCTTCTTGATCAAGTCATTGATTCGAGGCATGGGATAGGCATGAAAAGGCTGAGATTGCATTCAGCTGTTTGAAACCAATACAAAACCGCCAAGATTGATCCAGGTTTGTTACTAGAATGATAGGGGATGACCAGGGACTAGAAAGGGTTTGATAATATTAGCTTGCAACATAGTTTCAACCTCTTCAATTACTATCTTTTTCCAGGCTTCTGGGAGTTGGTAAGGCTTAAGATGGACTACCTTTCCCTTTGGGGTGTTGACATAATGATACGTGCCCTGTACTCTACCAGGCTTCTCACTGAAGAAATCTGGAAAAGAGTTCATATGGTCGGCTAGATCTTCCTTTTTCTCTTACGACAATGAGGAATGAGATCTGCACTCTGTTTCCTTGGGTACCTAACAAGATAGTATAGGGGACATGGTGTCTACTAGGTTTCCTTCCACTCCTTGAGGAGGTTAACATGGTAAAGGTGTGTTTTCTGTTTCTTATTTTGTTGGGCCACTCTGTAAGTGCAGTTACCAGTGCGCTACATTATCTCATATGGTCCCTGCCACTTGTAGATGAGCTTATTCTCAGATGTGGGCAGGAGAATTGGCACCTTCTGGCCTATTGAGAAAGAGCGTAGATTCACCCTTTTATCATAAACCTGTTTTTGCTGGGCTTGGGCTTTCTCCATGTGTGTCTCTACCAAGGTTCTTACTATGGTCATATGCTCTTCAGTCGTGTGGCGGTCTGAGATAGGGGTATTGTTGCTTTCTCTCTTTCCTCCCACATCTCTCTGAGCATGTCGAACGTCTCGAGTTTCCCTGCCGTAGAGTAATTCAAAAGGCAAGAACCCAGTAGTTGCTTGGGGAGTCTTTCTCACTGCAAATGGCCCAAGGTATCATGTGGTCCCAACCCTTTCCATCTTTGTCAACTAATTATTTCCTCTTAATGGTTTTTGGGGTTTTATTGCATCTCTCCATTAACCCATCAGTTTGAGGATGGTAAACTGAGTTATGTAGAGTGGTTATATGTAATAACTCCTTTATCTCTCCCATCAACCTACTCATGAAGTTAGTCCCTTGATATGTGAGGATTTCCTATGGGAAGTCCATGTGTGAGAACAAAGGAACAACATGTTTTAGGATTTGTTGAGTAGTGCTATTTCTCAGGGGGAAAGCATCAGGGTATCGAGCGGCGTAGTCCACAATCACTAAGATGTACTTCTTTCCCAGTTTTGAAGTCTTTAGGGGCCCTATGATGTACATACTTATTTGAGAAAAGGGAATTTCTATTATAGGCAGTGTGTTCAATGGAGCTGGTAAGAGGATTTGTGTCTGCATGAATACCTGGCCAGTAGAACTTCCTTCTTATTTGGACCGGAGTTTTAACCTGTCCCAGATGACCCCTTGTTAAATGGGAGTGTGCAATCTCCAATGCAATTATCTTATGGGATTTGGGTATTACCAGTTGGTCCTTACTTTTCCATCCCCGGTGGTGTTTCTCTGATAAATCAAGCAAAAAAGGACTTCCTTTCTCCAGCTCATCCTCCTCAGACATGGCCTGTGCAAAGGCTTCTGCCAGTATGGGATCATTTTGCTAGGCAAAAACCAAGTTGGGGAGGAGGGTTGCTTAATCGTCTCCAGCGGGGCGGATGTTGGTTTCATTGGCTGCCTCTCCAAAACCCCTCTCGCCTCTGTTTCTTCCACTACCTTTTCTTCCTCAATGCGTGGAAATAGTTTTTCAAGAATTCCCTAGGCAATTGTATCTCCAGGTCGTACCTCAAAAGGATCCTCCCCATGGTTCTCTATCAGAACTTTAACATCTCCTCTAAAATCTGGATCTAGGACTGTCAAAATGTCTAGACCATATTTCCAGGCTAAACCAGATTTTGGGTCTAACCTGATGTAACACCCAGGAGGAGGAATTAGTACTAGGTTTGTGGGGATCACCCCCTCTCTTTCCAGGGGGAATATTAGCTTCCATAGTACTACATATATCGAAGCCAATCGACTCCCTCGGGGCAACCGAGGAATCGCAGGCTTGATGACTAAACTTCTGAAATTTCAGGGTACCCCAATTATTATCAATTGAGTCACATCCCACTCTTTACACCATATGTGAGGAAGGCATGGTATCAAACAGTGAAGACAGACACAAGTGCTCACAGTTCAAGGGTGTTTATTGAACTTCAAAGGGGTCGGAAAAACTCCTATCTAAACCTAAATACAAAGATGGGAGCAAGCTATGACCATCAAAATAAAGATATTGCAGTCCTAGTAGTGTCTTCATAAAAATAAAAGGGCCTATACTAAAACACCCTATTGCCGATCCCTACTTCTAAACAAACTGTGTGGCAAATGATGTAGCTAACAAAAAGTGTCGTGAAACAATATATCAGATGACTGCGTGGTTGGTTCCCTTTCCCCACGGGACAAGGCGGCACATTTGGGCGTGGAACACACTCAGTTCGGCTAAGCACAATGGCACAGTTCCAGTTCATATATCGGCTTTCTCCAACCAAAAGTCTTGTGTTCAATCAAGGAAGGCTTCTCCCTTGCAACACAAAAGTTCAACAAAGCGTGTTCAAAATTCCTTTCCTCAGTTTACTTTTCAAGCAACAAAAGTATTTTACTTCTACTTTGAGTCCCCCTCCATCGGGCCCAGACTCCCATTTCTTTCACAGTTCACTATAAACCAAAGACTTTCGATTGTGCAAAGGATTTAACTAAAACCTTTGCAGGACCACTTCGATAATCATATTCGCATTTCATAAGTTCTGTTAGCGGGATACATTCAGGCAGAGACCTTTTGATTGGGCACACACACGGTGCCGGACCACTCTGCTCCTTAGTATCATGCGTTCACTTGTTGTAGTTCAGAAAACAATTATCGGCTTTCTTTTTTCATTCGCATCTTTCATCAAACACCTTTTCCATTTGACTTCACAGGACACTTTGTTGCCGCCTGTAGCCTTCGTTCACTCACAAACCGGTTTCACACAGTTGCCTTCAACTCTCTGACTGTTTACAAGGTTCAGCTTTCAGCTTTGATCATGGAGTCCAAGGCGATCCCACGGCAGCTGCACTTCTCCCCTGACTCGACTGGTCAGGCAAGAGGGCCCCTGGTATCTCGGACATGCATTACAGGATTCTCTGGTCTCACTTCTCCGCCTCACACGTGCTGCTTCCGGGTTTTCAAGAGCCCAGTGATTACTTGTCAAACAGCCCAAGGTCATCACCTTCTTTGGTTTTGTTCTGCGACTTTCTGTCTGGCTTCCCCGATTCAGCTGTGGTCTGGAATAGGCTGCTCCTTCATGTGCTTCGTCTTGCTCCTTGCCTTGCTCGAGGGGGTGTTCCCATGCTCTCCCTTTTTATCCAGGTGGGGAAGTTAAAGGGGATTCAGGTGAGTTGTTCCAGGCAATTACATGACTCTGCCTGACCACGGCACCGGGACATATTCGAGTCGGTCTTTCCCCAGTGTGTAAAGGGAATGTATGTGTTTGTGCAGGGAAGGACGGGGGAGTTACAAAACTTGTGTACTTTATTGGGAAAGAGGGAGTAAAGGTTTTAAAGGGGTGGTGAAATACTGTATCTCACCATTAAGTGTCCCACACCCACTCCCCAAGGATCCCCCATCCAGGTGATCCTTTTGCACTGGTCTACCCCCGGGGTCTGGATCCAATAGCGATAGCCGTGCCCCAGCCACCTGGATGACAGATCCCCGAGTACTGGTAAGTGAGACATCTTCTGGTTTCGCACAGTCTCTTTTAGGAGCAGGAGTTGCTGTTTCCCGAACACTGTGGGGGTGCTATGGACGCGCCGATACCAAAGGATCTTTAGATCGGCAATACATGCACAGTTCCTGAGTGTTCTTCTGCATTGTTCTGTTTCAGATAGGATCTCTTGTGGACCTTCTTTGCATGAGTTCAGTTCTTCTGAATGAGCAGGGGCCGAAGATGAATGTGTCTGGAAGCTACTTCAACAGTTCCTCTTCCTTTGTTTTTGGAGTCCAGCTGTATGATGATAGTTATTAAGTCCTCTAAAGAGGCTGGTCTGGGGACTCTTGCCAGTTGGTTCTTAGTTTCATTGTTTAACCCACAATGAAACAATGCAAAATGAGATGCCTCTGGCCATCCTGTTTCCTCGACCAGTTGCCCAAAGCGAGTAACATAGGAAAGAATATGCAAAGTGTGTTGGGTGAAATAGAGTAAAGGCTATTGTAGTTGTCCAGCTTGGTATTAACTATGGCTGCTGCAATGGATGCTCTATTGGCTTCAGACAGATATGGTCTTATTTGCCATAAGAGGTGTGTAAAGAAGCTGCATGATGAGTTGAGGTAAGATACATGCTTCCGAAATGTAAGATGGGTATCAAAGTATACTCCCAGCGTTTTTACGGAATCTGATACATGAATGTTGTTACCGCCAATTACAAAAGCTGTGTAATCTGGGTCCATATTTTTGTGCCTAAATGGTGTACTGATGACCAGCAGCTCTGTTTTTTTTATCATTAAGTGCAAGAGAGTTAAGAGCCATCCATTTTTGAATGGTATCATAAATTTCATTTACAGTAGCCAAATCATCCTTGTAGACCCCAGATAGTTTAATCACTATCTGCGTGTCTTCAGCATAATTAGCAAATAGTATGCCCATTGATTTCAGCAAATCACATGGGCATTTGATATAGATATTAAAAAGTAATGGGGATAAGCAGGATCCCTGAGGGACACCACATGTCACGGGAATTGTGGTTGTTTATCGCCCTCTGGGCTCTGACCCCACTTTCACTGAATCTTTTGCTGACCTTGTAGCTTCGGTTCAGCTTCAATATACTAATTTGATTGTTGCTGGTCATTTTAATTATAGGTGTAATGACCTTTCTGATCGCACTGCAGCTAAGTTCATTGTTGCTATGGATGACCTATCGTTGGTACAGCATGTTACTGAGCCCACTCGTATCCTTGGCAATCACCTGGATTTGATTTTTGCTAAACCTGATAAGGTTGTAGTTTTCTCTGCCCATAGGATCATCTGGGCTGACCATTTTGTTATTCCTTTTGTCTATGATTTCACTGACTGCCTTCCGACATTGTGTAATCAGAAAGTGAGGAAGAGCAATTGGCGTTGGGTAGACCATTCCCTTCTGGCAGTCCATATTAATGAACGTTGTCTGGTGGGTCCTTGCCTGGACCTTTGGTCATTCTCTGAGATATTCACTATCGTGGCAGACTCATTGGCGCCTCTTGTTGAGATGCGGGTCCATGGGCGTCCTTCAGAGTCCTGGTTTAATGACAATCTTAAACTCCTTTGTCTTAAACGCAGGCAAGCGGAACAGAAATGGCATTCTTCCTACTCTCCTGGTGATAAAACTGTTTTCTGTGCCATTACCTCCAGCTATCATCTTGCCATTAAACAGGCCAAACAAACGTTCCTTACTTCTCAAATTGAGACTTCCATTAACCAGCCTAAAGAATTGTTTAGGGTTGTTCACTCTTTGTCTGCTAAGGTGTCTCCTGCTGATTCTATTCCTCTTTCCCAAGAGCTCTGTGATTCACTTGCAGATTTTTTTGTTCGTAAAATAGTTCACATTCGAGATCAGATTTCTTCTGTTCGTGATCCTAGTCTGGTGGGTTCTCCCCCCGTCATTTGCTGCTTCTCTGCAGTTAGGCCCACTGTCTGCTTCTGGTACTCTGTGGGATTCTTTCTCCATCTTCTCTGCCAGGGATATTATCTAGGCGGTGTAGAGAATGAAATCGGCTTCACCTCCTGATGCATCACCCTGAACAGTGAAAGCGATACTGCCTCAGATTATTTCTAATGTTACGATCGCTATTAATAATTCTTGTTCTACAGGGACTATTCCTTCTGCACTTAAATGTGCCACAGTGATTCCTCTGCTCAAGAAGCCGTCTCTTGATCGTTTGGTCCCTGCTAATTTTTGCTTCTCCCTTTTCTTATGAAGCTGTTGGAATCTTTGATTGCACCTGCGCTTGGACGCTTTTGTGAACACTCATCCCTGTTTGATGCTTTTCAGTCAGGTTTTAGACCTGGCGTGGCACTGAGACTGTGTTGGTCTCTGTGCTAGAGGATCTCTCGCAGATTTCTGATCAGGGTGGAGTGGCGGCATTGATCCTCCTAGATCTCTCTGCCGCTTTTGATACCATTGACCACTCCATCCTGATCTGTTGTCTTTCTGCTGTTGGGGGTCTCTGGTTCAGTTCTTTCTTTCTTGGTTCCATTCCTTTCTTTCTGACTGCTCGCAACTGCTGTCTTTGCAGCCGTTTCTCTCTGCTGTCTCTGCTTTGGTGTGTGGGCTTCCTCAGGGGTCTGCTCTTTCTCCTACCCTGTTCAATATTTACATCCAGCCTCTGGTCCCTCTTATGCGCTCCCATGGCTTCAGATGTTACTCTTATGCTGATGAGACTCAGATTTTGGTCTGGCTGGACTTTCTCCATCCTACCCATGCTACTCAGCTGAGGGATTGTCTGTTGGTCGTGGGTAGCTGGATGAGCAACAATTGGCTTAAATTGAATGGGGATAAATCTGAGGTTATGGCTGTGGGTTCTGGCTCTGTCACTTTGCCCTGGACCCCATATCTTTGTTCATCTTCTTTTGGTCCTTTCCCTGTTGCTGTTACCGCTGTTAAGAATCTGGGTGTTAAACTATCTGCCTCTCTGTCTATGTCTTCTCAGATCAGCTCGGGCTGCCAGACAGGTCATTTTCAGCTGATCTTGAGAAAGGTACTCCTGTTTATTCCTCTTCATCTGCGCTCTCCGGTGGTTGCGGCCTTGGTCCTTAGCTGGATTGATTATTGTAATTCCCGCTATCTTGCACAACCTGACTATCTGGTACACCGTCTTCAAATTCTACAGAACTCAGCTGCCCGGCTTGCTACCGCTCTTCCTTTAGGGCTAATTTTTTCCAGTTCTGAGGGCTTTGCATTGGTTGCTAGTGGCCAAACGTGTGCATTTTAAATCTCTGTATCTTGTATACAGGGCTTTCCACGCGGTAGGACCAGAGTATTTGCAGCTGAAGTTCCGGCCTTATGTCCCTGGCCAGTTGCTGTGTTCAAAGGATCGCTTCCTTCTCGCTATGCTTAGATTTCATCGTGCTAGATTTGGCAGCCGCTCATTTTCTGCGAGGGCTGCCAAGTTGTGGAATGACTTGCCTATGGCGCTCCACTCTACGGCTGCCCACTTGCCATTCAGAAGTGCTTTAAAAACTTTACTCTTCAAATTCTTGTTCAATTTTAGTGCTTGCTTAGTCTTTAGTGTCAGGTTGCCTTTTGATGTCAGTTGTGCTGTACTTAGGTACAGAAATGGCTAACATAACATGAACATGGCATGCCAGTGAGCTGGTCGTTGAGTTTAGGGATAGTGACACCGTGAGACAGTTGGCAAACCACAAACTGAGGTGACGTTGAAACGCGCTGCTGGGGGATTGTACCAAATTGCTAAACGAAAAAGCAGCAAAGGCAGAAGATAAAGACCTGACAAGATTATCAGTTGCTATCTAAATATGCTTGAAAAAGCAGTGATCATAGAAGGCTAACTAGTGAATAAAGCCTGACTGGTGGAGTGCCAAGTTCCTCGAATGGGGGGGGTGGGAGGGAGGGACCCGAGGGCGGACCCAATTGAGTGACATTGTGATAGATCCACCAGCAAAGATTGTGCAGGAGGGAGGGTGAGTTACGAAAATTGCGTTTGTTGGGTCTGCACAAGGAGCACCAGCAAACAAACATATCATTTGGCCTTGTGAAGAGGAGGGGGCAGGAACCCTTTTAGCCGTGGAAGGGAGGCCTACCACAGAGCTATCCAGAGCCAGTCCTACCCCTGAGTTGAACTGTGGCAGCAGAGATGGGCAACATTCCTACCACCTCATGCCAAAATATTTGTTCAAACCACTGTTGACACAAACCATACCTCTCGTGCAAGATACCTGCCAGTCTGTCTCTAATTCTTTCATAGAAAATTTGTCTGAACCACAAAATCATCTGAGATGTCTGAAACCCACAACACAGATCCGGATTAGCCTGCAGCAGAGTGGTGGCTTGTGGAGAAGCTGACATATTGGTTACAGAGTGAATCTGGTTCTGCAGTTTGAGAGTGCATGTTTATGTGGCAGGTGTGTAGATCGGGTAGGGTAAGGAATGTGTGAGGGGTAACATCATAGGATGAAGGCAGTATCTAGGAGGAGTGATAATATGGAAAAAGTAGAGTGGTGGGGAAGTAAGGGGGAGCAGTCCAGCAGGAAGAGTAGTAAAGGGTGAGGTGAGATTGAGCTTGATAAATACTGAATCCATCATAGTGCTTGTAAGGCACTCTGTAAGACCCCATAAAATCACAAGCAACTGGATAGAGTAGGGACAGCTTGGAACTCTGTGAGGTAGTTTAGACAGCCATCCTTTAGGACATCAACTGTAGTACATGATAGCTTCAGACATTAGGGTCAACTTTCAGTAGCACTAACTGGAGGTTATGGGAGCCTGGGTTAGGAAGAAGGGGCAGCCATAGGGCCAAATTCAAATTAAAAGCTTTGAACTGTCCTTGAGGCTGAGTGATTCTTGTGACATGGGTAGATTGAAAGTGATACGACACAAAGGCAGAATAACATGCACAAACTCGATCATGGCTCACAACTCAAAAGTTAAGGGCCAACCAAGATACAAAACCAAGACCCAGCATTTTTCCTGTTTTTATTCTAGTTTTTTTGGGATCCTTTTCTTTGGAACTCCTTCTTGTTCCTAGATGTTACTTCCTCTATCATGGCAGGTGGGGCAGAATGATTACTGTGTGTTAATGACATTGGTGTTTGCATGCTCAGATTCCCTGTCTTATATTTTTGCCCTTTCTTTCCCTTACAGATGAGTGAGAGTCTGTTCGCTCTCCTCCTTATCTTTCACCCAAGCCCTTGGTACCCTGTGTATATTCTACCACAGGGAGGAAGCTTTTCTGTACCACCCGGCAAAACAAGGGACACAGCATCAAGACCTGACAGCACCCGACATCTACCCCCCTCTCTGCTAACCTCACTGTGTCCTAACACTCACTCCCTCTCACACTTACTACTCAAAGCCTACTCATCTACTATATCCTACACTATCTCTCACACCTTCTATGCACCCCCACTTCCAACAAAACACACTAAATTATACACTAATACAACTTTCCCTCAAAACCCTCACCTTTTCTAAGCTCCACCACCAACTCTCCAACACTGCTCTACCGTCCTTCCTCTGCCTGTTATCTCAGTCCCCCTCCAGCTGCTCCTGTGACCTCACCTGTATAACCCACACTCTGCCTTTCCTGTTGCCTGGGCCGGCCCTGCCTGTTCTTAGACTGTATGGCTGGTGGTTTCGTGTCATTCTCGCCCTCTTCCTGCCATTGGCTGCAGCATTCTCCTGATCACCTGCACCTCTCAGTGTCTGTATTGTCCCCAGGAGGAATTCTACACAGCTGAGAGGCTGTAAAAATCCCTCTAAGCCCCTCACGCTTTTCCAGCATGGTTTACCTAACAGCTTCTCCTGGTTTCCTGTCGTGCTGGGGGGGGCTGGCCATTTTCTTCTGACCGGGTGGGTTTGCTGGTTTTTACGGGATGCTGGTCAGTGTTGTGATAATGTGTTAATTCACGGTATGCGTAAATTGCTGATCTCAATGTTTTCTGGTATTGAGATAACGGGAGTGGTATTCGTGTTGACATTTTTGGCACAGCGGGGCTTTTACCGGGGGACTGATGACCCAACTCCCCCTTCACTTTGACAGGGTCACCACTGTCGATGCTGAAAAGTTCTTCGAAAGGGCCGAGTAGCAATTTCTAACCAGAGCATTGAGGGAATTTGGATTCACATTGACTTTCATTAATTGTGTCCAATCCTTATACATAGCCCTTAATTCTCTTAACTCCTTTCTTGCTTGAGAAAAAGATTTTGAACAGGACATCTCCGATGACCTTTGTATAGAGGCAATAGGTCAGTGTAATAAATGTCTGAGAGACTCCATCACATGCCTGATTTCCTACAAAGTCCTGTACAGGGCATATTGGCACCCCATTTATTTTCTCACAAGGGTTAAATCAGTCCCTACTGGTCCTATGTTGAAGAGGACAAAGAGCAAATGGAACCATAATGTTATGATCATGCTCTCCAGTTAGGATATTTTGAATGAAAGTATTCATGGCAATAGGCAATGTACTTGCAGTTCCGGTGGAGAGTTCCCCAACTATGGCTGTACTGGGTGTCTCTGATTGACAATCCGGAGCTGTCACACCAACAAGAAAAGTGGAAACTCGCGGGCGTGGCTTGGAGCGCCATCGATGTGGTCGCTCCTCTGAGGCCGCCCGTGGGATGTCGGCCGCCGTCGAATTCTGGCGGTTCTAGGCGGGGTTTCGTGTCGCTAATGCCATCTACAGCGACCGGAACCGACATGGCATAACCTGGCTAAACATCGTCTTCGACCGTGGCGGCGTTCTACTAGAAATTTGAAGCTGAACTTCTCTCCCGTACCCGACGGACGAAACTAAGATGGCCGCCATACCGGGGCTCAGCAGCACGCTCCGCACCTGTCGGTAGTGGGACCTTGGGAGGCAGAGGAACCGGAGAGGGGGAGCGGTACCTAATATAGAATCCCCTGATTTCGGTTGGGCAGCCTGGATTCCTCCTGGGTTGCTACCGAGAGCAGGTCTCCACTCCACTCCTCTCCCTACTTTGCAGATCAAGTCGGGACCACTGCGGCCATCTTGGATCAGCCCTACCGAAGTCCTTCCCCCCGTTCCACCCTTCCTGGGGCGCCCCTGCCCACCCACCTACAACATGTCGAGACAAACAAAAGTGAGCAAAGGCACGGATATCTCCGCCATGTTCACGGCTACAGAGAAACCCAAGAAACAGGAACCTCCCAAACTGACCCCACAGAAGCAGCAGGAGGACAGGGGCGAGCTTGCCACTAAAGGAGACCTAATAGCCTTCATGGCGGACATCAAATCTGAGTTCCGCGCTTGCCTCTCGGAACTCGCCACCAAAGTTGACCAAACAGATCAGAGAGTCACAGAACTCGAGCAGAGGTTTGGAGAGATCGAAGATCATGCCCAGGAACACACCACCGCTCTGGGGGAAATGCAAAAATCGATCGATTCCTTGCATCGCAAATGCGAGATTATGGAATTTAAACAGGAAGATCTCGAAAATAGGGCCCGGCGCAATAATCTCCGCATCCGGGGCATCCCATCCTCCGTCCCTGATAACAAGCTAGCGGACTACGTGGCTAACTTCTTTGAGGCTCTACTTCCAGATCTGGACAAATCTCGGCTCATATTGGACCGCACCAACAGGCTTCGCCAGCGCCGCGGGACAGATTCGGACCCCCTTCCAGACGTGATCACTAGGGTCCACTTCTTTACAACGAAAGAAGCGATATCAGCGATCAGCCGCCAAGATGAAGAGATCACTTTCCAGGGTACCCCTCTTCAAATTTACCAGGACCTTTCGGCACTCAAGCTCCAGAAAAGAGCACTTCGACCTCTGACATTATTCCTCCAGGAGCAACAGATCCGTTACAGATGGCTGTTCCCGACAGCTCTTCAATTCACATATAATGGCACCCTACGCCGAATCAGCCACCTGGAAGTCGCGGAGAAAATCTTGCATTCGACTGCTCCTCGGGACCCTCCCACGCCACTCTTAGAGGGGACTGAGAACCCTTGTCCGCCTCCCTCCCCAAAAGCTAAACGCACGCCTTGGTCGTCGATACAACGAAACAACAAGAAGTGATGAACGTGGACGCCTCCACAGTCCCAAGCTCCGTCAACGAGCTTGCCGGGACACAGATATGCTCGTCTGAATTAGAACCCGCTACCTACTTGCCAACCTCCTTTTAAGTACACGACGACGGCGGGGCATTCCCATGGCTCATACCCACCCCAAGGATACTTTCCATCTTCTGTTCCTTGGGAACCCACAGTATGGGACAATTGGCCCTGTTGGCCTTAGGTACGACCGTACTGACAAAGTCGGTCTACCGCCCTGTTAAAGTTGCGATCCCCCGTTGGGATTTCGCGTTAAAACCTCAAGTGCAGAATGATTTTGTGAGTGCTTCCATCAGTCATGGCAGTTGAGCCTCCACCCCAGGACCCCCCCCTAACGCAGGGAACGGAGAGTGAGCCTTCAGAGGACTTTCAGTCGCTTCGGATCCTCTCCCTGAATGTTAATGGCTTGAATTCTCCCAACAAGCGAAAGGCAATTCTATTAAAACTCCGCGACGAGGAGGCCGCGATCGCCATGCTTCAAGAGACCCATCTGTTGCCTGCTGATGTATCCCGCCTTCGGTCTCGGTTATTTCCGCTTCAATTCTTTGCCTCCGGCACAAGCAAAAAAGGAGGCACGGCGATTCTCTTCAGGAAAGACTTGAACCCACAGATTCTGGAAACAAAGACATGCCCAGAAGGCCGATTTATAGCGATCAAATGTCTCCTGATGGGAGACTTGTACACCCTTGTTTCAGTATACGCCCCCAACTCTGGACAATCACATTTTTATGACGCCTTGGGCACATCGCTCGCTAACTTCGTGGAGGGCCAAACGATCGTCGGTGGGGACTTCAACGGGGTCCCTGACCCCACTAAAGACCGATCACACCCCCTGACCCCAGGCGACTTCGCCCAAGCACTCAGCCTCCTTCGTCTCTTTAGGACCCTGGAGATAATAGACTCATGGCGGGTGTTTCACCCTGATGATAAGGACTTCTCCTTTTACTCGTATGTCCACCGCACCTTCTCAAGGATTGACCTATTCCTGATTTCACCTCACACGTTCCCTTCAGTTAAGAAGGTCACTATCGGCACAAGAGCGATCTCCGACCACGCCCCAGTGCTCCTGGAACTTCGGGTTCAGAACCCTGACCCCACCACCCCGCGCAAATGGATGCTATACGACCCAATCCTCAACGACATGGCCACCAGAGACAAGATCGCAACGGAAATAAAGAACTTCTTTGTGGAAAACCCGGCCTCAGACACCTCATTAGCAAACAACTGGGACGCCATGAAGGCAGTAATCAGGGGCTCCCTGATAGCCCAGGGTGCGGCCTACCATCGAGATAGACGACGAACCCGGACGGCCCTGGAGCTTGAATTGAGAGAGGCCGAGGCACTCCACAAGGAGAAAGGCTGGTCCCCCACAACACAACGGGCCATTCGCACGGCACGGAAAAGACTGGAAGCCCATTACGCAGAACAAACCGCCCAACTAATGGCGAAGGTCAAACAGTCGTATTATGCGAAGGGCAACAAAGCGAACAGGTTCCTGGTGGCCAAATTAGCCAAGCAGAGACGCAGCATCGCGATCATGGGCCTGCGAGACACCAACGGGGTCATACTATACTCGGAACCCGAGAAGCTACGCCTCGCGATTGAGCACTTGGCCCAAATCGTGAAGGCAACCCCACGAAACCCAGCACAACAGAAGGAATACCTTCGGCGGGCAGAGGTGCCCCAGCTCTCCGACGCAATGAGAGATGAACTGGAGGAGCCCATCACGGGGGAGGAAATTGAGGATGCCATCAAATCTCTCAAAACACGGGCCCCTGGCCTGGATGGCTTCTCAACCAGGTTCTACAAGCTATTCAGGTCGCAACTGACCCCCCATCTCACCACCCTATTCAACTCCTTCAGGGAAACGGGGGCGGTGACCCCATCGATGCAGGAATCGACCACCATCCTTCTGCCCAAACCTGGAAAAGACCCAAGAAGCATAACTTCTTATAGACCCATCGCACTCTTGAACATAGATGCGAACATTTACTCGAAAATTTTGGCGACCCGCTTGAATCGCATCCTGTCGAACATCATTCATCCAGACCAGGCTGGGTTTATCCGGCACCGGACCGCAGGCGATAATATCCGGAGAACCCTGAACCTGGTGGACCTCGCCTCCCGG
This sequence comes from Ambystoma mexicanum, assembly GCF_040938575.1. Lineage (NCBI taxonomy): Eukaryota > Metazoa > Chordata > Amphibia > Caudata > Ambystomatidae > Ambystoma > Ambystoma mexicanum. The sequence continues at coordinate 1,172,902,750 of NC_090923.1, forward strand.
AACTCCCAAAAACTAATCCTGGTGGCCCTCGATGCAGCTAAGGCGTTTGATAGGGTGGATTGGACGTTTATGGGACACACTTTAGGGGCCTTCGGCTTCGGACCGGCGTTCCAAACGATGGTGCTGGCCAACTATGATCGACCTACGACAAGCCTGAGGATCAACGGCCACTTCTCGGCTCCAATCCCCTTGTCATGCGGGACTCGACAGGGCTGTCCGCTGTCGCCCTTACTTTTTGCACTCACCATGGAGCCCTTCGCACAAAAAATTAGGCGGAATGACCAAATCAAGGGCATAACAAGCGGCCCTTCACATCATAAACTTGCCCTATATGGGGATGACATTTTACTTACGATCTCGGAGGCCCCCTCATCGCTTGAACATGCGATTCGCGAAATCACCAGCTATGGCGAAGTCTCGGGCCTCACCATAAACTTCGATAAATCTTCCGCCTTGGGCATTGGCCTCACCCCGGCAGAGCGAGAACCGCTGACTAGGATGTGCCCAATAGTATGGGAAAGGAGCGCCATCCCCTATTTGGGGGTTTACATTCCGGCTGATCCAAAAGAGACGTACAAATCCAATTTTCCCCGATTTCTCAAGGAACTGGAGGGCGACTTGAAGCGATGGGGGACCCAGGAGATTTCGCTGCTTGGACGCATCACGGCATGCAAGATGAACCTTCTCCTGAGATTTTTGTACATATGCGCCTCACTGCCAGTGGCAATCCCCACGCCGATTCTCTGAGGGATCCAGAGGAAAATGCTGAACTTTATCTGGAAAGGTAAGAAAGCGAGAATCCCTCTCAGAACTATGTTGGGGAGTCCCAAACTGGTGGGACTGGGGGTTCCAGACCTTCAGGCCTACAGGGTGGCAGCCCAACTGGCCCGGGTCCAGGCCTGGCAAAATACGACAGACCGCCCGAGATGGGTGGAGCTGGAACAGTCGCGGACCTCCCTGCCTCTGCGATTTTTGCCACACATCCCGCCCCCCCTCAGGTCCCATGGGGGAGAGCTCCTGCTGTCGACCAAACACACCCTTAGCACTTGGGACTGGGCGCTGAAACGAAAGGGAGTTTCAAGAGGACTGAGCCCACACTCCCCGGTCTTTCTCAACCCAATGTTCGCACCGGGCATGCATCCCCGCAATTTCCAAAATTGGACCAAAGGTGGGCTAGAAACCATAGACCAGCTGTATACAGGGGAGAAACCGCTCACTTTCGCCCAATGTAAGGAGAAGTTCCAACTTCGGGAACGTGACAGATTTACTTACATCCAACTACGCCACTGGTGCTCACACCCCCAAACCTTGCAAGCAGCGACCCGTCCTACCACTGCCCTGGAACTCACCCTAGGAGACCTTCCGACTCGCGGCAGCGTATACACCCGCTACAGACTCTTCTTAAGCGACTTCCTAACCACAAGAACCCGATGTATGGCCCAATGGGAAGCGGACCTGGGACACCCGATAGAGGATCAAACCTGGGTGGACATATGGACCCGAACACATACCGCATCCACCTGCATCACCAACAGAGAATGCGCATACAAAATCATGCTGCGATGGTACTATTCGCCTCTCAGACTCCACCATATGAACCCCCAGATAGACCACGCTTGCTGGAGAGGATGCGGCCTCCCTGGCTCTTTCTTCCATATGTGGTCGGACTGCCCGAAGATCCGACCATTCTGGAAAGCTTGTCTAGAGTCTATTTCGCTGATTACCGGAACAATGATTCCCTCGAAACCGGAACCGATCCTGTTAGGAGCTCCAATTCCCGGGATCTACCCGCGCTCCGGACCCAGAGCGAAACTATTGACTCACTGCCTACTGGCAGGGAAAACGGTGGTGGCCCGAACCTGGAAATCCCCGGAAGGCCCCCACATTGCCCAATGGTGGACCAAAGTATGGGACATTTTGATAGCGGAGAAGGTAACGGCAGCACGAGCGGGGATGCTACACCGCTTTCAGAACATCTGGGCCCCAGTCCTGGAATTCGACCGGCGCTTCCCTGCCCTGACCTATAGGCCCGCCAGAGCCCTCTGGATCTTGACGAACCAGGCGAGCCCGGAGGAAGACTCATGACCGCTGAGGCTCCAGCCGGACCGCCCGGGTGGGAGGAGCCCGCTCGCAGAGCCTGTGGGACTGATAACCCAGGGAGGAGGATAGAGAGAGAAGACACAGGGGGGGTCTAAAGACTGGGGGTCAACTTGCTGAGATAACCCTTGCATACAATGTCTGTATTTATCATTCTGCCTTGATTTAAAATAAACAAAGTTAAAAAAAAAGAAAAGTGGAAACTCTTGGCCATGACAAATGAACAAATGCTTGAAGGATTATTATTATTTTTTTTTAATTATTTTTATTGAAGTTTTCAAAATGTGCATCTCCACATACAAAACAGATAAACAACTACCCCCTCCGTACCTCCCACCCCAACTGCCCCCCCCCCCCCCCCCTCATATCCGGGTCAATGGCTATTTCCCACTGAAATGTCCGGCACCTGATCCGAGTATAATTCACAAAAAGTCCAATATCCTTAGGTTCTGCTGGCACCATTCCATTAGATCTGGAAGTCCCCTTGTAGGTACCTCAGGACCAACCCCCCAGTCCTGCCTAAATGCCTCCTGCTCGCCCTGGATCCTGTAAGTGACCCATTCCATCGCAAGGAATTTCCAAACCTTCTGCAACCAATCAATGCTCGATAGAGGCTTACTTTGCTTCCAGAGTTGGGTTACCGTCAGCCAGGCAGCAATCAGGAAAACCATGAATGCCTTCCGCTGCTCTTTGGACACCAGGCCATCCATCGCTTCTCCCCAACCCCATCAACTGCTCCTCCGCCCCACATCCAATCCACTCCCAAAAATCTCTCCCACCTGTTTAATCACTTGCTGCCAGAAGGGCTGGACCCCTGGGTAATCCGAACAAATGTGAGCCCACGTTCCCTTATCCGTGCACCCCCGCCAGCAGCTTGATGTGGTGTTGGGGAACATTTTGTGCAATACTTCAGGAGTACAATGCCACTGCAGCATCAATCTGTACCATGCCTCTTGTAGGTGGATCAAGCGTGTGAACTTGGGCATGTTTGCCAGGTGGTAGCCCTGTGTTCATCCGTTATCTCCCGTCCCAGAGTCACTTCCCGCGTGGCCATATATGGCCATCTTGGGGGAGCAGGGTCGTCCAATATTAGCCTGCATAGAGAGGAGACTAAGCCTTTGGCACCATCGTGGGTGGTTATCAATTTCTCCAAGGGTGTCGGCAGCCTAGTTGCCATCTCCCGAAGCGTAGGACTGACCACCCAATGCGGCACTTGAAACTACTGTCTTTCCTTCTCTCTTAGCCCTAGACGCTGTTTACATTGTCAAATGTCAGTATACACATGCCCTCGAACATATCTCCCACTTTAGGGCACCCCACCTTTTTCCTCTGCTGAAACGCCCTTGCCTCTACACTGGGGAGAACCATGGGTTTCCAAATAACCGTGTGAAGGGGGAAGGGTTGGTTGATAGAATCCCCTGTGCCACCAGGGGGTTCCACACGTCAATCAACACCCCCATAAACCGACTAATGCGCATGTTAGACGGTCTACTAGCCCTGTCCACCCACAGGACTCCTTGCAGCGTCATCCGCACCCAGCGTTTTGTCTCATCCTGCATCAACCATTGCCTAATAGCCCTCAACTGGTCCGGCTCCTAGTACTTCCTAAAGTTAGGTACACCCTGTCCCTCCCTCCCCCTCTCTGCCACCAGAGTTCTGAACACTGCTCTGGGTGCCTGTTTCACCATATGAACGCTGAAATGATTTTATTGAGGGTTTGAAAAGAGAACCGGGAAGGGTGACGGGCAGGGATTGGAAATAGTATAGCACCCTAGGGAGGATCACCATCTGTACCGAGGATATTCGACCCAGCCATGAGATATTCAGAGGGTTCCAACTGGCCGCACCCTCCTTCTCCTTGTTCAAATGAGCCGGGTAGTTCGCCCCATACAGTAGTTCTAATAAGTTAGTGATGATGACCCCCCAGGTCCTTATCCGCCCCCCACCCCCTCCTCCTTGGCCCATCAGTATGCCAGTTTGCTCTGGATTCGTGCTCTTTCTGTCTGGTCCAAGGCCAGGCTCAGGATCTCTGATTTTTGAATATTTACTTTGAGCCCCAACACCCTGCCAAATCTCTCCAGTTCCGTCCCGATCTCTTCTAAGCAAGTCACCGGCTCTGTGAGTGTTAACAACATATTGTCAGCATAAGCCATGATCTTATGCATTGCATCCCGAACTCTATGCCCCTCACCTTATTAGCCACCGTATTTCTATCAAGAAAGGGTTCCAGAAAGATAGTCTAGAGGAGCGGGCAGAGGGGGCAACCCTCTTTCGTACCCAGAGTAAGAGGAATCTGTCTAGAAATGTGACCGTTGATGGCAAGTCGCACCGAGGGCGAGTGTTAGTTCGCCTTAATTTCCTGCACAAAATTTGGTCCGAAGCCCATATGGGGTAGAGTTCAAAATAGGAATGTCCATTCTATGTGATTGAATGCTTTTTCGGCGTCAAGTGCAATCACTAACACTAGAATTTGCTTAAGCCTAATGTTATTGAAGGTCTGTCTCCCTGGTAGAAAGCCAGCCTGATTTGGGTCTATCAATCTGGGAAGCAGCAGGGGCAGTCTCCATGTCAATATTTTGGTGTATGTTCTTGCGTCTATGTACATCAATGCTATGGGTCTATAAGATCCACAGCAAGTTGGATGCTTTCTAGGCTTGGGGAATACCACCATTTTGGCCACCTCCATCGGCTTGGTGACTGCGCCCGTAGTTTTGAAAGTGTTAAACAGACGCGTTATCCTAGGTGCTTACTGCGCTCTAAATATTTTATAGAATGGGGCCGTGTATCCATCTGGGCTTGGTGCCTTGCCAAGGGGGAGCGACTTGGTTGCTTCTTCCACCTCCTCCAGCCGTATATCCCCCTCCAGGGTATCCCTCTCTGTGCTAGTGAGCTGAGTCAATGGAGTCGTCTCCAGGTTAGTGCCCTGTTCTTGCTCTTCAAGGCGGTCTGTGAAGTACAGGTGCCTGTAAAAGGCTGCAAAGAGCACCGCTATCACCCCAATTTCTGTTATCATTACCCCTGTCTCTGCGACTACCTTTATGAGTCTCCGGGCAGCCACCTTTCCACTGAGCTGTCGGTTTAACAGTCGGTTGGCCTTGTTCGCCCCTCCATAGTAGCGCTGCCTTGCAGCCAGAAGGGACCTCTCTGCTCTGCGGGCCCCGGATCAGGTCCAATTGGCCCTGAACATGCTGATACTCTCTACGCAGTTCCTGCTACTGTTTCCCTATCACAGACTGTCGTATTTCACTAAGCCAGTCCCCTCCAACCAGCTCCACTGCTTTTCCTGCATAGCTTTTATCACTATGAGCTCCCCCCCTCGGCACTGCCTTAAAGGAGTCCCATATTGTCGCTTGGCTCACGTCTGGGGTATCATTTACCTCTAAATATTGGTCTATTTTTGTCCCGCTCCGTCAAGACTGGGTCCCACAGAATGTCATTGGGAAACCCCACCCCCAGACTTGCCTTCCTATTGCTGAGGTGCTTAATGTACGTTTCAATGGGGCGTAATTGGATAGCGATATTGACCCCAGATCCATATCAACAGCCCTCCCTCTAAGCCCAGGGGTCACCCAAATATAGCTGATCCGTGACAGTGTACAATGGACATGGGAATAACACATATATTCTTGTTTGGTCCCCCATAACACCCGTGAAGCGTCCCGAAGAGCCAGTCTCTGCATTCTCTCTATCAGGGCTCCAAGCGGAATGTGGCTCGTTTTGTCCCCCCCGGCCGCCCCCTGAGGTCTTGTCAACCTGTGGATCCCAAGCGAAGTTGAAGTCTCCCGCCAAGATGATTTCCCCCTCCACTAACCTATCTAGCAGTGTAAGAACTTCCCTCAGAAAGCCGACTTGTCCATTATTGAGGCATATATGGAAGCAACCGCATAGAGCTGTTGATCAATCTGGGCACTTACAAATGAATACCGGCCCTCCCTATCCCCTTGCGCGTGCACTACCTGTGCGTTTAGAGCATCCTTAAATGCCACCAAACCCCACACGTTTCCCCCTGTGCGCAAGCCTGATATACTCTTGGATATTGTGATAGCCTTCCCACCGCCTGGTCCCTTTTGTAATATGTGTCTCCTGCAATAGTAATACATCTACTCTCTCCCTCTTTAAAAGCTGCTCCAGTTTTTTCCGCTTAACCGGCGAGTTCAACCCTCGGATGTTGTAAGTCAAGAGGCTAAACGATCTCTTCATACGCCTCGCTCCCTGCACCCCACCTCATCGCTGCTTGGTTGCGGCTGCACCCCCTTCACCTCGGATGTGCAAAACCACCTCCCTATCCCCCCCACAACCCCAACATCTTCACCCCCACCCGCCTGGGTCGAATCTCTTATCCATAGGCACCCAGGGCAACTTCTCCCTCGGATGTGACCCAGTTGAACACCAGAGGTACCATGCAACTTGAAGAAACGAGTCTCTGCGCCCCTGACCCCAGACTGACCCCTGCCCGGCTCCCCTCGGCTGACCCCCTACCTCCCACAGGAACCCATTCACCTTCTCCACTCCTCCTTTGCCACTGGTGATGGGCAGCTCCATCTTGCCTTTGACTAGCTCATGATGAGCAGTGCCCCTCTCTCTGCACCCCCCATGATTCTTCTTTGGGACGAGTTCCCACTCCCAGCCCTGTCTGATTATGCATGTTGGTTTCCTCGGCAGCTTCAGAACCGAACCCTCTTCCACAAACTCTAGGATACTTTCCCCTTCCTCCACCGTGGTAATTCGATGCTGCCGGCCTTCCCAATTGAACAAAAGACTGAACGGGAAAGTCCACCCATATTGCACCGTCGTTTGTGTAATAAATTTGGTGGCCGGCCCCATCGCCCTCCTCTTCTCTAAGGTGGATTGTGCCAGATCCTGGTGGTGATATTTCCTTTGGGTTCACTGCAAGATGGTGCGCCCTCCCCCCCAGCTCTCAGGATGTCCTTTTTTTTTGGCCGTATGATGTCATAGTGGCCAGCACGTCTCGAGGGCACACCCCCGGTTTGATTCTTTTCGGCCCCACTCTATGAATCCTATTGATGCCAATCTGCTCGATGGGATTTCAGCGAGCAGACCCCGAAGCAATGCTGCAAAGTGTCTTTGAGGTCCCTGCCCCCAATGTCGCTAGACAGTCCCTTTAGGTCTTCACACTGGATTTCAGGGTTCCGCAAGAGATTGGTTAGACGGTCCAAGGCTTCATCCATCTTATTGGCGTCTTCCGCCAGGTCCTGCACAGCCCTCCCTGTGGTGTACATTCTCTCTTCCAGCTTCCCAATCTCCGCTTTCAGTTCCTTAGTGGATAGCTTGATCTCTTACTTCAGCGCTGTGAACCGGTCCTGGAAGGAGGTGGTGATTCTGTCTTGGAATTCTTTCAGACACTGGACCAACTCCTCCTTACTGGCCGCCATGACCTCTGCTTCTCCACTGGTCGCCAGCACCTTTGGATTCCCTCTTCTTTTGCCTTGGGGGCAGGTTGCTGCAGTGGCGGGGTGGTCAGCCTCCCTGGGTTACCCTTTGGGCACCTCATCAGCTGAGCCCTGCCAACTGAGTGACCCTTCGGTTGCTCAACTTGCCTGTGGGAACCCCTCCTCCTCCTCAGGTCGTCGGCACCCCACTGCTCCGTTCTCCTGGTGTCCAGTTCCAACCTGGCTCACTGCTTGCGATTGGCACAGGGAAACCTCCTGCCCCCTTCCCCAGTGCCCTGCTTCCTTTTTCCTCTCTCTCCTTGGTCACTATGCCCACTGTAGGTGACCCTTCCTGGTGGCTGGGATGCGCTATTCTCAGCCTTCTGGGGCTGCCCCGATTTCCCCCCCCTCCCAGTTTCTTGCTTGCTCCTTCACTGGTTTTCAACCACAGGTCCGGCATTCCTATACCTCTGCTTGGCCGCTTTCGGGCCTCAGCTCCTGGCCTGGGCACACTCTGTTGCAGCAGGAGGGGCTCCTCCAGCCCCACCACCCTCCTCTTCTTGTCAGAAGGATTATTTTAAGACACTGAAAAGGAAAAGTGCTCAATCTACATCAAATATAGATGAATCAAATGTCACAGGTAGCAACATTTAAGCACTACCTGCTTCAGGGCATGGTGAAAGAAATGGCAATCCAACTGTAGAAAAAGGTCTTGACTTACCGTTATACAGAAGTTTAATGCTAATTGTCCTGTATCAACCAAAGTTTTTCAGCATCTATCAAATCATGAGGGATACTGGGGAGTACTTTTTGTAATAAGCATGGATATTTTTTTAATAGCTGGTCATGTTATGTCACTTTGCGTTTATATAGCGCCTTATCTATCATTGGTATGATCTCAAAGCGCTGGTAGGTTGAACACAGTTGGCCTTTTTTGTCTCTTTTCCTTTTACATTTTTAATTTTATTCTTGTTTTGTAAAGCGTAGTTCTCCAGCATGAGGTCTGCCATGGATTCACATGCTCATTCCCCGTCGTCTGGCTGGAATCCTCAGTAAAAGAAAAAAAGCAGTTTCGGTTTAGCCTGAAAATGCATTTTGCTCTATAACCAATCAGTGTTGTTTGGGTCATACTGCCTCCATTCAATGACCATCGTCTCCCTAAGCTCCACCCCCATTGGCCATCTTTTATTTGTATTTTATTGGTCATTTGTAATGCGCCTATACACAAGTGTTTCGAGGTGCAAAATGGCAAGGGGGGCGGGGGGGACAGGCAGGACAAACAAGAAGCGATCCTAATAGGCCATGCCACATTCAGATAGTGCAAGTGCAGTACGGGTAGGGCAGAGGTGGAAAAATGCAATGGCAGGGTGGTCGAGCACATGCGAAGGAGAGTGTCAGAGGAGGCCAGGGGGAGGCAGAGAGTACATGAGAGGAGGGTGGGTGTCTACATGCGAAGTGCAAGAAAAGTAACTGGATTGGATCCAAGGGTGCACACCAGCTAGCTAAGGGGGGTTGAGGGGGCAAGCGCAAGAAGGTGGGGAGGGGGGGGGTTCAGCCACCAGGGGGGACGCTGACCACAGGAGTTGGTCAAGGGAGACAAGTGCATGGATAGACTGGGCAAGGCGGTTGGGGGGGGGTAGCCTGGAGTCCAGTGTGACTCTGAGGAACCAGACTGCCAGTCCGGACAGACTGGGGGAAATTAGCAGGGGAGGGGGGGAGGTGGAGGGAATGAAGAGGAAAGTCTTGAGGATTTTTACTGCATGTTTCAGTGTTGGGAGGCCTCTCCTATCGCTCTAAGAGCCTTTTTTGATATTTTGAGTTTTTTTGCTAAATGTAGTCTTTTCTGACCAACATTGTTGCATCTTCAACCGCCACTCTACTGCCGGCAGTGGGGACCCATTGTCGGCGAAGATCAACTTGCATCGTGGATCTTCTCTTCAAAGTTTTTGAAGGCCCAGGCTTGGGCCTAGTTCACACCTCCACAAGGAGTCCCTTCAAGCTCTGCGCCAAGTGTGGACTACAGAACGTCTACATCGAAGATCGACACTCAAGTGCCTATACTGACTGCTAGGCCTCGAGTGTCATTACCTCCATGCATGATGGCTGCTCTTGAACTCCTGAAAATGAGCCTGTGTGAGAACAGGCTTCTATCGTCACCTCTGTCCCTCAGGATTCAGGGAGATTGAGGGAGCTGCTTCCTCCCACAGATTTTCTCCTGAGGGTGGGGAATGTGTCCCAGGGAAGTCTGCAGAGGTTTCAGAGGAGATTCCCACAAATATATACCAGCTCCGGCAATGATCACCTGCCCGAAGGTTACTATTCGATCATGAGAGATGCCTCTGTCCCATATCCCAGGAGTGATCACTGAGAGGGGAGCTAGATCTACCTTTTGGTCTACATTTCAGCCCAGAGCTGGCAACTGTGATCCCTGTAATGCCTCGGCCAGCTCCAAAGGACATGTCTTTGGACATCTTGACGACCCTCCACACCTTGGTGTCAGAGATACAGCAGAGGCTACCAGCTGCTCCGGTTCCTATGTAGTCAGTAGCCCTCCGAAACCCCCGGTGAGGCGTCGTCCTAGTATGAGCCCAACCAGATCAAGGTGCTCATCAAGCCCTGCCAAGCCGAGATGGCAACCTAGCCCCTCTGAGCCAAAACGCCAGCCGGTGATACCGTCGCCAGCACCACCCCAGAGACCGTTGACCCCGGTGAGGGAGGTGCTCCTGCATACTGACACAGGCACGGACACGGCATTGACTCATATTGATGAGTATGTTGATTATATGCCGGCTGATGGTGAGCCTCTGGACACTGATGAGCCCACCAGGGCTCCACCCCCTGATGAGGTGGGTTCTTTCCACAGCATGCTGCCAAGGGACTCTGCCCTGTTCAAATTGATCCTGGAAAAAAAGAAGGAAGGATTCCTTTTTCAGCTCTGTCAGTCTTCACCAAAGACGGTCATGTTAATCCCGATGCTGGACGATGTTTGGGAGGAAGGGTTGGAACTGTTGAGGACTCTGAATACCGCTCCTCCCAAAAGAGAGACTTGATAAGAAATATAGGGTGCCGGACTCAGCCACCAGGTGCCTGAGATCACAGCCTTCTCCAGACTCTGCAGTGTCTGCCACTGTCGGGAACCCATCAACCTCGTCCATGGTGCCTACGGACCAGAAAGGGAAGAAGCTGGAAGCGGTGGGGAAGCGCATCATTTATACAGCGGCTTCCACCCTCAAAGCGGCCATCTCTCTGGCCATCCTGTCCGGTATTATCAGGCACTCTGGAACAAGCTTGGGTCAATCCTAGACTTCCTGCCAGAGGACAAGAAGGCTGATGCCCTGGCCCTAATGGAAGAGGGCGAGGTGGCCTTGGACCATGCCATCATTGTGGGACTGGATATTAAAGACTCTGGCTTCCACCATATGGGCAACGGTGTAGCCCTTTGATGCCATGGGTGGCTGAAGGCTACGTACTTCAGGGCAGACGTGCAGTCCAAGGCAGTCAAATAGCTTTTGAGGGGAACAATTTGTTCGGAAAGGTGGTGGACGAGATGCTCCAATCGATTAAGACCGACACAGAGACTTCACGGTCCCTGGGAATGCTGAGGCAGAGGAGATCATTGTCTTTTCGTTCCTCAAGAGGGAAATCAGCCAGATCCTTCAAGGGATACTCTGCACACTATCACCAGCCCTCCCACTCTACCACCCAGGGGCCCTACAGAGGGTGCACACAAGCCTTCGGCGGTGGAACGCAGCGTCGTCGCTCACAGGCCTGGACGCAGATGTCGAAGCAGGCTGAACCAGCCATGAACCCAGGCCCCCACTTTTGCACCCCACTGGGCGGCCAGCTAGCGAACTTTGTCGACAAGTGGAAGACCATCACCACAGACAAATGGGTGCTGGATGTTCAGGGGCACACCTTGGAATTCCAACATAGGTATCCTCGCACACCTGTTGCGCATCAAGAACTACACATGGCCCAGCTGCTGCAGGAGGTTCAGGCCATGTTAAGAAAGGGGGCGATAGATCCCGTCGCCCAACGACTCTGTGTCTCCGGAGTGTACTCCAGATACTTACTGGTATGGAAGAAGTCACGATGGTGGCGGCCAATCCTAGACTCAAGACGCCTCAACAAGTACCTGAAATCCCAAAAGTTCAAGACGGTCACGTTGGAGCGCGTGCTCATTCAGCTGGAAAAAAGGGGGTTTCCTGGCAATCTTGGACCTGGAGGATGCCCTACTTTCACGTACCCATTCACACAAAACATTGCAAGTTCCTACGGTTTGTGATCCAGGCACGGCACTATCAGTTCAAGGGCCTGTCCTTCGTCCTGAAGTTAGCACAAGAGTGTTCAAGAAGTGTTCGGCTCTGGTGGCAGCGCATCTACGCCTCAAGGGGATCCACATCTACCCTGATCTGGATGACTGGCTGAACCGCTCTCACGCGTCGCAGTATAGCACACCACAGGGACCATTCGCCTTCTGACGGATCTTGGATTCTCCATGAACTATCCAAAGTCCTTTATGGAGCCATCACAGAACACTCTGTTCCTAGGCGCCCGCCTCAACACGGTTGCATGTTTGGTGACTCCCTCAGGGAAGAGGGTGATGGCCATACTGGGGAAGGTGCAGTGCCTGTTGTCTGCACAGAACGCAACATTGTGAGCCATCCAGTCATTGTTGGGCATGAATCATGATGTCCTCCTGTATTCATCTTGTCCCACTTTGCAAACTTCAGATGGAGACCTCTTCAGGAGTTTCTGGATGTCCGTTGGCTGCCCGTTGGCTGCAGATTACGGGTGCTTGGATGGACAAGATCAGACTCAACCAGGAGTTCTGACAAACTCTACAATAGTGGGGACTGCACCCACATCTCACGCAAGTGGCTCCTTGTCGGACACCCCCATTCCAGCCCACGCTCACCTCGGATGCCTCCCTAAAATGGTGGGGCACCCACACCGGGCAGTCTCAGGCCAGGGGCCTCTGGCTCCCGGAAGAAAAGGACTCCTACATCAACATCCTGGAGCTCCCTGCAGTTGCCTGGGCCCTTAAGTCGTTCCTACCTCAGCAGTGGGTGAAGGGGGTGCAAATCTTCACAACACCACCATGCTCTACATCTGGAAGCAGGGTGCGACGCGCTCTCCCACGCTTTCCCTGGAGGATCAGACTCTTTGGCACTGGGCCATCCATCAGGACATGTTCCTCGCCCCTTTCCATCTGGCATGCATCAAGAACACCATCGCAGACTCACTCAGCAGGGAGCCGCGGTCCTGCCATGAGTGGAAGCTTCAGCAGGTGGGGTCAGCCCAGATTGCCTGTTTGCAACAGAAACCAACTCCAGGTGCCAGAGGTTCGCCCGCAGGTTCCCTCAGCCAGGGAGCCTGGGGGGTGCATTCTCTTTCCCATGGAAGGGGCTCTCCCTGTATGCCTTCCCTCCAATCCCATTCCTGCTATGTGTGATCAACACACTGAGTCGTTGCACGAAGATTCTCATTGCTCTGGCATGGGCACGGCAGATCTGGTGCCCAGACCTGCTCCATCTGTCAGTGGCTCCGTTCGTCCAGTTGCCTCCACTTCCCAATCTTCTCTATATAGAAAGCAGAACACTTCTGCACCACAATCCGGCGTCACGGAGCCTCACGGCCCGGCTCCTGCAGCCTTAGAGTTTGGGCACTACACTCTGCCTCTGGAAGGCAAGTAGGTCCTGGCCAGGGCAATGGCATCCTCTACAATGTCGTGCTATGGCCATAAGTGGAAACGCTTCACGGTGTGGTGCAGGGCTCAGAAGATTACATCTCTGTGCATCACGGCCCCGCAGCTCCTTTGATACCTGCTTTCACAGGCCAAGGCTGGGCTGGCTCATGCCTCCACCAAGGTGCACCTGGCTGCCATTGCCCGGTACGCCTGGACTCCGGCAAGCCCTCACTGTGGTCGCACAGGTTCGTCAAGGATGTCCTAAGGGCCTCTTTAGGACTTTTCTGCCGGCTCCTGCTTGGGAACTCAACATTGTCTTGACTAAACTGATGGGGTCTCTCTTTGTCTTTGAACCACTGTGTCAGACCCCTCTGAAGTTCCTCTCAGGGAAGACTGCTTTCTTAGTAGCGGTCACCTCGGCCAGACAGGTCTGGGAGATTCGGGCACTCTCTTGCAAGCAGCCATATTTGTCTTTCCATGCTACGAAGGTGGTGCTGTGGACTTAGCCCACCCTTATCTCGAAGGTTCCTCCACAATTCCATCTGAACAAACCTTTGATTCTACCAGTTTTCTTCCCGAAATCTTCTTTGCCCTCTTAGAGGGCGTTGCATTTGCTGGACGTTGCTCGTGACTTGAAGTTTTATGTGGCACGCACAAAGGATTTTCAGAAGACATTGCAATTTATTGTGAACTTTGTACCTGTGAATCGGGGGAAGGCACTGCTTAAGGCTTTTATATCCAGGTGGTTCTCTGGCTGCATCATGCACTGTCATCTTCTGGCCAACAGACCTCTTTGAGACCAGCCAAGACCATTCCACCAGAGCCATTGCAGCAACGACAGCTTTCTCTCTGGGGTGCCCCTGCTCAACAGGCTTCCCTCCGCCGGGCTTGAGCTGGTCTTTCTTTTCACACTTGCCTTTTTTTCTTCTCACTTGAGTTTCCCTCTGCCAGGATCAAACCAACCTTTCTTTTAGTTCAACACAGGCTTCCCGTTGCCAGGCTTGAGCCTGTCTTTCTCGTTGTGTGGGGGGGGGGTCGGTTCCCTTCCCCAAGACAGTTCTATACAATTAGTTCAACACAGGCTTCCCTCTGCCAGGCTTGAACCTGTCTTTTCTCTTTGTGGGGATTCCCTTCCCCAAGACAGTTCCATACAATTTTTACCTTACTTCCCTTTCACTGTCGAAGACTTTCGAAATGGCATGGATTTAACAGAGACCCCTGCATGCCCACTTCAACCTCTCTGGTAACTAAACCGTTCAACAACTTCATCAACTCTTAACACCAATGCTCCTTCGTACTTGTAGTTCTAACAATCTTCATCTTTTCCTTCCTTCGCCCTCTTGCAGTACCACGTTAAAGTTCATACATTGTCCTCTTGGCATGTTAAAGTTCATATACTTCTTTTTCCTACCAATCAACTTCCATTCAGGTTTGCGGTTACTTTTTTGCCTTCGCTTCCTGCTTTATCACAACTTCTCTTTACAGAGACTGTGTGATTCCGCCTTGCAGGACCACTCTGTTACTTTGTATACTCATCGCAGCTCAGCAGTTTTCCCTTCCAGTACGTGTTTTATAGGCACACGCGCAGCCTTCACTTTGCCGCAGTTTCACTTATCTGTACCAAAACCAGGGTTTTGTTGCCTCCGATAACTCACTGGTCGTGTTAATTAGGCTTACTTTTTCAACGGCTTTTATGTAGCAGTCAAGACCCCTACCAACGCCTCCTCTGATCCTCCCAGACTTCGTCCATCACCTGGCAGGGGAGCGGGCTGTTTCGAAGCACGTTAAAGGTATTTCCTTCTGATTCACTCGGTTCCAGTCTTGGAACTTTTACGGCTCTCTGACAGTATGGAATTCTCGCCAGGCACTCTCGTTCTCCGCAAATGCCAATCAGCCCCTTGGCCTTCCAACTTCGACAGCCTGGTTCGCATCAGCCCTGGAAGAACTGCTTGTACCCAGCCTCGCTCAGAGTGTGCCTGTGCGTGCCACCTTTTATCCTGACAGGTAGTGCTAATAAGTGGCAGGTGTCTGTAGTTACAATTACGTGGCAGACTCTGCTCAATTTCATTAAAGGGACAGAGCCATTGCAAGTCATGAGAGGTTATCTTCCTGGCCTCATTCCTCGTCTTCCTCGGCTCAGTACTGTTGTCAGTGTAAAGTGGGGAGGAATTATTGAAGCTGTACTTTCCCATAAAATAAGTATGGATAGGGGTTAGATGGAGTGGGAAAAGGGGGATACCATGTCTCACCATCAGGTGCTTCACCCCCATTCCCTAAGGACCCCCTACCTAGGTGATCCTCCCTCGCTTGTCTCCCCCCAGGGTTGGGATCCAAAAGCAATGTCCTTTTTGTTCTCATTGTAAGTGGCTCATCCACGTCACAGGTGGAATTGCATGATGTGTTGAAATGCACGATGTGAGTGTGTGTTCTTTTGCAAACTGTTATATTGTTGGGAGAGTGGCAGTGAAGACCTGCCTGGGTGGTGGTGCCGGCTATCTGTTGTAGCCTGTTACTAGTGACGCTGACTACGACAGTACAATAAAAGAAGTATCGTCACCCACTTACCTGCATCAGCATGCCATCAGTACACCTCCAACATTGGCCTCCTCCCTTGGTAGCGTAAACCGAAATTTCTCAATACTTAAACTAACACAATCTTGCATTACACGTCAATGCTATCCCACAATACTCATCCGGCACTAACTCCCCATAATGACATGAAATGATATGCGTTACTAACACAGGGATGCTCAAGATAATGAGTGAGAAGGTATATATTGAACTCATTTTAATGTTAAAAGGAGTAGTAACGAATAATGTCAACCTGGAACATATTAACAAAAGAGGAGATGCAAAACACTCCCTCCAAACTAAACCAAACAAAGTCTAACGGGCACTTGGTTGCACACACATTAACAGATAGGTTCAAAAGTAGGAAACATCGAAGGATTTAGAAACCACTGCAAGTAAATAGGAAAGGGGCCCTTGCAGAGAAAAATTCATAGAGAAAAATGAATAAGGATACACTCCACTGCCACCCACTCAACAACACAACCAGGAGGAGGTAGCCTGCCAACAATAGGAACCCATAGGTCATTCTAAGTCTCCTGAGACGGAACCCGTAGGTCACAATTCCCACATCTAAGCCAGACATGGCAAATTGGAAAAAAACAATGATTAAGGAGGGACCAAGGAAGAACTAGGGAGGACTTCCCAAGCATGGGGAGTATGCTAGGTGACACACGACTCAACTGCCGCCACCTGCGGTGCACAGCCAACCTTCCCAGAGTAAATAAAGTGGCATAGTTCGACCACGGAGAGCCCAAATGGACCTTCAAGGCATGGAAGAGATAAGGTCAATCCCCCTCACCCCCCATCAGCTGCCAACCACAGCGCACGGCCAACTTGCTACTTGGTAACACAGCCAATGTGGCATAAGCTTTCGCCACAACATTTTCACAATTTTTCTATACGATGACCAATATAGTAAATACTGCTCCCAAACCTCAGTTGCAGTGAGATTTAGCAGAGGCGGTAACAACATGCATGTACACAACCTCGTCTTTAACTTCAAACATGGTGAAACTTCCGACAATAAATACATGCTATATATGTCGCATGAGTTACTCCAACTGGGTGGAGTCCCCAAGATATTTAATAAGAGCAATAGCATTCCAAACACAAAGGATATGACGTCCCAATACACCACTTACAACCTCCTAAACTCCAGCGACTGTGAAGTTCCTAAGGCGCAAAACAAGGGATGGACAGAAAAGGGGTTTATTTCCCCAAACACAGCAACGGGTCCGATCTCCATACCCCAAACACAGCAATAGGTCTGATAACCCCAATGCCCCATGTGAGATAAACATAGTAATCACGCAGCTCAAACAAAAGCTGGGTTTATTTCCCTGAAACAGCAGAGTACCTTGATCCATAAACATATTTATGCTATAAACACAAGCATGGGCAGAAAGGGTTTAGTTCGCTAAATACAGCAAAGGGTCTGATTACCCCTAGTGCCCCCTATGGTATGCACATAGTGATCACGACTCAAACAAAAACAGGGTTTAGTTCCTTGGGACGTCACACCTTCTTACATAACATTAACCCAAATGGTAATTGAGCAATTACCCACTTGAAATAGTTACAAACCCAAGTAGTGCATACATGTGCATACTTTAGCAAATTAAGCAACATCAAACAAGGTAGATCCAATGGTAATCTCCTTGAAGAATTCCAAGAACTCTAGGTCATGTTCTAGTAGCACTTCGAGGTAAGTTCATCCACGTCACAGGGAACTGCATGACGTGATGGAATGCAGGATGTGAGTGAGTGTGTGTTCTGTTGGAGACGGTTATATCGGGAGAGTGGTCAGTGAAGACCTGCCTGGGTGGTGGTGCCGGCTATCTGTTGTACCCTGTTACTAGTGATGCTGACTACGACAGTACAATAAAGGAAGTATCTTCACCCACTTACCTGTCAGCGTGCCATCATTACACATCCAACACTTTTCCCTGGCCACCTGAGTACGGGACCCCTCTGGTGTTTCACAGTTGTGTGTGTATATATATATATATATATATATATATGTACTGCTGTGTAATCTTATTCATGAGCATGTCAATCCATGCCAGACCCCAGGCTGGAGAAGGAATAAGTGGTTCAATGTGATAATGTGCCTGCAAAAAAGGCTGTGTGGCAAAAAAGTAGTTGCAAAAAGGCTGTGGTTTGCAGCAACATTATCAGTGTGAACCTGTGGGGGACACCCACGCAACCCCAGTTTTAAATTTGTTTCCCTCTGCCCCCAACGCGAGCGGTGGACAGCCCCGCTCCCCTCACAAATGGTCACCATACATTATGGTGCCACAGCCTTTTCCCAGAGACTATGTGTATGGTGACCATTTGTGTGGAGATAATGTTACCGGATGCCGAATAAGTTACTTGTAACTCTTGCTCTCTAGCATGGCTCTGACATGGATTCACATGCAAACCCTCCCTCTTATTCCTCTGTGGCTCTTCTTGGTTCATACTGCCACTTTACGTGTTCGACGAAATCTAAAGATGGGGTGCTTATGAGACGACTGTCTTTGGATGGGGTCAGTGTGACCCAAAGGACAGTGATTGGCTATAGAGTAAAATGCTGTTTTCAGGCTAAAGCGAAACTGCTTTTTTTCTTTTACCGAGGATTCACAGCCTGGCGACAGGAATGAGCAGGTGAATCCATGCAAGATCCCATGCCGGAGAACAGGAGTTACAGGTAAGTAACTTATTCCTTGTTCTACTAAAAAACAATACAATCGATATTCTCAAAAAAGGGCATTGTCCGCTTCTGCACAAGTGAATGGTCACTGCTTGAAGAAAGGGTAAAGGTTATATAATTTTTGTTCTCCAGGGTAAGAGCTGAATCCCTTAAAGGGAAAATGTCCAGAGGTCTCATGTGGCAGTCCCCTGCAAACAGACAGGGGCTACGCTTTGGTGATCAAGGGATCCTCCCCATACAACCCTTGGGCCTTTCATCTGCTAGTTTGGGGGAGGCAACCAGCCACCTTGGTCACCCCACAAGATGCTCCCCGAGACTGCCAGGGAACCTTGTCACAGTACATTGTTGGCACCTACGCCAGCCTCTTATTGGCTTTGCCTCTGGTCTCTCTCACGCTATTTCACACACAAAAACGCTGTCATATACTTTCCCCACCCCTCTGACCAACACTAATTTTTTCACACATTTATTCATTGTCATAGTGATAAATATGCATGTGCTCATTTGGGGGTGCTTCTGTGTGACTTGGGGGAATTTACCGTGCTGTCCATCTATGCCAGTGGGCAGAGATTGTCAGTCTTTCTTACACAATAGCCAGAGTCTCATTTGCTATATTCTACGTAGAGCGGCAGAATTTCAAGCCTCACCATTTATCGGCTGAGAACCATTGAGTCAGGGGAATGCACCTTTATAATGCTGCTCTCTTTCTACTGGCTCCAAGAGATGCTCGCTGGTTACATTTGCGAATATCTCAGAGAGCAGTAGGAGTGGCAACAGTGAGGTGAACCTAGTGCAGGCTATTCCACACAAGTGAATCGTGAGGGTGAAGATGACACCCCACAGCGTTTATCCACCCTCGTGAAGGAGGCCGGAAGAGAAGGCAATGGCATCAGTTCCCAGTCAGCCAGATCCAAGGCAGAACAGCCTCTGCTGATTTGTGTGCTAAACTACTCTTCTTTCCATCACAGACTTCAATTCCCGTCAGGCTGCTTTCCAGGAAGCAAATTGGACATGCCTATATATTTGCTTGGCAACGTTTTTTTAGCGCCAGCGCGTGAGCAGAGGCAGCTGGTTAGTGCTGGTTTGTGGCTGGCTTGTGTCCGAGGAGGTTTAACAGCCCATTGTTCCTTGAATTTTCGATGTAATTTCCAGGTATTCGCCTTTTTGTGTACACTATATTGTTGACCTTTACCTACTCTGTCAAGTACACGATGGGCATCCCAGTATCAGGCATTATAACGACTGTGGGCCATGCTAATTGCTGCGTTAATTCTCGTGCACATGACCTTGTGTCGCGCTATCTGGCAATTAACTTTGGTGGTCCATCCAATAGTCCTACAAGGCCAATGCTAAACGCGGCACCTTCACCATCTCCACTCATATCACCATTACCCACCAAGAATATCCATGTTGCAGATTGCGGCGTGGTGAATTCTCAATCTATGGTGATAGGAAATGTGGAATTGGAACAGGTAAAAGCTTGCTGTTTCTAATTATTATTATTATTATTTTTTTACATTTTTGTGTGATAATAAAAGGAACTTCGGCAAATGTATGCCACCGGAAGACAGCTTAATCATTCCATTGGCAACTACTCCGGGTAGAACATCTTTTGGTATACCGGATATTACCATGCCTTTGCACCCAGTGCCCCAGATAAGATTTGGAAGTGGGAGTATTTTACTCCCTGTTTTTTAAAGTTGGGAGTAAAATTATTTTTTAGGCAGTAAAAATGTAAGTCGGATTCCCAATCAGTGTAACATGTTTTGAATGGAAAACGGAAATGTATTTGTACTAGTTATTTCTTTGCACCTAGTTATTCCTGCAGATTAAAAGATACATGTTTATGTCTTCTGATCAGGCAGTTACAACAGTAGTTTCTTCCTGTGGTACTACGTGCACTACTGGTCCCAACCTTCGAGCTGGTCGGGTGAAATTTGGGGCACAAGGTTCCTTGTGCATGTTTCCTATTTTTGGTTGGGAGTATGTTTACTCTCTATTTTAATTTTTGGGGAGTTTTTGCCTATTTTCAGGGTGTAAAAGTGGCTGATACACTGCTTATCTGTAGGGTTGTGTCATGCCTGCCACCCCGGGGCCCGTTACTTACCCCAAACAATCCTATTTCCCGGCATCCTCAGCATTCAGAACGGCAGACCGTTCTATACTCAATGGAAATTGGCCAGGAGACGCTACTGAGAGAGCCTGCGTCACATGACCAACGTACGCGTCATCGCGTTGGTCAGGTGCACGTCAGCTGACATTATTTAACAAGGCTGATGCCTTACAGCTGCGCTTCTGACTGTTTTTGGTATCTGTGTTCCGGAGCTTGCTTCTGCTGTTCTTCGCAGATGCTCTTCTTTTCATCACAAGAAGCGGTTGCCTTCCCCGCATTCCTATGCAGTTTCAGGCAACCTCCCAGCTCGTCTCAGAGCTACTCCTCTCTTCCGCGTTCCTACGCAGCCTTCTACTGAGCCCCGTCGCGTTCCTACACAACGCTCTTCAACGTGTTGCTTCGTTCCAATTCTGGATATACTTCCTCTGCTAAATCCCATCCTATTTGCAGGAGAGTTTAGTCTGTCATTCTCTGTACTCACTCCTGATCAGGACTCAACTGGACCTTCAACTATTGTAAAGGGTTTGTCTTTCTGGATCAAGATTTTCTTTTCCTCCTACTACAAAGTGCACAGAACTTTGGACGCTTACCTGTGTGCACCAACCCAACTCTAGTGCGGCCCTCGTTCCGCCCGGGTTAGATTCCTCACTACCCTTTCCTTGTTGTTTTCTCCTTGGATTCATCGGACATTGTTGGGACTTACCTGTGGCTGTACATCCAGGTTAGTGTATGTAACATTGGTTCTTACTGCCCTTTTGTAACAATAGCCTTCTAATTAGTCCACTCTCTATCGACAGCCTGGTGAATCTTGGTCCACTCTCCTGCCCTTCTCACTAATAGCTCTCTTTGACTGTGGGTTTTACTAGTCAGAGAGTGACATTAGTTAGAAGGTTTCTCTTGAGACACTACGTTCTACCTCTGACAACAGTAGATGGGAGAAGACATCGAGTGTATCCTTTGCAACTACCAGTCTGTATCCTTTAAGTGAACCTGAGACATTCCTTCTGCATCTGTTGTGTTCATTATCACAATCCTGGTTATAACAGGTTGTTTGCACCCCTTGCAGAATTTGACCAGTTTGCACATTAACACAGGGGAAAGATTTAGGTTGAATCAAGACACAAAGGCTTCTTTGCACCCCCCAAAGGCCTATTGTGCACTCTTCTCCCTCGATTCTTTTGGGAGAATTCACGGCCTTGTTAATAATCCTGCTACCTCGAAAATTAAATGAACACTTAAATACTAGATCCTTGGCTCAACAAGCAGTAGCACTGCATGGTGTGTTTTTTTTTATAACTTTTTATTGTTTTAAAATGAAAAACTTTGCTTAACAAACCAACCTGTGGGTGAACTTGGTTGAAAATCCTCACAAGTGTGTCAATACAACCAAGATCACTGTGGCAGAGAGAAGATCCTAATAGTGACAAATAGTGACAAATCAGCCTTATGCCGGGAAACAGATAAAAACAAAGAATAATAAAACCATACCTCAACCCTCCCCCACACAGACACCTTATGGAATTTCTGGGGACAATCCCTCGCATTATATACTCGCCTCTCAAGGGACACACACCTGTCAACCTGAGCGGGCCAACGACTGAGCCGTGGGCGATCCGCAGATCCCCAAATTGCTCCAATAATTCTCTTAGTCAGCCCAAGTGTTGCAGAGAGAAACACCTTTTTTCATTCTTGGTAAACCCCAAATCCCCAGCAATGGCAGTTTCGGTTCACATGGAACCTGCAACCCCAACAGCAAGGTTAACTTGTGGATACACTTCACCCACAAAACCTGGATTTGTTCACATTCCCATAAAGTATTGAAAAAAGTGCCCGCTGCTCTCCCACTCCTCAGACAAGTGTCCCTGTCTGCCAACCGTGGGAACATGAGAGCCTCCACCCGTTCCTTTGGGTCCAATGGCTGACATCCCCCTCCCATCTACCCTTAAGTCGGGACAGTTCCTGGGCCCCAAACGCTGTCAGTACCTGATTCAGCGTCGAGGTAAACTTAGTAGCAAGGCAGTTCGGAAAAAGGTTGGCTTCTAGGGGTCCTCTGCCAAAGCGGGGAACTGGGAGCCAATGGCATGAGAGCTGCAGGTGTCTGTACTGTTCATTACCTGCTAACCCAAAAGTGGCTTGAAGCGACCCAAAACGTAGTGAGCTGTCCATCCCACACCCCGTGGTCCTCCCAGCTTTTGAACGGGCCCATTTTTACTAGCTCAGGGAGATGTTTGTTATTGCAGAGGGGCTGAGATCTAGCGTTGGCTTTCTCCGCCACCCAATATGCTGGTGTGCATCGACTCGTACCTGCTGGACATGTAGTAGCATCAAATGGAAATCAGTCTTCCTGCCCCCCACCTACCCCCATAAAGCACTTGCTTGGGTGGCATCCATTCCATCTTACACCTTTCTATTGCAACATGGGGAAGCCTAGGGTCACCCTGTAGCCAGTTGTTCACCTGCCCCAGTTGTGCGTCCCAGTATTACCGTTGAAGGCAGGGCAGACCAATTCCCTCCTCCATACCAAGCGCTGCAGCGTTCAGAGAGCAATACATGGCCGTTTGAACCCCCCCGAATAACAGCCCTGCAGCGTGTCCTCAATCGCGGCAAAGACGGTCTTGGGAAAAGGGAGTGGAGCGTTTTGCAGCACATAGAGAAACTGGGGAGTTTCAGAATTTTGAAGAGAGACGCTTTATACGACAACGTCAGCGGGAGAGATTGCCAGTGCACCGTATTGGAGGAGAATCTATACATCACTGGGTGTAAGTTAAGTCAGAAGAAATCTGAAGGACTCGAACTCGCATGGATGCCCAGATACTTAAAACCAGAAACTGAGACCGGATAGCGACAGTTTTGGGGGACAGCCCCATCCTTTCGTTGTAGTGGGTAGAGAACAGACTTTTGCCAGTTTACCTTAAACCTGCTGAACCCCTGGTATTCTGCCAAAATGGTTGTCACGGCTGGACAAGAAACTGCAGGTTTTCTTGTATAAATCAGTATGTCATCGACATACAACGAGACCCATTGCTCCCTCCCCCAGGGCCATTTGAATCCAGCCCAGTTCGGGGCAGTCCTAAGCTTAATTGCCAGTGGCTCTATAGCCAGAGAGAACAACAGGGGGGAAAAGGGGCAGCACTGCCACGTCCCTCGTCCCAGGCAGAAGGCCCTGGAAGAAACTCCATTGACCCGAACTACTGCTTTAGGGGATGTATAGAGCAGCCGGACCCATGATGGAAAACCCTCCCTAAACCCAATACAGCCCATGATCTCCTAGAGAGAAGCCCAATAAACCGATCCAAAGGCCTTCTCGAAATCCACTGCCAGGAGTGCCAGTAGATCCGATATTAAAGCAGCTTGGCTGATAGCCAACTGTACTCTGCGGAGGTTCAGACGCATAAATCTAGAGGGCATAAACCTGCATTGGCCAAGGTGTAATCTATCACTACTAGTAGGCTATTGGTCAGGACCTGTGGCAAAACGTTAGCCTCCCAGTTGATCAGCGAGATCGGCCTATAGGAGGTGCAGAGCTCGGGTGGCTTCCCAGGTTTTGGCAGGACCACTATGCAGGCCCTCTACGGTCAGGGGAAAGATGCCCATCATGCCAACATTGCTGGAAACGACGGTGCAAGGGCCCAGTGACCAGGTCCTGCAATCGCTTCCATTTCTCCACCGGGAAGCCGTTGGGCCCCGAGGTCCTGCCTGACTGTAACTGTGAAAGCACAGCTGCCACCGCCTCCTCAGTGATGTCTGATTCTAGCACCAGCACCTGCTGTGCCGTGAGACGTGGGAGCGCCTCTGAGTCAGGAATGTTCAGTACATCCATTAATGGCGACTCCTGCGTGGAGCGCTATAGCGTCACATAGAAGGTGGCAAATGATCCGGCAACGTCTGCGTCCTCTGTCGTCATCTCTCCCTGCGCGTCCTGCATGGCGCATAAATACCAACTCCCTCTATCTCGTCTTTCCAGCCAGGCAAACTTTTTCCCTGCCTTGTCCCCAGACTTGTGAATCTGGCTCCGCACAACCCAGTGGGCAGATCTAGCGTTATCCACGGCCATATTACGAAGGGACTCCTGTGCTGTGACTAATGCCTCTTGCAAAGCCAGAGAACCCGAAGCAAGAAATTCCTCTTCAGCCCTAACAGCTAGCCCCTCTGCCTCCTCCACCTTCTTTGCCTGTTGCTTCCACCTGGCCGCCATCAGAGAAAGAGCCTCCCCCAAGCACTGCCTTATAGCCCTCCAATAATGCAGCCGGACTGTTGACTGACCCTTCGTTTAACGTGTAGTACTCGGATGTCTTATGAGACAAATCCTCAAGGCCTTCTGGGATACCCAGATAGTATGCATTGAGGCGCCACATTGCTGTGGGCTGCACCCGTCCACTTTTGAGCTTCATGAGAAGTGGGGAGTGATCTGAGATCCCTCTGGCCAGGAATTTTGCTGAGAGCAGGCTGTGCATTATGCCAGTGGGAATAAAGTAGTAGTTAATCCGGGACATAGGGACGTGTGCATTGGAGAAGAATGAATACCCCGACTCGGCTGCATGCAGCATCCTCCATACATCAACCAAGCCCATTGCAGCCGCGGAGTATAGTTTAGTGGGGTGAACTAGATTTCTGCTGTCAATATGTGTCCTGTCCGTGCCCAGGTCCATGACCTTGTTGAATTCTCATCCAAGCGACCATGCCCCAGGTGACCCTCCATAACTCGCTGTTTACCAACAAAAATCTCTCCCTAGGATCAGCCCCGAACCTCCCTGAGATAGAAAGGAATCTTCTTGTGTATGAGGATTAATGTGAACCCTCTTGAGAAACCAGCACGAAAGGCTGATGTGTAGTTAGTTCTTTTGAAGAAGTTGCATTCCATCCCAGGCAGATGTGTTTCATTGCAGGAGTGCAATGACTGGTGTGTGTCTGTTAAGGTATTGGAGCACAAGCCAAGCCTGTGTTTGATGCTGGAGCACAACCCATTTACATTCCATGTCAGGAGAGAAACCACCCCTTCATGAGCCATCACATGCAAGGAACTGTGCCCAGGATCTTGTCAGCCAACCCGAGTCCCCTCACCACCCATTGGCTTTCTCATCCCAAAGTCTCAGTCCACCCACCCCCACACCTAGCTGTCCCAAGCAAGGCAGCAAACCAAATGCAACAAAAGATAAAACCATCCCTGTCTCCCCTTCCCGTGGCCCCCCCACACTCACCTCAACCAGAAGCCCCTGTCGCTTTAATACTGCATCAAACGGACACAGAAAAACCATTGCAACCATGTGTGGGTTATCCACTGTAGCAGCCAGTACAGCCTCAACCCCTGCCAGAGGCCACCCAAGAACTCAAACCCACTCAATGAAATTAGTACGTATAGGTCGCCACTGGCCCAGCAGTAATTCAGCCTTTGTCTGCCATCTCCGGAGCAGCCACTGTGTCAGCAGGATGTTCTGTGGATTGTGTCTCGAATAGAACGGGGGGCAACCCTGACTCCAGTCAAACCATATGTGAGGTGCTCACTGAAACAGCCTGTGCCGAACCACAGTCCCCAACTGGGTGTGCCCTGTAAACGGTAACTCCATTATGAAAAGTAACAACTATGTATGGGATGGCGCCAACCTGGCAGTCAGTTCAGCCGGTGCCTGCCACCTTGGAGCAGCGTCCATGCACTCATGTTGCTCTGTGGCCTGCAATTCTAATAAGGGTGAGGACAACCGTGCGTCCGGGTCCGACCTTTGCTTCCCCCTTGGCAGCTTAGGTACAGGTACTGATAAGATCTGCATTTTCAGCCAGGTCCATGTTTCTATAGGGTTATTGAATAGGTGAACCGTCCCGCCGTGATACACTTTGAGCAGGGAAGAAAAGGACGTACTTCTCAATAAGCTTCTTCTTGACCGAATCAAAGAATTGGCAGGCCCTCTGAACTTCCCTGGTATCCTCCGGAAAGAAACCTTTCCGCTCACCATTGTAAGTAATTGGGCCCTCGCCATTTTCAGCAAAGTGCCCCCGACCCCGATCATTGAAAAGTCGTGCGATGATTGTCGTGCGGGTGCTCCCGGAAGGCCCATCAGTATCATATGAGCTCTATTGAGGAAAACAGAGCTTCTTTGGGGCAAACAGGTCCATCATCCATTGTTCCAAAAAAAAAAGCTCCATGCTGGACCCCTCCTCCTTTTCTGTCACCCCAGAATACGGAGATTATTACATCGTGCTCTCCCATCACTGTCCTTTGCTCTTCCTTCCAAGTGGGTAGGTTTCTGTGAGACTGCTGCCAGTTGCTTCTCCAGTTGTCTAAGGGCATCTTCGGAGTCCAAGATGCATTGCTCTGCCTCTCCCACCCTTGAAGCGAGCTACCGGCAGTCCCGTCACAGGAGGGACACCTCCGAAGAAAGACCATACATTTTTTCCTCAACAAGGATCTGGACTCCCCTATGGCGGCCGTAATATCTGTGAGGAAGATCAGAGTCCTGAACATCCATCCCTGCACCTGCCTCCGCCAGTGTAGTGGATACGGAGCGCGGGCCGCTTACCATATATTGGTCCATTTTGTTCTGCTGCCCCGCTTTCTTGTTTTTATCCTTGACCATGATGCCCCTCTTGTCAGTCCCAGGGGGCAAACCTTGATTGCTGCAGTGCCTTTGGGCCAGTAGCCCCTAATACACTTGCTCCAGGGAATTCTTCAGCAGGGTGTCCAGTTGGGTTTATCTGCAGATACAGATAACATCTGCCCCCCCCCCCCCCCGCTCCCCACGCTTTAGCTGTAACAAGCTGGAAGAGGGTGCTGCCAGTGTTGCTTACCCCTCTGTTCCAGACGGTCAGCCCAGATTTCCAGCACAATGTGTCCTCTGGTGCCACTGGGGGGTCCAGAGCCGGAGCCCCAATCCACTTGGTACGCCATTTGCCCATGCCCCAGTGTAGTTGGCTGTCTTTCTGCAGGAATGGACTGCCACCGCCCACACACCAGACGCTCTCACCAAACCCCCTTCCTTTCAGGTTCCTGAATGTGACCAAAATGTCACCTGGTTTGTCTTTTCCTTGGCTGACTGTCTGGAACTTACCGCAGAGATGGCGTCCCTGGGGGCAGATATGCCACGCATGAGGACGAGGCCCTAAATAAACCTTGGCAGGCTTTTGGCTCTAGAAAGGGGCCAGAACTGCTCCAGAGGTATACAAGGGCTTGAGAGGAGCCCCAGTCCTGCACTCTCCGGGGCATGCAGCAATGCCCATGGTTTGTTAGTGCCTATTTCTCCCTATCCACTATATCATAGGCACAATCTGCCTGTGTCCCCAAGAATGAAGCACTGCTGCTTGCTTGTGCCTCCCAGCAGTGTATCAACAGACAATGCAGCCCTCCTGCTACTGTCTGCAGTGTACGATGGCCCTTGAATGCTCCTGTCACCCTCAGGGGGTCTTCCCACGCAGGCACAGTCAGCGCCGTCCTCCGCTGTTACCTGAGCCACCTGCTGTGTCAGGTATTGCAATGTTCACTGCCGCTGGCCCGGTGTAACTGTCACTGTGGCGAGCGGGCACCCGCTCCGAATGGATTTGCAGCAAACTGCTCACTGTCCCTGTTAATCAGTGCCTTAAGTGGCACTACAAATCGAGCCGGGGCTCATCGAGGGGGCGTGGCCTAACAGCGGGGGTCCTGCTGCCCGTGAGGCCACGCCCCCTTGACAAGCCTTGGCTCAATGGGCTACTGGCACCCCTGCCAGGCAGCCTTTTGTAGAGATCAGCACCCTCTCCCCAAGGGGAGAGGGTGCTGATCTCTGCATTTGTTTTCTATAGGCTTGCCTGGCAGGGGACAGCGCCTCGCCGATTCAGCCTTAATGGTGGCGCTGCCCTTCGCCAGCTGGGGAGGGGCAGCGTCACCATTAAGGTTGAAAGGGTGAGGCCGCTGGAAGCAGAGGCCTTTTTCCTAAATACTGAAACTCCCGTGAATCCGCGGTAGCTTCAGTATTTAGAAAGCAAGGCCTCTGCTTCCAGCGGCCTCACGTTTTCTCTATAATGGTGGCGCCAGCCCACAGGCATCCCTTGATTAAAGGGATGCCTCGCAGGTGCGGTGCCACCATTATGGCTGAAAGGCATTTTTTTCTGAAGCCTGAAGCTCTCGCACACGAGCGAGAGCTTCAGGCTGTAGAAAAAAAGCCTTTTCGTGTAGTGGCTGGGGCTGCAAGGGGAGATTAGTGGGCCCCGGCAGGGCCCCGCCTCAAAACGAAATTTCGGAGCCTGCCGGGGCCCAGCCCCGGCAGGCCCCGGCCCACTTAAAGCCC
Organism: Ambystoma mexicanum; assembly: GCF_040938575.1. Taxonomy (NCBI): domain Eukaryota; kingdom Metazoa; phylum Chordata; class Amphibia; order Caudata; family Ambystomatidae; genus Ambystoma; species Ambystoma mexicanum. Next base: position 1,172,931,554 of record NC_090923.1, read on the forward strand.
TGCTGTTAATACAGAGTTCCCCTGCCGCAGGCCCGGCTTCCGCTCTGCACCTTGTCACCACAGAGACCGGGTTCTCGCTCTGGCAGCACGCTGTGCGTAATTCAGTGTTCGCTGCCCCTGATCTGGCTTTCTCCGAGCGTTGCCTGTGCAGAGTTCGGGGTCCCGCTCCGGGCACACTCAGGGTCACTTCCCGAACCACCACGGGCCGCTGCTGTTCACACTCCCTCTCCGCAGTACTGCAGGCGGCGCCTCAGTTTCTCGTTCTCCCACTCTTCTCCAAGATGTCGTCTGATTGGGCTCTCCCCAGAAAAGGGGTTGGCCCGGGGTTATCGGCCACTGTTTTCACTCAGGAGCAAAGCAAAACAAAGCAGACACTTTCTCGCCTTTCACATGTTGAAATCACTTCAGGATATGTGTGGGAAACCAGATTAAAGCTTCAGGATGTCGGCGGCCCCGGCGGGGCAGCAGAGGCTCATGTCCTCATCCGCTCACTGCATGACAGTGCCACCCCATAGTTTAATTTTTTAAGCCAAATTGGACATACTATTTCTCACTGAGACATGGCTTAGTGAGACGGCATATCAAAAAGTAGCGCTTGCTACACCAGCCGTCTTCTAGAGCGGATCGTATTGTTCACGTGGTGTGGCGATTATACACGTGGACACGCTCAAAATTAATCAATCTAATCCACTAGTCATAAATGGTTGTGAAGTGCTTTTAGTGAAGCTTAACTTGGATCATTTAAGTTTGGCTAGTATTTGCTTGATCTACAGACCACCGGCCTCATTAAATGACTTTGAAGAACAATTGCTTGCCTCCTTAACAGATAATCTAAATTCTAATTCACACTTTCTTCTTTTAGGAGATGTTAATGTATGGTTTGATGACCAAACTGACACCCAGGTCCTCTCACTAATGAATTCCCTTCAAGCAATCTGCTTTCAGCAACATATAACATCTGAAACGTACAAAGCTGGTAACATTTTAGACTGGGTCCTTACAGAAAATTTAGATATTGAACCATTAATACCAAACCCTTTCCTCGGTCCGATCACCATGTGATGTTTTTCAGCTTCTTGCTCCTTCCCTCGGTGCAGCGTGTATATAATCCAAAAATACGAGGAAGATTAAAAAATGTATTCCCACAACCATCAAACCTTTGGTTGTGCCCAACCTGGTGAGTCTACATACCTTCAACAATGTTACTGATGTTGTTCAACACACTCTCCATGATGCTATTAACACTGGTTCCCATATATACTAAGATTTTAAAAACTGAAACCACTAAGAACACATGGATTGATGATAATGTTATCAGAACCACAAAAGGTAAAAGACGATATGAAAGACTTTGGCGCAAGAATCCTAGTGCAGAGAATCTAGTAGCCTATACAAAATCCGCCAATGAGTATAAACAGGCTAATCTTGATGTCAAAATATCAGCTTATAATATAAGAAATTCAAATGCCAAGAGAACATTTGAGATAATTATTTGTTATCCACAAAGAACTTGAGGGTAAGACTCCCCCAGTTGTGTCCAATGAATGGTGTCAAGGTGTACAGGACGAATTCATGAACAAAATGAATAACCACAAACAGGGAATTTCTTCCCCAAAACTTTAATTTGATTTTACCTCATCTGATAATGGAAACACCTTAGCCAAACCTAAGGCGGCTGAGGACTGTCCTTGTTTTTCGTTCTGTCAGGTTACTGAGGAGGAAGTTAAAATGATTGTTGTAAAGCTTAAACCCACCATCTGCCTTGGAGATAGTTGCGCATCTCAGGACTTAAAGGACTGCTTGAATGTTTTACCCCCGGCAATCACTCAAATGGTTAATCTCTCTTTTTTGAATGGATTGTGTCCTCCAACGTATTCCACATCTTTGACATTACATGTCAAAGATGTGGAATACGTTGGAGGAAAATCCAGTCGAAAGAAGGTTACCAGTTGGTAAGTAACTTGTTCTTCTAATTCAAACCCCTCCCCCCCTCTGCTCAAAACAAGCTTGGATCACACCATTGCTTAAAAAGGAGAATCTGGATCCAACTCTGCCAAATAATTACAGACCGAAAACAAATTCTCCTTTCCTCAAGAAGATTGTTGATAGAATTCCCTATCTTCTACTTCAAGAATACATCAAGGAATATTATATCCCAGGTGTTCAGCAGTCTGGTTTTAGGGCTAGACACAGTACTGAGTCAGCACTATTAGATATTAAATCTAATATGAGTAAGATCATTGACAGGGGGCATACCGCAGCTCTTATGCTGCTGGACTTGTCGGCAGCTTTCTATTTAGTCGATCACTCGCTGCTGACAAAGAGATTCAGGGGCGGTAGGCAATTTTTCAGACAATGCTGCCGCCTGGAATGAATCGTTTTTGGAGCCACGTACAGTGAGGGTACCACTGGGTGGCTCTCATGCATCCCCAGTGGAAGTACAGTGTGGCGTTCCACGGGGTGCATGCCTCTCGCCAATACTGTTCAACATATACACTAGACCACTGTTCAAACTTTTGGATAGCGTCAACATTTTGTACACCAATTTTGCAGACCTGTCTGAGATCTTAATGGAGCTCTATAATAACCATGAACAAGACTCGCAGGCCCTTAATAAGATTTTCAACCTCATCCAGGTGTGGATGGCAACAAACTCTTTGGCTTTAAATGACAACAAAATGGAGTTACTTATTGTTAGGTCTGGGCCACTCTTGAGTACTGACTCTCTACAGTAACCTACAAATTGGTTTTCAAAGTCTGTCTTGGGCTTCATGGGTTTTGAGTTTTCCCAGTCCCATTCTAGAGAGTTTTGGGAGTTGTTATTTTTCTGCCAGGACCTTTAGGGGGGTGGAGATTCCTGTAGGAGAGTAGAGAAGATGGGGAAGTCTCGCCCCAGAAAAAATTCTTCAGGGAGCCCTGGGATTATGGCTGATGGTATGTTACATGTCTTGCCCCGGATTTCTATGTGTACTTGTATTTTATGATGGATTTCGTCCCATGTACACCAGTTACTCAGTCTAGAGTGGTGTGGTTTACGTCTTGTGGCATAACTAAATCGGCCTGTATAGCGGTCTGTTTACTACCTGAGTTGATTAAGGCTTTTACATGTTTCCCATTTACCCAAGCCTTTTCAAATGAGAACTTTGAAGGGGCTTGACATACGCAGATGCTAAAGGTCTGTAGCTCTTCCTCTGCTTTTTCCCACTCTTCACCCTTCAAGCAGCCTATTTCTATAGGTTCGTCTTTTACATTCTTTGGACAGCGTCTAGCTAGATATCTGATTTCTCTACAGGAGAAACAGACCAGAGGAGGTGGTTTGCTTCCTTTTGCTTCCTCCCTTCTGCTTTCATCTTTAGGTCTTGGACAGGTTTCTTTATTTCAAATTTTCTTTTTTTTTCCTTCTCGAGGCACCCATTCCTTGACCCTATATGACCCCCCTTGTTTATCTATTCCCTGGGATGTAGGGCGATGGATGGGTTTAAGATCTTTTTGATCTTCCCATTGATGGGCTGGCTGGAAGTATTTAGCCGCATCCACATGGTTTTGCGCAGTTACAATGGCCATAGCTAGGGTAGCTCGATTTAATTGAAGGACGCATTTTTGCAAAAAAGGGGTAAGGAATTTGTAAGGTAATCATCTCAGTCAGTTCTTCTAGAGTTTTAATATTGGTCCATAGGGATGCCATATTTTTGATCTGTTCGGCCATCTCTAAAGAGTTCCTCCCTGGTTCAACCTAATGGCTTGTAGTTTCTGCCGATAAAAATTGCAACTTTGCCCTACTCTTTTCAACAAGCCTTCCTTGATGGATAGGAAGGAGGCCCCCTGTGCAAGATTGAGTAGTTGATAAGAAGTTTGGAGTTCCCCTTTTAGCAAGGGTCCCAAATAGCATTTCTTAAGGTTTTCTCCCCACCCAAGTTGTTCGAGCAAGCGTTCGAAGTTTAGGAAAACATTCCCAAAATCCTCCCCTTTGAGAAAGGGTTGAAGTATGCCTTGTGGTAGAACTGGCCTTGCTTGCAATTCAGTTAGTCTAGTTAGATTTTCCTGGAGTCTGTTTTCAGGTTTGTATCTGATGGGCTGCCAATTGGGCGATGATATTGGCTAGATCGGCCATTTCTTCCGTGGGTGTAAGGGTTTCCCCTGTGGTGTATGAATCAGAAAAAAAACAACTCTTGGCCCCTTCGGATAAGGTTTAAAAATCTTTGGAATCCAGAGTCGTCTGATTCTGAGTCTGTCAAAGGAGTTGATTGTGATAGATTAGGTTTTAACCCTGATGGTCCCGCCACTGATGGAGATTGAATACCATGGAGAAAAAAAAAGGCTCAGAGGGAGGAGGATTTAAAGCACAGGGCCTGATGAAAGAAAAGACTGGTTGGATTCTTAGAATTATTCATTCCCATGCTTGTATGTTATAATGAAGGAGTGGGAGGGTATCTAGTAAGACTTGAGTCTTAAAGAACAGTTCCTGTTGACTAGATGGAATATGTAACAGAGGACAGCACCTCTTTTAAGGTGGATCGACAACATCAGAATCTAGGAGATCAACTATTTTATTTTCCCGTTCCGCTGGTACCAAAATTATTCGCATGGGTTGCAATTTTTATCAGTTGAATCAAATCCCACTCTAACACCATATGTAAGTAACTCATGGTTGTAACAGTAAAGATGGACACAGGTGATCACAGTTCTAGGGTGTTTATCAAACTGTAGATACAGGATGGAAAAACACCTAATCTAAACCTAAATCTAAGATGGGAGCAAGCGTGGACCATCAAATGAAAAATAAGGCAATCCTTGTGGTGTTGTGTCAAAATAAAAGGGCCTATACTAAGAAAAACATATTGCCAATTCCTTACAAATAATTACAAAAAGAGTGTGGGAAAAGGGTTCAATAAAGAAAAAAGTGTTAAAATAATAAGTCCGGATGTGATTGCCTGGGGTCTCACTTCCCCACGTTTTCAGCTACACGCTTGAGCTTTCTCAGCACGAGCTGAGAGTTCCATTCCAGCTAGCACAGCATACGCTCAAGCTTTCTCGGCACAAGCTGACAATTCCGTTCCAGCTATCAGGCTCTTCGATGGTGAAGTCTCTTTTCAATAAATGTCTCTTGCCCTCGAGGGGCAAACAAACACATAGTTCTGCTTAACGTATACTTTGGGTGATGGCTTCACCCTGGGTCCCCCTCTTCTGGGTGCAAACCCCTCCGTAATTGTATTCAACAAAAAAGACAGTTCTCTTCTCAGTGAACTTTGGATGACAGCTTTCCACCCCTGCATCTTCCTCGACTGGGCTCGGATCCCAAATGACTTGCCTTCCCCTTGTCTTGCAATACTTCTTGCCCTCACAAATCTTAATGTCTTTTTTAAACAGGTTTTTGGGCTTTGCCGCTCGTTACTGGTTTGCCACTGCTGGGTTCACTCTCAACACTTTTTGGTTGTTGGTTTCCCTCTGCCGGCTTCACTCTCACAAACCTTTGGTTGTCGGCTTCCCTCTGCCGGGTTTACTCTCGCCGATCCTTCCGAAATACAGTTCATATATTAATCTTCACCATGCGGGATTTACTTCCCTTAACTTTCTCAATCAGCTGCTGGTCAAAGACTTTCGACGGTACAGAGGATTTTACAAGACCCCTGTAAGACTTCTTTGACCTTTCTTTGCCTCTTCCCAAGGGTTCCATCTGTTAATATCCCTGGAAAAATATTGCCATACAAAAATATCGCCATATTTTTTAGGCGATATTAAGGCATGGAACCTGCAGGGGACACCCTGCAACCCCTGTATTATTTTAAAGGGAGCTGGGGACACCCGCGCAACCCCCGCTCCCAAAAAAACCAAATATTATCCCCAATAAAAATATCGCATATGGCCGTTCCTGACAACCATACATAGAGCAATATTTTTGTTGGGGATAATATTACGTGATACCTTCCCAAGGCTTTCTGGTTATGGTAGTCTTTCTACCATCGGGTAATTGCCCAGTGTTTCCTGTCTAAGCACCCACATGGTGCCGGCCTCCTCTGTTACTGGTTTTCCCCTTCTTTATCTTCTCAAAGTTCAAATTGGCGGTTGGATACTTTTCTTTCAACACAGTTCAGTTTCTTATCGATTCTCCCCTTGACTCAGCGGCTGTGATGAACCGCTTTCTTTTCTTTATACTTCGAGTCAAGGTTGGTACCACCGAGACCGATGTCCTTCCCTGGCTTAGTTATCAGCGGAGGAGGGTCTCGCGTAACATAGACATCTGCTGCAACACATGCTGGCCTTTGTTCATGGTCTTATGTTTGTTTGCGGAGGTTTCACGGGCCTGGCTTGGAAAGATCACATCTCTCCTTGTCACCCTCTCGGTATTCGCAGTCTTTCGCCTCCTCTTGAACTGCCCTGCTGAGTTAGCCCTCACATTGTGCGGTCTGCCTTGCACCACCTTTTATCCCTGTGGGGAAGGGAAAGGGCCGTCAGGTGTGTGTGGTTCTGGTCAATCGCCTGACTTTTGTATTAGGACATGTCAGGTAAACGGCTCTGGTGTTAGTCCATTGTCGTTCATGTTGTGCACAAGTGTTCGTGTCGGAAAAGGGGGGGGGCAGTATTTTGGAATATCCTATGTCGTAGGATGGGGAACAGGTGTTGAAAGAAGGGGGACCCCTCGTCTCACCTGTCAGTGTCCCTCTCCCCAAGGACCTCACATCCAGGTGATCCTCCCTCACTGGTCCACCCCCAGGAACTGTATCCAATAGCGATGGCCGTGTCCTGGCCACCTGGATGACAGATCCCTGGGGACTAGCCAGGGAGAAATCCTCAGGTCTCTCACAGTTTCTATAGACAAAAAACCTGGGAGGAACTACAATCCTTAGAAGAAGGTGGGCTCTGAACTGTGGCTCCTATGGGAGAAGATCATTTGATCGTACGGCCTGAAAGTTCCTAACGCCTACTAGGACCTTTATGATGCTGGCCCTGGTAGAGTGAAGGGCTTGACCTCTCTTGACCTCAAACTGGCCGCATCTTGCAATTATCTACTGTAGCAGATGGCCGTTAATGATGAAATCGATCGTCATAAAATTGTAATAAAACTTCATTTTCCTTAATTTACAAACAACTCTTATTTTTTTATAATGTGTTGTGTTCTCTTTATTGATCTTATCTTTTTTCTCTCTTTGCTGGCTCTCGGTATGTCTTACTTTCTCTTTATGTATAGTCTGCCTCTCAGCTGACTAGTTTGTACCATATTTCACAGTTTTTCTTTACTCCGTATTCTCAGATGCCCCACAGATTTCCTTCCTTTGAATGTCCAACTTGTCTTTCCTCCTCTGTGACACTGGCCCTCATTACAACCCCGGTGCTAAACCATGGCGCTATTAGCACCATGGTTGGTGCCGGTGTTGTAACGAGTCTGCCATGGTGAAATGGGGAAATACCGCCCCATTCCAAGGTTGGCGGGGAGGTATTTCCCCATTTCACCATGGCCCTTCCCCATTCCCATTTTCACCCCATAGGGCTCAATGGGACTGGGGAAGGCGCTAAGTACGGTACCGCAAACTGCGATACCGTAATTAGCACCAAGGTCCCTTTGCGGCACCCTACTTTAACGGCTGGTAAAACCAGCCGTTAAGGTCGGGTCCCGCAAAGGGACCTCGTAATCAGGCGTTAAGGGTTTAACGGCGACGACACCTTTTACGGCGCCGTTAGACCCTTAACGCCAGGGTCGTAATGACCCCCACTGACTTGCTTTCTTAGTGCCTCATCCCCATGTCCGTTTTCTCTCGTTCTTTCTCTCTCGCTCACTTATTTTTAACCTTGTAGTAGCTATCATTTTCCCCCCTCCCTGCAACTCTTGTGTTAGGTAAGGTTGAGGAGTAATCCCTTCCTTAGTCATTCTCTTAGTGTGCCTGATACATTTCTCTTTCTCAGGGCCCCTTTGCGATGTGTTGGGGAGCAATTAGCCTACAGCTCCCAGCATGCACTACTTTGGCCCAGCTGTTAGTGGTCCCGGTATTTCCATCTCACTGGCATTGGCTCACTGTGTTCAACATCTGCCCAGGTAGTCTCTGTCTGGACGAAAATGCGGCCTCACTGCCTTTCCAGTGGAGTAACTTTGCTGACAATGTTGGGGGGCGGGACATGCGCCATCTAAATGAAAGGGGCCTCTGCTAAATGAGTGGGACACAATTGTGTGCCACAAAAGTTGGGGGGACAAACACCCTTGCCTTTCATTTAGATAACTACTGCCCGAGTCATCAGTTCCTTTCTGCTTGTGCCTCTCGATGCTCAGTGTTACTTCATTCATGTGCTTCAGGCATGGAGGCTGCAAGCTCAACGTTCCCCTTCCATGTCTGTGCCACTTCCTTTTCTGTGCACAGGGGAGCTAGTCATTTCGTCACCTTCTCACGATGACAAGAATGGAATCTTGACCGAGGACACAGACATGCTGATGAAACTCTATGGACAGATGATAGAAGAGGAAGAAGATATTGCTGATGACAGCTGTATTGGATCACTCTTCTCGTGGGTTCCACAATGGATGGCAGATATGTTCACATTTCTTGGAGCTTTGCTATTATTAGTAATGCTTGGATTCTGTGTGATCAAGATAAACATCTCACAATGCAAGAAGACCGCAAAGAAGGCCATAGGGATGAAGATCATGATCGATGTTGAACCAGGATGGAAGCCAAAGGATCTGACTGATGAAGAAATCGGAGACTTTGTGAAAGCTAGTATCCATGCACCTGAGGGAACAAAGTTCCTGTATCCAAAAGACCATAAGAAGTATGTGGCAAGATGGATCTACTGAATTCCGAGCTGACAGTGCATGCTCATGGCATGGAACAAGGATGAGCATGTGAAATCAGCAGGATGCTTGAAGGGAGTCATAAAGATATGGATCCCTAAGAAGCATTTCTTCAGACCAGGATGTCTGGATATGGAAGATGATGTGAGAGTGGTCGATAAATCGCCCAGAGGGCGGAGTGTAGAGGAGGAGCCAAGTACCCCCACTCCACCTGCCCCGTCTACATTACCTGAAACGTATGAACCAAAATATGTGACGTATACTGAACAGTTAAACCAGCAAAGAGAAGAGAGAGGGCTCTGTGCAGTACCCATAAGAATACCTATATGTAAGAGAATATGTGAGGTGAAGTAACCATTGAGGAAACCACACCTACATCCAAGACAATATGATGGCCATTTGAATGAGATTCCTGACGAAGCAAAGAAACTAAAAGACAAGGATGAATGGTGACGTCATACAAAGCTGAATCGACTCCATATAGATGATAACCAGGCCAGAGAGGCAGACGATTTATAAGGAACAAAGAAGTACCAAGGATATGTAACATCTTGGGATCAAGATGAAGAGATTTATGCCACAAACACAATGAAGATACTTAGTTTAAACGTGTACAGATGCAATCAAACGCAAGCAGCAAAGCAATCATGAAGCTAGCCAAATGCTTTTAAATAGTTAGATTGCAGTAAGCGCCAATTTATACATATATAACTCATAGATACATATGGATTAAAATAAAGAATGAATGTTTCCACTATGTATAAAGCAGTCTTGAACAACGAGGGAGGCCTCAATTCAGTGTCGCAGTTACAAAAGCAATTCAATTAAACAGAATATATTTCAGCTAAGGAGTTGGCTGAGCCACAAAAGCCAAGGTCTTATCAGAACTGGAATTGGCTGACATTGGATACAATTAACGTGAAAGAACAGAAGCTCCTGTTCAAGAAGGTCAAGCGGATCAAAAGACGTCAGAGGACTATTGAAGAATCAAATCAAATCCACAAAAATGCTCAATTCGTGGTGTCCAGTCACGTGATGAAAGAAAGTTGGATGGATGAGAAGATCACACCTACGCACAGAATCCAGACAGTACCCATACTCCTTAAAAAGTCCCAGAGAACAGCACAAACTCAAGGCCTACTTCAAAGTGCTAATTGACACTGAACTATTGAGGTGATGATGGATTGTACTTTTAATTGGTGGGAAACTGGTATCAAGACAAGCTCACCCGTACCTGGTTGTTCGGTGTGCGTGCTTCTCACGTAGGTGGAAAAGTATTGACGGGGGTTAGTAGCCAACCAATTGTAGGGGACAGCTTAGTTGGGGGGGGGGGGTCCTATAGTTTGTGTAGCCAATGGGACGTTGTGCATTTAGTCACGTTCAAAGTGGCCATTTTGAAGGGAGGGCTTAGTTGCCCCCCCCTGTTGCTAACTATCAAATTATTTATCTCTGTTACTCCATCCAGATATAACACCTATACTTAGTTATTCACTTGGAACCAATCCTGCTTCCTGATAGGTTTTAGTAGTTTGCCAAATAGAATGATGTTGGTAAGGACGCAGGTCATCACGTCAGCTATGACCAATTATGGGTTTAAGAACCCAGCTTTTTAATTAAATGATTGAGAGTTAGAGTATCGAGCGATTGCTCATGTTCGTTGTACTCCATGTTTTAAGTACTTGCATTAAAACAAAAAACCTTTGCCAAGCTATTTGTGTCGTTTGAATTATTGATGTTTGATTAAAATCTGCATCCCCATCTATCTCCAGGGTATTGCTACTCATCTTAAAGGGCTGGAAGCCTCCAGTTCAGGTTGCTTTCCTCTTTTCCCATAGTAGTGATACTCATTCTCTGCAATTCTCGCTCTGTAAATTCTCTTCTTTTCTCTTCAATTCATAGTCTTCTTTCTCTTTATTTTCACTGTCTCTTGACAGATATTATTCCACTTTGCATTCTCCTCTGGTGTTCTCTCACTCTTAATCTTCTTACAATTTCTATTGCATTCGTATTTCTCTCATTAAACACTCTGGTTCTCTCCCCAGGTTTTTGTTTCTTAAACTCAATGGGCCTCATTACGAGTCCGGCGTTAACCGTCCCGGAAAAACCGGCAGGCTACCGCCGGACCCGTATTACCATTCCGCCTCCGTGATTCCCAGAATCATTGGGGCATTACGACCCCGGTAACCCGGGAATTCCGGAGGCAGAATTCGATAAGTCCCCATTCCCATGGAGTCCTATAGGACTCCATGGGGATGGGGACAATGGAAACACCGGTTCCGTCTATGACGGAGCCGGTGATTCCATTTGTGCCTGCAGGCGGGTGGCGTTACTCCCGCCAGGTCAGATCTGGCATGAGTGACTCCTTCCGCCTGCAGGACTCTGAATCAGCCGGTCCGGAAAGAACGGTGGCAGCGTTTTTACCGCCACCGTTCCTTCCGGACCAGCAGGGTCGTAATGAAGCCCACTGTCTCCTTAAATGTATACTCCCTTTAGGTTTCTCTTATCACCATCATTCCATTTACTCACTCTCTCTTGAATATGATCAGACGAGTATGACCAGTCCCATAACGATTCACCCTTATCCTCCTGGGTCTCCCGGTTACCTAGGCTTGTCTGGGATAACGTCAACAGGGCTTTCGTTCGTTTGGGGTTTGTTGCTTTTCTGGTTTTCCCGCCTTCTTGGTTTCCTCTGGCGTCCCAATCTCCGTATTCTCTCTCTATATGGATTGACAGCTTTGCGGGTCACCGGATGGTAAACGGTTGAGGCCGCCTAGTGGTCTCAGCATAGCTCTGGGGACTGCTGGTCTCCATGGTCACACCACCACCACCATCAACTTCTTTCGTCTTCATTCTCGAAGGACGCTCTGCATCTCGTGCTCTGCTATCAGCTTCCCGGTAGTTTCCAGACTCGCAGGTTTCACCGTCTGCAGAGTCTCCTACCCTTTCAGGTTTGCTTCCCTGGCTCATGTATGTGTCTCGCTGCCTCTGCTTGCTGCGGCATCTCCCTCCACTTCAGCTTCTTTGTTGCAGTTAATTTTCTGGTTGACAATAATAGATGGCAGTTTTTTCTTCATCCAAGTCTCTAAATTGTATGTCCTTTAAGCTGTCTGATATTACCAAATAGGCAGTTTATTTTGGGAGTTCCTCAAAGGAATGGGAGTCCTTGTCCCCAGAGGGGGAGTCTCTCCTGATAAATCCCCGCTTGGCTCTACCCCTAGGGAGGGTATTGCTGAGCAGGCTCACCTCCCTAGCCTCACAGGTGGTGTGGGGGGCTCCCCCCTGGGGAGAGGGATGAATTCCCTCCATTTGCCACAGGGTTTATCGGAATCTCTCCAAAACAGAGCTCTGCATTTTTTGTTAATGTTCTAGAGTCTGCCAAACTCCTTCTGTATATACAGGCTTAATAGCCTTCTCCAATTTGGGGGGACACATTTACACTCCACCACGTTTACACTTCACCACTTTACAAATTCAACAGTTGCCACTAGAAACAGATGGCAGCATGATTGAAATGAATAGCATGGCGATGGGCACAACTGTTGCACTTGTTGATTAAACTTGAAACAAAATGGGGTAGACCTCAATTAGTTGTTCATGGGAAAATGAACTTGTCCAGGTCAAAAGGTCTGTAAAAAAGTCAAAGAGGTATCAAAGCATGTTGGGTTAACGTTGGCCATGTTCAGCTTTAGTGTGGTTACTTAATACACTGCAAGGGGAGCAAGGAAGCAGACATTCATGGACAGGGTAAGAAAGGATGTTAATAGGGAGAGTATGCACTGTTGCACAAAAATAGGAATAGGTTAATCTGAGCACTCAGCCATGGGGGCAAATTCTCAAAACCTTTTTTGTTATGTTATCTGGTTTTGCACTGTGCACTGCTGCCACTTGCTTGGCCTCTTGGTGCCCTGCCAGATCTGCAATGGAAGGAAGGTTAGGGTGTGGGGGGAATTGTTAGTGGGATTGAGAGGTAAAAGCGCAATAGAGCTTTGATGTGCTGTTGGCAGCTTCAGTTCGTAGAAACTGGCGACTGAGCATTGGTATGTTTTTTGTTGGTAGATGTCATGTGGTGTTGAAGTAGGATTGTGCATGGGTGCTTTGTGTCTACTTATGCTAGGTACAAAGTTGTGTGTTGTGGAGTGTGTGCAGTTTGAGTTGCGCTAGAGGTAGGGTGTGTTTTTGTGAGGGTGTGTATGCAGAATAGTGAGTTATTAGTAGGGTTAGTTGACAGTTGCATGAAATTTGGCTATGCTCAGTACCATGGCCACACTGAGGGTGGACCAGTTTGGTCCACATCGGGTTCGACGTTGGTTTCGGGAGGTCTCTTTCTGTGCGTTTTACTTGTTATACGGTGGGTATATTTATGTCACTCAGATGTTTTCTTAACCTTGGGTGTTAAAGAGCCAGGTTTTTAACAGCTTCTTGAAATGTAGGTAGTCCTCTATTGCACGCATTTCCTTTGGGAGGGAGTTCCAGAGTTTTACGACTATGCAGGAGAATGGCGATCCTCCAAGTTTTTATTTCGAGTATTGTTTTGGCTTGAGGCGGCTGTCGTTGAATGATCTAAGTGTTTGTACTGGTTTGTAGATGATGATTCACTCCTGTATGAATTCTGCACCTTGGCTGTGGTTTGCTCTGTGTGTTATGCAGAGTGTTTTGAAGGTGATTTGTTTTTTGACTGGCAACCAATGTAGTGTCCTCAGCGCTGGTGTGATATGGTCTCTCCAGTTGAGTTTAAAGGAGAAGTCTTGCAGCCGCGTTCTGTATTCATTGTAGTTTCCTCAACAGGTATTCTGGCATTCGGAGGTAGATGCTGCTGGCGTAATCTATTTTTTTTTAAATCTTTTTTTTTATTGATTTTAGACATGAATAAACAATACAAATAACACTTTGCATTGGGGAGGGGAAAAGGAAGAAAAACAACAAAGGGGAAAACAAAGAGGGGGGAAAAGGACCTTGGCTACTCAGGCCGTCAAGTCTTCGACGGGGGATTCTCATGCATCCACTCATACCCAACAGTCCGACTTGTCTGGCATTGCGTGGGCATTCTTGTTCCTGTTGCCAGAGCCTCCATGTCTGTTGACTAGTTAGTCTCCTCCCATTTCCGCCAGAAGTTGCTCGCGTTTTGTGGGCAGCCCCTTGCTGTCTATACCCTGTGTTCCAGTGTCGCACAAATGTCCACATCCGTGATCCATTGGTCATAGCTAGGAGTTCTCTCTGATCCCCACAGCTGCGCAATATTTCTTCTCAGTATCGCTATGGCAGTTGACCAGAGCAATTTCTCATAATGGGACGGATCGAATTCGCGGCGATCCCTAAAAGTTGTTGTTTCGGGCACCTCTTTATTGTCTTGCCCAAGACTCTGGATAGTTTATCACAGCACTTCCTCCATAGCTGTTGGATGTTGTCGCATTCCCATAGAATATGGAAGAAGGTTCCCTCCTCACTTTTACACCATAGGCATTGTAAGTCTGAAGCCCTACCCCACCGGAAGAGTACCACTCTTGGCTAGTATGTGCGATGCAGTATCTTAAATTGGACTAATCTGAGCCTCGACGAGATGGTTGCTTCACAAGGGTACATCATAGCCTCTATCCAATCCTCTGGTTGGAGTGGTCCCAGATCTCGCTCCCATTTTGCTTTCAGGCCGGTCAGTTCTGGTGTTGCAAAGGATGTGATCACATTGTACATGGTTGAGGTGATTTTTGGTTTTATCTGGTCCTGAACTGTGTTGCGCTCTAACGGGGAGCATTCGGGCATGTCAGTGGTAATTTTATTTTATTTTTTATTTTATTCGGATTTATTTAAAGCGCACATCAGCCCGGGGGCATCGTGGCGCTGTTACATGAGTACATACATAGTCTGGTTACAATGGAAGGAAGATGGTTACAAAGCAATTTTCATTACAGGAAGCATTTCGTGTCGAACACTTTTCGTATCAGATGTGTGCGAGCTGAAGTGGGTGAAGGGAAGGTGAATAGCGTGGTTTTGAGGGATTTGCGAAAGAGATACAGAGATGGTTCTGCTCTGAGCGAGTTGGGGAGGGCATTCCAGAGCTTAGGTGCTATGTGAGGGAAGCCAATGCCGCCGGCTTTGCCTCTTTTTACAGTGGGTACTTGGAGTTGTTTGGCGTGATGACTTCTTCTGGGGCGGACGGAGGAGTTCTTGGTTATAGTTTCAGATAGGTAGGGGGGTGCTGTGTGGTTGATGCATTTGTGTGTGAGGGTGAGGATTTTAAAGTTGATCCTTTCCTTTACTGGGAGCCAGTGGACGCGTCTTCTGGCCTGTGAGATATGGTCAGCTTTGGGAATGTGTAGTGCAGCACGGAGGGCATTGTTTTGCACTATTTGGAGCCTGTTTAGGTTTTTTGATGAGGTGCCTGCCAGGAGGGCGTTACAGTAGTCCAATCTGGCTCCTATAGTAGCTCTGGCTATGGAGAGGCAGTTGGGCGTGGTGAGGTAGGGTTTTATGGCATAGATGAGTTTGGTAGTCAGAGCAGAAGCTGAGGCAATGGCGCTGGTTTGTCTTGTCATAGAGAGTGTCGCGTCAATGTAGACTCCTAAGGTCTTGACGGCAGAGGAGACAGGAATGCTAATGCTGTCGATGATCATGTGCGAATAATCGGGGCTGAGTTTGGTTAGAGTTTCGTTAGGGGCTAGGATGATGATTTCGGTTTTGTCTCCGTTTAGGCAGAGACCATTGATAGCCATCCATGTTTGGATAGTCGAGTAGATTTTGCGGAGGGCTTCTGAGTCAAGGTCGTAGTCTCCAGAGAGGGGGAGGAGGACCTGCGTGTCATCAGCGTAGTTGGTGTACGCTATGTTGAGGGAGTCCAGTAAGTCAAAGAGTGGTTTGGTGAATAGGTTGTAGAGGGTCGGTGCGGTGCAGGACCCTTGTGGGACTCCACAATTGATAGTGGTGGGGGGGGCGCTATCCTGGTCAGAGTATACTTTCATGGCCCTGCCTTCAAGGAAGGATGTGATCCACGTGGTAGCCTTGTGAGAGAAGTGTGCAGCATTGGAGAGGTGCGATGTGAGAATGCTGTGGTCGACCAGATCGAATGCTGCAGAAAGGTCGAGTAGGAGGAGGAGGAGGAGGGCAGGTTTGCCTGTGTCCATTATTTTAGTAATTTGATTTTTTAAATCTAGAAGAGCAGATTCAGTTCCATGGCCTTTGCGGAAACCTGACTGTCTTTTGCCTAGGATGGTGTTGGTTTGCAGGTAGTGTTGGATTTGATTGTGTGCGGCTTTGTCTAGGATTTTAAGGAGAAAGGGGACGGTGGTGATGGGGCGATAGTTGTTAGGGGAGGAAGGATCGAGAGAGGGTTTCTTTAGGAGCGGGCGGACCCAGGCTTCTTTTAGGCATTGTGGTACACTTCCAGATGCGAAAGAGGCATTGATAAAAGCCGTGATGATGGGGGTGAGGTATTCTGCGCACTCTTTGATTACGGAGGGTGGGCAGATATCCCCTTTGCATGTGGAGGGTTTGATTTTTTTAAGGAGGTCCTTGACTTCCGTCTCAGAGACTTCTCTGAAGGCAAAAAGGGGTGTTTGTGAAGGAGAGATGTAGGTGAGAGGTATGGGCGGGCAGGTGGGGGTGTTGAGAGCTTTGCGTTGGGAGGCTATTTTGTCTTGGAGTAATTTAACTTTGTTGAGGAGAGCAGCCTGGATGCCTGTACATCATGCTTCATCCTTGATGATTTCGTCTGGGCTGGATGCTGGTGTGGTGAGTTCTTTGAATATGGAGAAAATTTCTCTTGATTTGGAACTGGCAGTAGTGATTCTCTGGTTGTAGGATTCGGATTTAGCAAGGAATATGGCTTTTTTGTAGGTCAGAGAGATCTCTTTAAAGTCATTAAGCGAGGATTGGTTAGGCGCTGTTTGCCACCTGGATAGGGCTTTGCGTTTCTTAGTGCGTAGGACGGATAGTTCTTCAGTGAACCAGGAATTGCAGTGTATTGATTTTTTTCCCTTTTTTTTCTTCTAGCGGGGCAATGAAATCGATGGCTTGAGTGAGTGTGCTGGAGTAGATGTTGGCTAGAGATGTAGGGTCAAGGGGGAATGGATGCTTGAGTTGCGGGGTATCAAGGAGAGGGGTGAGGTTGGCAGCAGTGAGTTTTTTGGAGTGGAGCTTCTTACTTTAGCGGGTGGGGCATGAGTTAAGGTTTTATGAGTGGGCGTGGTAGGAATGGTGAATTGGATGAGGTGATGGTCCGTCCATGGAAGGGCTGAGATGGAGGTAATTGCAGATGAGCAGTTGTGATCAGCTAGCCAGTCAATGGATCTGCCTTTGCTGTGAGTGGGTGCAGTAATTTTGTGTTCGAACCCCATGTTAGATAATTCTTTGGCTAAATTTGCGGCTGCTTTGTCCTTCGGGTCAACTAAGCCAAGATTAATGTCCCCTAGAAGGATGCTTTTGGTGGTGCTTTTGAGGTTGTTGCCTATGTTTTGGAGGAGTTGCTTTTGGTAGTCAAGGGGAGATCCTGGTGGTCTGTAGGTGATAAAGAAGTTTATGGTGCAATTAGGTGAAAGGGCAAGTTTGGCAGTGAGGAGATCGGCATTATTGTCCCATTGTTGATTACACATTCTTATGGAGAGATGAGGGCGACGCCGCCACCAATTTGTACGTTTTTACGGTCCTGTCTAAGGATGGTATAGTTTTCAGGGAGAGCGAGGTGAATGGAGGGACTGGAGGCTTCATGGAGCCAGGTTTCGGAAATGGCAAGTATGTCGAGATTGTGGGTGGTGATAAGGTCATTGATTTCAATGGCATGGGCATGGACAGAGCGCACGTTGATGAGAGCGCATCTTAAGATTGGATGTAGAGTGTGTGTGTTGGTGGTGCTGGGGGTGGGCGGTGTGAATATGGGTGTGTGAGGTTTGGGCGTGGCACATGCAGTGTGATGCGAGCTAAGGTAGTGAGCGTGGTCAGGGAAGGAGGTCTGGGCGGCTGGAGTATGGGTGCGAGAGCTGAGTCTGTAGTTCCTAAGGAGTGTGGAGTGTGAAGTACTGCGGAGAGTAAGGAGGTATTTGGTGCGAGTTCTTAGTCTACAGAGCCTGAGGTGGAGTGGGTGGTGTCCGACCGGATCGGTAAGGAGTTTGAAAGTGGGATGGAGTGCATGTTGCAGGTGGCCAGAAAGGAGAGGGATGTGAGAAAGATGGAAAAAGTGGAAGGGAGGTATGTAGGCGCTTTGGGGTGTGGGCTAGGGGGCTGCATTGGTAAACAAGAGATGTACAGGTAGGTGGGCAAAAACGCTGTTGGTCAGATCACAAAGTAAATCAGGGCAGTTTGGGGCAGTCAATATCACAAAAGAGCAATTTGACCAAGGGGCACAACACTACTGAAATGTGGTCTGTGGGCGACCATAGGGCACAATACAATTCTAAACTGGTCTGTAGGCGACCATGGGGCACAACACAACTGAAATGTGGTCTGTGGGCAACCAAAGGGCACAATACAATTCTAAACTGGTCTGTAGGCGACCATGGGGCACAACACAACTGAAATGTGGTCTGTGGGCGACCATAGGGCACAATACAATTCTAAACTGGTCTGTAGGCAACCATGGGGCACAACACAACTGAAATGTGGTCTGTGGGCGACCATAGGGCACAATACAATTCTAAACTGGTCTGTAGGCGACCGTGGGGCACAACACAACTGAAATGTGGTCTGTAGGCGACCATGGGGCACAATTCACTTGTGGGTTACCGTGAGGCACAACACCAGGCATAGCATGAACCGTATAACGATCAAAAAGTACAACATAGGACAAAGGGTGTCTGATCCAGGGCATGGGGCATAGCACGTGACAGGGGTAACAGGGGAGCACTACTGTAGCTAGTTATAGCATAGCAGTTTAGCAGTAACAGTACTCATGTGGATTAATGTCCAGTATATATACGATCATCCGCGTTCAGTGCTTTAAAAAAGTTTTTCCTTAATGCGGAGTTTGCCTGTGAACTTTGCGTGGGGAATCAGGGGTCTATCAGTAACAGTAGCTCCCCGGAGCGAACAGGGGCAGAACAGGGCCTTATACTGGCCTTCGACTGGCCGCCGGCTATTCCGCCTGCTGGCGGAAGTTCGAGTTTAAATGAACTTGTTGCTAGGCGACCGGGGGAAGCCGCGCCTCGACTTCATGCCGCATCGCGCCCGACATTTTGTTTCAGGAAGAAATGTCGGCGCGGTGCGGTGCGTGCCCAGATGGGTCACCGGTGCTTGTCCTTGATGTGGGGGCAGTGTGGGCAGATGGAGGGGCCCTGGCAGGGCTGGTGGTTACACCTCCGAGCCTGGGAGGGATGGCCCGTTGCGGTCGCGGTCGTGGTTGCGGTCGCTGCGCTGCCTCCAGGAGTTAGAGCGCGTGGGTGGCTGCTGGTGGGGGCTCCTGCCCGCGCCACTTCTGGAACTCGAGTGGCCCCTACAGGGGCAGAACAGGGCCTTATACTGGCCTTCGACTGGCCGCCGGCTATTCCGCCTGCCGGCGGAAGTTCGAGTTTAAATGAACTCGTTGCTAGGCGACTGGGGGAAGCCGAGCCTCGACTTCATGCCGCATCGCGCCCGACATTTTGTTTCAGGAAGAAATGTCGGCGCGGTGCGGTGCGTGCCCAGATGGGTCACCGGTGCTTGTCCTTGATGTGGGGGCAGTGTGGGCAGATGGAGGGGCCCTGGCAGGGCTGGTGGTTACACCTCCGAGCCTGGGAGGGATGGCCCGTTGCGGTCGCGGTCGTGGTTGCGGTCGCTGCGCTGCCTCCAGGAGTTGGAGCGCGTGGGTGGCTGCTGGTGGGGGCTCCTGCCCGCGCCACTTCTGGTAATCTTCCGATGCACTTGCAGGGCGTGACTTAATTGAGTGTAATAATACCCCTCCATGATTGGGAGGGAGAATTCAGCTTGGAGTGTCTCAAACGGCACCAGTTTATCATTCCTCAACACATCTCTAATGCTGGTGACGCCTTGCTGTGCCCAGACGGGCCACTTAGGGAGCTTCTGCATCTCTGGGAGGAGACAGTTGTTCCACATGGGTTGGACCAGTGTCGGTTTCGAGGCCCAGACTAGGTGCCGGTGTGTTTCCGCCCAAACCCGCGCGATCTGCGCTGCCATATTGGAGTTCGATGTGCGTCCCAAACCGCAGTACAAGAGTTCCAGCAAAGTCAACCCTCCATTAGAGTTGATCCCTCTGATGTGCAGCAGGTTCCTGTCCCCATGAAGCATGTCATTCACCAACGCCATCTGGCTGGCCCAATAGTATGTTTGCAGTCTAGGCAACCCAATTCCTCCCTCCCAGATGGACCTCTGCAGTGTGGCAAGTGCCAACCTCGGGTGGCCCCCACTCCACAGTAGCTTCCGTAGGATGCAATCAATTTTAAGAAATTCCTGATGTGAGATGTGTAGCGGAGCATTTTGCAGCACATACAGGAACTTGGGGAGAGCGATCATTTTGAATAGGGCTGCTCTGCCCATCAGTGTCAGTGGCAAGGAGATCCAGTGGCAGGTGTCCTCAGCAAACCTTGTTACGAGAGGGTAGAGATTCAATGAAGTATAGTCGGTTAGCTGCTTCGTGATTTGTATGTCGAGGTATTTGAACTGTGTTGATACAATTCGATAGGGACCGTCTGCTGGGCTCGCGGCTGCCATGCTGCCTATGGGAAATAAGACGGACTTCGCCCAATTCACGCGCAGCCCGCTGAAGCCCCCATACCTATTCAGAATCTGTGTGACACTGTGACAGGCGTTGGCTGGATCCTTCAGGTAGATGAGCAGGTCATCCGTGTAGAGCGATACCCTATCCTCCCAGGTCTCAGACCAGCGGAAGCCTTCCCAGAGTGATGTGTTTCGTAAGAGGATAGCCAGGGGCTCAATGGCAATCACAAAAATCATCGCCGATAGGGGGCAGCCCTGTCTAGTGCCCCTGCCCAGACTAAAAGGGTCCGATTGCCAGCGTTGACCTTAGTTCTGGCCATTTGGCCATTGTAAAGTAGCTGTACCCAGCTTATGAAGTTCCCACCAAAGCCCATGCGCCGCATTATGACCCAGATGGCCTCCCACCTCACGGAGTCGAAGGCTTTTTCAAAGTCAATTGCTAGCAGTGCTAGTGGTCCCTGTATGGTGTCCGCTCTTTCCAGGGCTGAGTGTAGTCTATAAAGGTTCATACGCGTCAATCTCTGAGGCATAAAGCCGCATTGGTCCGGGTGGATCAGGGAGGGAATGACCTGCTGAAGCCAATCTGCTAGTAGTTTCATTAATATTTTGGTTTCGCCATTTATGAGTGAAAAAGGCCTGTATGAGCTACAGCGTTCAGGGGGTTTGTCCGGTTTGGGAAGGACTATTATTGTGGCTTCGCGTAGGTCTAGGGACAGGATGCCTTGCTCTTGTGCGTGTTGGAACATTCGCAGTAGGTGAGGCACAATTACGTTGGTTCCCACCTTCCGCCACACCTCGACCGGGAAACCATTTGGGCCAGGGGACTTGCCTGATTGGAGGCTAACCATGGCGCTCATCACCTCATCCTCCGTTATGTCCTCTAGAAGCTCTTGCTGCGCAATGTTTAGGGTGGGAATTTGGATCTCATCCATGATTGGAGCATGTGGTGGGCGTTTTATATAGCTCTGCATAGTATTCCGCAAAACCCTGCGTTCTGTCCTGATCTGTCATTCGTGGCAATGCGTCCCCTGTGTTCAGCTGCCGGACATGGCTGCATCCCTGCTCCCTTCGTTCCAGCCAAGCCAGCATCTTGCCAGCCTTGTCTCCCGTTTCGTATATTCGTGCCCTCATGGCCATGTGTGCGTGCCTGGCACTGTCCAGAGCTATATTTTGAAGCCGCTTCTGAGCTAGGAGTAAGACACGATTTGTAGCAGACGTGTCAAGGTCTAAGTGCATTTCTTCCGCTTGCTTCACCTGTTGTTCAGCATCGTGTGTTTTTAGTAGGTGGTTCTTTCTATGTACAGTCGTCCAGGATATGAGAATGCCCCGCAATACTGCTCCCATAGTGACCCAGGGTCTGATGCGGACTCTGTATTGAGCTCGAAGTAAGTGTTGGTAGTCTCCTGGAGCTTCTCCACCAGGTCCGGGTTACCCAGGTAGTAATTGTTCAAGCGCCAGCAAGGCGGGGAGGCCGGTCTGGATGTTGTGATTTTTAACACCACTGGGGAGTGATCAGAGATACCCCTGGGGAGCAGGATTGCTTCTTGTGCCCTATATACTTCAGTTAATGGAATGAAGAAATAGTCTAATCTGGAGAGCGAGGCATGAGCCCCGGAGTGGAAGGAGTATTCTCTAGTGTTAGGGTGAAGATCTCTCCAAACGTCACACAAGCCCAGGGTGTTGGCAAAAGAGGCAAGCTTGGTGGGCGCGTTGGGATGCCTACCGCGTAAGTGTGAGCGGTCTAAAGTTATGTCCATGACTTCATTGAAGTCTCCTCCCAGTGACATGGTATCGGATGTATCTTTTGTGATCAGGGGGGAGATATCAGTGAGTAGTGACGGTAGTAGAGTGAGTGGTGCGTAGACCGCAATTAGTGCAATAGAGTGATCCCATAGCGTGCCTGTCACGTACGCGTATCTGCCCCTGGTGTCCTGAGTGACTGTGTTCAGTTGGAAGGGGAGTTTTTTGTGTGCCAGGATCATGACACCCCTTCAGCCCATGGTGAAACCTGCGTGCAGTGCAAGTCTGTAATTTGTGTGTTTGAATAGGGTGCACTCTGTACCTGCAAGGTGAGTCTCAGACAGGAATACTATGTCTGGTGCGTGTCTATTTAGGAATTGCCCAACCAAGCATCGCTTGATTCGGCTGCCTAGGCCATTCACATTCCATGTCATGAGCTGGATGGTTCTATACACATTTGTGGTTATGTTATGTGATGCCATATCTGCCTGTGACTAGGACAGTGTACACTGCTGGTGGAGTCTTTGCGCATCGGGCCGCCGTGCATTCGTGTGGAGTTACCCTCCCGTCTGCCTGTGTTAAATTTCGTGCTTGACTGGTCCTGTACTTAACTGAACTTACCCAACCCCTAACCTCCCACCCTATTCTCCTCCCAACTAGAAGCATCTGTCGCCCCAACATAAGAACTTCAAGTCGTCAACCGGACAATTTACATGCGATTAACTAAACATAAGACAGAGGTAGTTCCCCTAAGCTAGCTGCGTCCAGGGGCTGCCTCCTCTGATGCAACTTGTAGCGTGACTATAGGCGGGGGGACCTCCGATGCGCGGGGGTGGAATGTCCCAGCGGCCGCGACGTAATTGTATATGTTGCCTTGTGTTTCGTGTTTGGTATTGGGGTAAGTTGCATAAGGTTTAGTGGTACAGTGTATAGTCACTGCTGGGTTGCGTGGTCCTGCTGGGGCCCAGGACAAGGGTCACCCTCCATTGTCCTCCGGGGGGGTCTTGTGCTGGTGGTTGTCGGGGTGCCTGTTGTTGGTCAGGTGGTGGTCTGTGGTTTCTTCCCCTGCTCCTCTGGGCGGTTGACCAGTCTCCTTCTATGTGCTATTCAGCCCAGCGCCATACTTCTTTGGGATCATTGAAATGGACCGTGGTCCCCTTGTGGTAGATCTTAAGTTGTGTGGGGAAGAGCAGACCATATCTGACACCCATTTTTTGCAGTTGCTTTTTGAGGTGTTTGAAGGATTGCCTTGCTTTCTCCACTTCCTTCGTGTAGTCCGGAAAGAAGACGATTTTTTAGCCATTGAAGGTGATCGTGCCCTTGGCACGTGCATGCTGCAGCAATGCATCTCGATCTCTAGAATTTAAGAACTTTGCTATCACTGTGCGTGGAGGGACCCCTGGTATTGGTCTGCCCGTGGGCACTCTGTGAGCTCTCTCTATAGAAAAGAACTTGGAGAAGGCGTCCGGCTCGAATAGGTCAACCAGCCATTGTTCAAGAAAGAGTTCCATGCATGCGCCTTCAGCCTTCTCGGGTATGCCGAGTATGCGTACATTATTTCGCCTGGATCTACCCTCTCGGTCCTCAATTCTGTCCTCCAACACTTGAAGCTTTGACGTGATGCTTCTGAGTTATTGTTGCATGTCACGTACCCCATCCTCTGTATTGGAAATGCGTTGTTCGGCTTCACCAGTGCGTGCTGTTAATTTTTGGAGGTCGTGCTTGAGGAGGGATACGTCCAGGCTTATCCCGTCCATCTTCTGTTCCATTGACGTGCGAGAGTCCGCTATAGCGGCCATAACGTCCCTTAGCGAGATTGTATGGTCCGGCTCTAATGCCTCCGGGAATTGGGGCTCGGGAGCCTGTTGTGAGGGGATAGTATACTGGTCCATTCTGCTTTGGGTGTGCAGCTTCTTTCACCATGATTCTTACTGCGCCTTGATGTCATGGCCTTTGCTCAGTCTTCGCACTGTGGTGGATACCAGATATTTACATGACCCCTCACTTTCCGGCGGATTGCTGCCTCTGTGGTCCTGTTCCAGCCCTTCTGCAGGGAGGGTTCCGATTGGGCCCGGACCGGCGCCGGAGAGCCTGACCACCCCCACCTGGTAGCTGCTTGGGTGTGCCAGCAGTGTGTAGGCCCTGGGTTAAGCCCACTTACCTTGTGTGGTGGCAAGCTGGTGTGCCCTGCAGTGGGCCAGGGCCCATTGGGGGAGCACCCCCGGGCCTAGATTCCAACTCTGTTGGTCAGTTCACTGGTGTTTGCCCCAGGCCGTTCACCAGCTAGTTGCAAGCAGCCACTGCCACTCTGCCAGATCTGTCCACTGTGAGCCCTGATTGCGCCTTGTACTCCTCCCTGCAGCGCGTTCACCCGATGCACTGTCAGGCACGGGCAGGTTCAGTTTGTGCCTGTATTTCAAAAAAGGTAGCAGGCGCTCCTCTCCAGAAAGAACAAGGCATGATAACCTGTTCTGAGATGAGAGTTTGCAGCACACGCTTTTTGCTCACTGTACGTTTCACAGATGGGAAATATCCATTTGCATATCAGTCTTTGTCCAGCCCACATGAGCAGTCCAGCACCGAAATGATATGGCAATTCCTCTCTGAACAAGAGTACCTACAGCAACCCCATACACGTGTTTCAGCCTTGTTGGGCCTCATCAGTGAGGTCAAGCTGTGCCTCTCTGAGCACAGTGAGCAGGGAGTCCACGTCTGGTTCCCCCTATGTAACTTAGGGTGACCAACCCAAAGTTCCTTGCAAATATTTCAAAAAAGGTAGCAGGCGTTCCTCTCCAGAAAGAACAAGGCATGATAACCTGTTCTGAGATGAGAGTTTGCAGCACACACTTTTTGCTCACTGTACGTTTCACAGATGGGAAATATCCATTTGCATATCAGTCTTTGTCCAGCCCACATGAGCAGTCCAGCACCGAAATGCTATGGCAATTCCTCTCTGAACAAGAGTACCTACAGCAACAGCAACCCCATACACGTGTTTGAGCCTTGTTGGGCCTCATCAGTGAGGTGAAGCTGTGCCTCTCTGAGCACAGTGAGCAGGGAGTCCACGTCTGGTTGCCCCCAGGTAATTTAGGGTGACCAACCCAAAGTTCCTTGCAAATATTTCAAAAAAGGTAGCAGGCGCTCCTCTCCAGAAAGAACAAGGCATGATAACCTGTTCTGAGATGAGAGTTTGCAGCACACACTGTACGTTTCACAGATGGGAAATATCCATTTGCATATCAGTCTTTGTCCAGCCCACATGAGCAGTCCAGCACCGAAATGCTATGGCAATTCCTCTCTGAACAAGAGTACCTACAGCAACCCCATACACGTGTTTCAGCCTTGTTGGGCCTCATCAGTGAGGTGAAGCTGTGCCTCTCTGAGCACAGTGAGCAGGGAGTCCACGTCTGGTTGCCCCCAGGTAACTTAGGGTGACCAACCCAAAGTTCCTTGCAAATATTTCAAAAAAGGTAGCAGGCGCTCCTCTCCAGAAAGAACAAGGCATGATAACCTGTTCTGAGATGAGAGTTTGCAGCACACGCTTTTTGCTCACTGTACGTTTCACAGATGGGAAATAGCCATTTGCATATCAGTCTTTGTCCAGCCCACATGAGCAGTCCAGCACCGAAATGCTATGGCAATTCCTCTCTGAACAAGAGTACCTACAGCAACCCCATACACGTGTTTCAGCCTTGTTGAGCCTCATCAGTGAGGTGAAGCTGTGCCTCTCTGAGCACAGTGAGCAGGGAGTCCACGTCTGGTTGCCCCCAGGTAACTTAGGGTGACCAGCCCAAAGTTCCTTGCAAATATTTCAAAAAAGGTAGCAGTCGCTCCTCTCCAGAAAGAACAAAGCATGATAACCTGTTCTGAGATGAGAGTTTGCAGCACACGCTTTTTGCTCACTGTACGTTTCACAGATGGGAAATATCCCATCTGTTGGTGCCTGTGCAGAGCTCCTTCCACCCCCCACCAATTTCTTGGGTGTTTTCCGCGGGGGGCCCGTGTGCTTGTGGCTCTTCCTCAAGGGTTACTGTCCGTGGGCTGCTCTGCGTAGAACAGTAGAGGCCCCTCTCTTGGCCGTCCGTGCGCTGTCTGCTTTGGCTAAAACGACCCTCCAGGGCCCACTCGGTGCTCTGCAGGTTGTGGATATGCATGCACTACCCGGCACCGACACGTAGCTGTGCCGGGCCTCTGGGGCTCGATGCCTGGCCAGCGTCCTCTCCCCCCACTGCGGCTGCCATACGTTCTGTCGGGGGCGGAGGAGCCCTTTCTCCCACCACCGCGCCTAGGGCGGTCCTCTGTCTGCAGGCTGGCCTCCGATCCACCTATCGCGCAATACTACTTGGGTGCCTCGCAGCGTGCCGCCACCGGCACCCGCCCCCACCACAGGCAGCCTGTCCGCAGGGTGTTGTGCACCCGCGGAGGCACGCCAGAGCAGCATGTCTTCTGTTGGCCCACCGGGGGCCTGCCCACGAGCCAGGGCTCAGCCGAGGGCAGTTCCTTTCCTCCGGCACCACTGGCAGGCAGAGCAGGACCAGTGTCGCGGTGGCACAGCCTCGCCCTGCAGCTCCTCAGCGTTCAAATTCAGGCTCTGGTGGCCATCTTTGAAACAGGCCGAGCGGGGCCCCTCACAGATTTCTTCCAGCCTCGTCCTCCCGACAGCAGGCACGTTTTCCACTGTTTCTGCTCCCACTGTGAGCACACAGTCGTCTCGCACCCCTCAGGAGGGCGTATGCATCTATATTTTGGTAAATTCAGACGTTTGTCTCAGGATGAAAGTCGCAGCTGCAGGAGCTAACGAAGCTCACGTCTTCCTCATCTCGCTGCTAGCAGCGTAATCTATTCTTGACATGACAAGAGAGATGACGGCGAGTATTTTGTGTGTGAAGGAAAAATTGGAAAATATCTTTTTGATTGTGTGCAGATGGAAGAAGCATTTAATTATCGCATTGACTAGTGGCTCAAGAGTGTTATCTCATTGTCCATTAGGATTTCAAGATTTCTGACCATTTTGGTTGATTCTGGTGGGTTTCCTGTTTCGGTGGGACATTGGATGTGGTCAGTGCTCCAGATAACATTTTGGAGTTGGGAGTATTTTACTCTCTATTTATTAACTTTGAGAGTAAATGTGATTTTAAGAGAGTAAAAATGACTTTTCTCCTTTGCAAGAGAGTAAAATGTATGCAACATCCAGCCTACGTGTGCACAAACTGCATGGAAATAATTACTATGTGGCAGCTTTCTGCATTGTGACAGAATACACCTTTCATTATTTCTGGCCATTTGATCTCTCCTATATATATTTAAATGTTGAAATCACAAAAACCTAGCCAATTATATAGTAAAGCAAACATGAATAGTATTGTGTGTTTTGAGATTCGATAGCACAATTGTCATTTGATGTTTAATGAAAGTCCTAATTTCCTGGAGCTATTACTACCTAATGGTATGCCAGTGTTATGATACAACAGTGCAGAGAGGCAAGAACTCCATGCTAACTTCTATATCTAATCTAGTGGTCAAATGGTTATTTATATAGCTCTTGGCAAAGCGCTGTGCATATATAACAATCACAGTACTAAGATGTATGGCGAGCCATTCATGAAGCACTACATAAAGTTAAATACATAACTGGATTATCACAGGGACAGTTTATATTTCAATTGCCAATGTACCTTTCATTTGTTTGTTTTTGAACAGCGCTTACACTTCCTTGAGAGTCAGGTTTTGGATGTTTTAATTGTAGTCCTGAAGATTTGAGAGGCTAGAACACCTATGATCAGTGTAATGACAATCAGTCACATTTGAGCAAAGACTCTGCTGCCACTGACCATTTATTGTAATGTACCCCATTGACTGCAAGGTTCAATGGATGTAAACTAGACTGTGCATAGTCATCATTTCACACACTATTTTTATAATTAGAGTGTAAATTAAATTATAAGTGTAAAAATGATCTGCCTCCGCATGATTATGCACACAGCACCAGAACTTTGAAAAATACAATTATGCAATACCGGTTTGCTTTCACTGGATAAAAAGCCTAACTTGTTGAAAAATATGAATTCTCAATTGCAACTTAGTTTTCCATCTTATTAGTTATGCAATCCTAAAATTCTAGGAAAACATGCACAGTGCTTCTGAAGATGAATGGAAAGAAACCATTCCCTTTATCACAGTGTACAGTTAATTTTTTTGAAAGGTTTCAGATAAATACATTCTGTTTCAGAGGTGGCTTGCAATTACATCCATGTAGATAAACATCAAAAGAAGCCTTCTGGTTTTTGTCAAGTAACCTGACCTTTGCACTGCCCTCTGCTCTAAACCTGTGTTAAATGTACCCAGGAAAATAATAAAGCTGTCGTATTTACAAGATTTTTGTGCGTAAAAAGACCTGGTATCCACCTTATCTGGAGGCCTGGATGTGGTGGTTGTTCGCCCGGTAACTGAGTGTAATCATGATTTCTGTTTTGTCCGGATTGAGTTTAAGGTTGTTGGTTCTCATCCATTAGTTTTGTTTTTTGAGACAGTCGGTTAGTCAGGGGTTCGTCTCTTCACTGGCGCTGATTTAGTAGATGATTTGGTTGTCGTCTGCGTAGTTGTAGCAGGTGAGACCATGCTTTTTGATGAGGCTGATTAAGGACGTCATGTAGATGTTGAACAGTGACAGTGATGAGCCCTTTAGGACTCTAGATGTTGTATTCTGAGGTGTAGATTTGAATGGTGCTAGCCATGTTGTTTCTGTCAAGAATGATTTTAGCCAGAAAAGAGCTGTGTTGCCGATCCCTATGTCTTCTAGTCTTTTGATGAGGGTGGCATGGTTGAACGGGTTGAAGGCTGCAGAGAGGTTGAGTAATATTAATGCTGAGTTTGTGTTGGAGTCTGCGTTGGTCTTTAGATCATCCCATATAGATACCAGTGCAATCTCCGTTCCTCTTATGCTTCTGAAGCCTACTTGTGCTTGATCTTGTTGTTTTCAACGTATTCCGAGATTTGCCCATATACAAAGGTTTCTGGTAGCTTTGCTGGGTGTGTAATGTTTGAGATAGGTCTGTAGTTGGAGAGGTCTTCCACGTTACCCAAAGTATCTTTATGGAGTGGTTTGATGTAGGCTGATTTGAAGGCTTGTGGCCTTTTTCCAGTTGCTAGTGAGAGATTGAAGAGGCTGAGGTAGTATTCTGCTAGTGTTCTCTTTGCAAGATGGATTTGTAGATGTCTGGTGGACAGGGATCTGCTGGAGAACCTGCTCTGTTGCTTTTGTCCACCAGGCTGTTGAATGTATCTTTTGAGTTTTGGGGGATGATGTTCAGTCTGGTATGCCGTTCTGTTGTCGGTTGGTTGCGGTGGGCGGTTGGGTAGTTTGGTCTGCTTTGTATGATTTGCCGGATGCTGTTGATTTTGATTTTAAAGTGGTCGGCGATGGGCGTTGTTGCATCCGGTTGGGTTTCTCATCACAATTATTACGTTGAACAGTTCTATCTGCGTGTTGCCTGCTTTTGGGTTCTGTTCATTGTAGTGTTTCCTTTTCGCTATGAGTGTTTCTTCTTTGTATAGTCTAATTGGTCTTTGATATATGATTTTCTTTTGTCTTGTTCATAGCTTTTCCTCCATTCTTGTTTCCGTTTCTTTTCTCCAATGCTTTGAGGTGGGGTGTGAACCATTTTGCCACTGTTTTCTTTTTTGATGGGTTGAATGCTTTTTCCAGTGCGATATCATCTATTGTTTTCCTGATCCAGTTTAGTATTGTTTCTGTTCTTTCTTCTATGTCGGTTCCGCCTAGGTGGGTGATCGATGGTTTTGTGGCTTCCAGTTTCACTTTAAGGTCCACACTGCTGATGGCTCTCTAGTTTTATTTGCAGATTGCGGGCTTTTAGAGAGGCTGATGGGTGTTCCTGATGGTGCTTGGATCACAAAGGGTATAATGAGGTGGTTGCTCCAGAGTATATGGTTTGGGGGCACTGTTGTGATCTCATTATTGTTGGCGAAGATTGCATTAAGAGTGTGGCCTGCTGTGTGGAATTCTCCTTTCACCATTTGCCATAGTTGCATAGTCGCCAATTGGTTGGTTAGCGTTTTGGGTGAGCTTATGTTCTCTTCCTCGAACCAGATGTTGGAGTTGCCAAGAATGATCAGGTGGTCGTGTTTAGTGGCCATGTTAGGGACAGCTTTTACGAAAGTTGTGTCGTAGGTTGGTGGCCTGTGGACAAGTATAAATGTTAAATTTGTTTGGGGGTCTGAGACTAGGTGTTCAGTGATTAGGCTGTTCTTATTGTTAGACGGTCCTTGTATGCCATGGCTAGTACTCCTCCTCTTTTTCCTTCTCTGTTGGCTTGCTTTAGTTTGAAGTTGTCGGGCAAGCAGCTGTGCATTATGACTTTGTAGTTTTGTGTTAGCCCGGTTTCAGTGAGGAATAAGAGGCCTATCTCTCCATCGTATAGTAGATCGTAGATTTCCGTTGTGTGCTTGGACATCGATCTGGCGTTGATTAAGTTGCAGTGTATCTTTTTGTTTATTGCGGCCCGTTTACTCTTTGGATGTGTCTTTTAGTGGTCTTTGTGCCAACAATCATTATTACCATTGGGTTGGATGTTTGTTCTGTGGAGTTTGTTTCTTTATTAAGTAGTTCATTTAGGTTCCATATTGGATTGATGTCTTCTTCTTGCTCATCCCCTTGTTGCGGTTGATGGTGCCTTTGGTCGTGCCTGTTTTTTGTGATGTGTGGTGTAGTGGTGTTGTCTCCTCATGTTTTGTTTCTGTATATTTCACAACTTTCCTCTTGGGGTCCTATTAGCCTGCTGATGTATTTAGTGCTGTTGATTGTCGGTTGTTGTCTGGGTGGTGTGTTGATAGGTAGGATATTTGATAGACCGATTTTGATCTCGATCTTGCGGATGAGTTTATTTTGGTTGGTCGTGTGGGCGTATTGTCCCCCTGATGTGTCTGTATCCCGGTGCGGTGGACTGAGATTGTTCCACTTCATTTGTACTGATTCAGTAGTTTCTTGCGCGTCAGCCTTTCTTGGTTTGAGGCATATTCTGTCGCTGTGGCATCCTGTGGGTTTTCCGCCAATCTGTGGATGTGTTGGTGTTTGATGCACAGTTGCAAAGGCCT
This sequence comes from Ambystoma mexicanum, assembly GCF_040938575.1. Classification (NCBI taxonomy): domain Eukaryota; kingdom Metazoa; phylum Chordata; class Amphibia; order Caudata; family Ambystomatidae; genus Ambystoma; species Ambystoma mexicanum. The sequence continues at coordinate 1,172,962,818 of NC_090923.1, forward strand.
TCCTGTGATTCTGTGGTTTGATCTTTGCTTGAGAGAGCTTGTGGATTTGTAGATTGTGTGCTAGCTGCAGTTGTGAAGGTCTCCCTGTGGTTCCTTAGGTTTGCTCTTTACTTAGCTGCCGGACAGATGGTGTTGCAATAGTACAATGTTCACTGTGGCAACCAGTGGTTTGAATTCTCTCTTGTGCTTTTAATGGGTTATCTGTGTTTGTCGGCTATTATATTTGAATTGGATTTAGCAGTTGTGAGTGGCTACTTTGGTTAGTTCTTTTCAGGTTGGGTTTTGTGCGCCTGTCATTTTTTTCCCTTTCGAAACTCCTTGATGTATACGGTTCTGGTTCACGGAGGCGTTAGACTTCCCGTGAGGACATGTGGATATGAGTTCCCTTCTGGGTTCCTGTGTGGTTGTCTCCTTTAGTGTGCTTTTGTTTTGTCTGGGTTCCTTTTTGACTAGGATGTGCGTCTTCCTTTTCGTGTCCTTTGTGGTTATCTTTCTTCGTTGGTCCCTTTGTTGTTCTCTGTTTTCACAGACGAGCTAGCCAACTTGTGGTGGTCGGTTATTTGATTCTCTTGTTGGTTCCTGTGTAGTTGTAACTCCTTTTGGTGGGATGAGGGTTGTATCTGGTTCACATAGAGGGTAGTCTTCCTGTGGTGTCCAGATTCTTGTTGGTGACTAGCTGTTGTAATCTTGCCTCCGGTTTGTGCTATGGGCGGAGGCGCTGTCTGGGGAAGCGGAGTTTGATGTGGGACGGCGCGTCCTGCGGCTATCAGAGATTGTTCAGTGGTGTTTATATTTCTATTCTTTAAATTGTAGGATTTCACCTGGGCTGGCCACTGTCTGTTTTGGGAACTGAAAGGGTTTAAGCGGGTTCAGTAGCGTTCAGGAGCGTTAGGGTTGTCAGTGTTCCCCTGGGTATAACATTACCTGCATATTAGTATACATTAGTATAAATATATATGTATTAGTATTAATTTTAAACTCACCTGAATATTGGCACACACATTGAGATGCGCTAGTATATCTTGCCACTATCAACAAAAAAGATGCACCAATTATTTGCATATGTGCCCTTTCTCATTGCCTTTTGCACATTTGTGTACCCCCTTCTAAAGAAGCCCTTGGCTGATCCTTCCTCTCCGGCTAACTATCGCCCGATCTCCATCACTTCTTTCCTGGGCAAACTCTTGGAAAAGCTGGCCATCTGCCAGCTTAATCTACATACTGAGTCTGTTGGTTGCCTCCATGACCACCAGTCTGGCTTCAGAGCTGCCAGAAGCACAGACACTGCTCTCCTGAACACCTGCGAAGACTTGCTCTTCAATCTCCCTGCCTCTCTCAAACTTGAGCAGAACCACCTCGGGTTCTGGAAGCAACTCAAGACCTTCCTTTTCGCTTCCGCTTTCTCTCTTCCTCTCCCCTGCTGATGCACCTGACTGCTCTGCGCACTGGTCATCTGGACACCATCTGAACTCGGGCCCAGGCTCCTGCATGTCCAGTTGCCCTTGCACTGCCTCCGGGCTCCCCAGCACTTAAGAGTCTGTGGGCCTCATTACACGGTAGGCGATAATCATGGCGCTATTAGCGCCATGGTTGCAGCCGGTATTTTACCGTGTCCGCCTTGGTGGGTGGCGGAATTACCGCCCTACTCCAAGGTGAGCGGGGGTGGTAAATCCCCATTCACCAAGGCACTTCCCCATTCCCATTTTTGCCCCCATAGGGCATAATGGGAATGGGGAAGGCACTAATTACGGTACCGCAAATTGCGGTACCGTAATTAGCACCAAGGTCCCTTTGCGGCACCCTACTTTAACGGCTGGTAAAACCAGCTGTTAAGGTCAGGTCCCGCAAAGGGAACTCGTAGTAAGGCGGTAAGGGTGTACCGGTACTGGTGCCCTTTCCGGTACCGGTAAACCCTTACCGCCTACCGTGTAATGAGGCCTTGTATCTGCAACTCTACAGTCCCTTCTCTCTGCACTTATGAGCCACCCGCTTGCTGCACTTGTGCGTTAACTGCAGTTCTCCCCTTCCCTCTTCCCCGTACTTGCGCTTCCGAATGTTACAAGGCCTAGTAAGATCGTTAATTTGTCCTCCCTTTGTTTCCCGCTCCTTGTCTTGTCGCGCCTACGCGTTACAAATGCCACATCATATCATTTGTGCAAACCAAGGGATGTTTCTGTACATTTGAAAGTGCATGTCATATTCAAAAACAGGATTCGCTATAAATTGTACAGAAAACCAAGACATTGCCCGGAGGCAGTTTTGAACATGTGCACGAGGTGTATTTCTGCCTATTTCATGTGTTTGAGTGGAGCAGCAGAGGCATTAACCACTGCTACCCCACTTGCATTTCTGTCCCTCAAACAGGGAGATCAATTGCGAAACCCACAGGAAAGGAGGACATTATGAAACACCCTTTGTCCACGCCCGCTTTGATAACAAGAAATCATCGTTTGCGGTCTGTAGGCCATAAAGATGCAAGCAAGAGGCACAAAAGGTTGTGTACAGAAACGCGCCGTGCATGTGCCGTACGAGAGGCTTCTGTCTTGGCAGACTGCTGACTGAGGAAGGCCTCCGGAGCCTGCAGCAGGTAAGTGGAGGGGCCCGGCTGGAGCGTGCAGTGGAGGGGCAGTGAGGTGGGATTCCCCCGAAAACGACCAGGAGACGGGACTGGGAACGAATGACAAACCTTGCGCGTCTGACTTGTGCTCCTGACATTTGGACACAGAATCATAATTATAGTTTGCCTTAGATCAGTCGGATAGTGTAAAAATGTGACATGTCATTCTTGCCAATGTGACAGACAACTGTCAGGAAGCCTGATGCGCAGAAGGATCTCGCTCTGGAGATTGGAGTTGGCTACGCTTCTCTTTTTTAAACATTCTAACTCCAGACACTTTACAATTAACTTTGGTTTTTAAAGAGGTTTTTGAGTGTTACCTTGCAAGTTTTCACCACAATCCATGAGGCGCTGCGTCCAGAAAGGTCGACGAAGGACCAGGTGGGTTTAATTTCTGCGAAAAGAAGTGGGAAACCTGGCACACATGCCAAGACTATGGATGCCCCTCTTCCCCTCATCAATGGCATCTTTGGAAGCAGGACAAACTGTCTCTTTACAAAATGGCTTTCTTTATCTTTACATACACGGAAAAACAAACGGAAGACTGTAAAAAAAACTTTTTGGTAAATATTATTAAAAATAATAACAATAGATAGGAGATGTAAAAAAAAAAATCATAAAAGTGCCCATTATGAGTTCAAGTAACGATTTGAGAGTTTGGTGAAGCCTGAACGGCTCTGGAAGGCAGGCAACAAGAAACACATGGTGGTGTGGGGGAAGGTAATGCTTAGTTCTCAGGGTTTCTGCCCCCTTCCCATTGGGGGCTCTGTTGATTCCTATGGCGAGGCTCCATTGACCCCACTCGCGTGGTCTCCGGTGTGTTCTCTCTGGGGTGGGGAGAGAGCATGGGTCGTTCCTGCGCTGGTGTTTCTTGTACCAGGCTTGTGTGTTACCCCTCGTACTCTGATTGCTCTGGTGTTTCTCAATACCGGGGCTCATGCATTTGTTGTGTTGGGGATCAGGTGTTTCCTGTGTTGGTGTGACTGGGGGCTGACCCGTTTCCTTCTGCTTCCTCATCGGCTTCCATAATGGCACAGCCATGGCTCCACTCCTCGCCTCGCCCGGCCCGTCCCAGCACCTCAGCCCAGCGGCGCTGCAGCTCCTCTGTCTCGGCACTGAAGTAAAAGACCAGGTGGCTCTGACTCATCTTGAACGTGTTTCGCCTCTCGATTCGGTCACTGGCATCTGGCGGGCCCACCTCAAAGCCAATTAGTGGCAGACTGCGTTGAGCCTTCACGTCCTGTGGAAGAAGGAGAGGCACAGGTCAATCAAGAGTAAGTGTGTTAGGCTGCAGAGATTCGGCATGGCTACAGGCACCTAGAAATCACTAGGGGGGTACTGGGCCCTGGCACTGTCCATGGCCTTCACGCCGTCTCTCAAGGGATCACTGTACTTGCTCAGTGCCTTTATACAGGTAACCTGTGATGATGTCACCAGGCCACAGTCACCCAATCACTCAGATGACATTGCAAGAAGCTGTATAGGAACTGGATACTGATCACTGGAGTAACCCGTACCTGTCCGTTCGGGCACACAGGGATCCCAAGAGAATTCAGTGGCTACCCCTGGGTGCCTAGAGATTGTGGAAGGAGTCTGAGGCTTGACTAGAGGCACCCCAGGATTGCACAGGTAACCCTCTAAAGTGTCATGTGATTACAGGAGTGGCCAGGGTTTTCCTGCTTGTAGCAGGCACCATGGGTATGGACAAACTGGGGCTTAGAACAGCGTGTAGTTTGATATCTTTCGGTGATGACAGACTGCGTACAGAGGTTGGCGGAGTGAAAGGGATAGCAACCCTGGTAGCCAGCATGTGCCATACTGCTGATGTTATGCACCAAATACTAACTTGGGTTTGCTATATTGTGTGACTCTAGTGTGTGTCCACCTTATGGGATGCCCCCCGCCACAACTCCCACCTCTTTATGAAGGCTGTATCGTCATGGAGTGACTTTGCCGTTCCATAATTTGTTGGTGGAAGATCAGTCAGAAGAGCTGACTGTTGGTGACTATCCCACATTTCCCAAACCTGCCTCTATGGACTAGAAAGAGAGGGTCTCTTGATGGGTCGCCAGCTCTGGGTGTTATTTTGTACCTGCTTTGCCATTCCCCTCATGCAGCCCCTCCGGGACATTTTTACTCCCCTACATTTTGAAACGGCTGGACTACATTTGCCACATAAACTGTTAACTCCAATACCAACGTGTCCCTACTGGATTTTCTCTCCTCTTTCCCACCTCAGTATGTTTCCCAGCATATTGTGCTATTTCTCTCCACATCTATGCTGCTTCTAATTTATGCTTGTGACAATGTCCCTTCTTTGCATATTATGTGAGTGACAAGGTGCCACTATGGAGGCAAACGCGTCGTCTATAAAGCAATACATAAGACAAAGGCCCCTAAGGATCAGAGAAGAGACCAGGCCCCTTGTGTAGGAGCCCAGGCATCACGTGAGCATCCCAGGACTTGCATACAGTGCTCAGGTCTCATAGGAATGCCCAAGGCTGTCTGGCACGGGCAACAGGATCCTGTGTGCTGCCCAGGCCCTCACTGCCATTACCAGGAGCATCTACGGAGGGGCCCAGGCCCTTACTACAGGCTTCCCCAGTGATCCCAGAAAAGGCCCAGGACTTTCCTACATACCCAATGGGATTGCAGGAGCAGTTAAGGCCTTTGTACAGGACCACTGTGACTGTGAGGCTCTGAAGCCTTTCTACCTAGTCCAAAGGAATGAGGGTAGGTACCAAAATTCATAGGAGCACCCTAAAGTCAGGCACCAGTAAAAGACCAATTTGCATCTGGGGCGCACACATCACTACAGGCAATGGGGAGCTGAAAGAAGCTGCCCAAGAATCGTCTGCTGGGTTCAGTGGATGGCATGCATAGTACTGGGCCCCTCTGCTGAATTGGGGACCTGGCTGAGCCAGGTGACCAATCTTGGTGGAGGCTGACTCGGTGCACACTGTGAGGAAGAGGTTGTTATTCAGATCACATGGAGTGGAAATATACATACGGGGCACTGTGTTGGGAAGGTTGTTGTTGAAGGTACACTCAAAGAGGACCTCTGTACAGTGGCCCTGTTGGAAAAGGGGGAAGTACAGTATCTGTAGTGGGTAAGCAATTATATACGTGGATGTTCTGGTGAGGGATATTTAAACAGGATCACTGCAAGAAGGGGGCTGGTATTGGGAGGATGCTCAAAGGGTGGCATTCACACAATGGATAGACTGGGAAATCGTGTTTTTTCAGAATATGTTATAACAATGTCATCATGAATAAAGTGTTATTGAGGAATCTCTGTGAGCAACAGTATTTACACAGCAGACATTGCAAGGAAGGGGAAACCCAGACGATGCTCTGACGGTGGACATGTACTCAGGCCACTGCAGGGAAGGGCTTGCTATTTAGACATGTATTTGATTCGCAAAGTGCCAACATGTTGCATTGCGAAACTTGGGCCCGCATGTATGGTCCCATTGTTGTGAGGATAGGGGTGAGGTGCATGGACCTTGCTTTCACCTACAATTAGTTTGCAGCAGATAAGATCATTTTGGGGTACAGACAGTGGGGGACACAGTGTACCATGGGTTGGGGGGAGACTTGGTCTGTTTTTCGGGGTACTTTTCCCTTCTGAAGCCTTGCCTCTGTGCTTCTTGGGGGTAAATTTGTTTGGACGTCTAATTCATCATTGCCTGATCAGACTTTTCAGGTGGAGAGAAAGTGAAAAAACAGTTTCTGTTGAAATTCAGCTCCTTTTGCATTAAAGGCTTGGACGCCAATGCATAGTGTTTTAAATCTGATTCGCTGCTCCACTGGTAGCCATCTTCTCAGTATGTCCTTTGACTTGATTCAGAATGCCCGGGAACATATGATACTCTTACTGCATCTCATGGCATGGACTATGCTTCCACCAGCTGTGTGAATTTGATAAAGGGATTGATTTCCAGGAAACGGCAGACTCTTCTCAGCATCATGAGATGGCAGTAGCTGCTTTTCCCTTTGGTTACTCCTAATTATTGAGACTTTGGGAGTGGGAGCGTGTTTTTAAATGAACCACTAGTGACCAGGACCTTGGTTTTGGACTCAATGACACACAACATCTTCCACTTAGGGATCTTAATGAGGCTGGGATATTGATCTGTAGTCCTACATTTCCCTTAGCTGGAAATGGACCCCACACATGCATTTGCAACTGGATTTGTACTGTATGATTACCTGCTTCCAGTTAATATACAGAAGCTGAAAGGTAGCAGTGGTAGCAGGGAATCTTAGAAAATGAACTGCCAAACCTTCACCATCTTGTCCAAATGGATTCCTCCAGATAACCAACTCTACCCATCACCTGTTGAGTACCGCAAGGATCCATCCTCTCCCCCGTTATCTTCTATCTTTACATGGTACTTCTCTAAACCCTTGTGGCATCACACAACATCCACATCTACCGATAGGCAGATGACACAAAGCTCTACCCCAAGATATCCTCCATCGAAGACATGCACATGCTCAAGGCCTGCCTCACATTGATCCAGTGCTGGATGCCCAGTGCTTACCTGAGGCTCAACCCCTCCAAGACTGAATTCCTACTGCTGACCAACAACACCGAACACCCTGACATCCCGATATGGCTCTCTGCTATGAACCTCAAGGGCTTCACACCCCAGCTAGCCACCTGGATCAAGTCTTTTGAGTTTGACATTGACAGACACCTCTCCATCCAACAGCAAATAGCAAGGAAGACACAAACGGCTTGGTACTAACTTTCTCTCCTGCAGATAATCAAGCCCTTCATCCCAGATAAAAACTCAGATCGGCCTCAATAACGGTCCTCTCCCACCTGGATCGATGGTGACAGTGCCCTTTTGGGACTGCTTCTATCGACTCTACTGGCACCCCTGAAATTTGTCTTACATGCTGCAGCATGACTCATCAAAAGACTGAAAATTTGACCACATCACTCAGCCCTCATTGAAATGCTCTGGCTCTCGCAGCAAGCACGTATCGACTTCAAATCCTGCTGCATCATCTACAAGGTTGTTGCCCTGTAGCCCCAAGCTCCCTCACTGAGAAACTCAACATCTTCGAAAGGCCTTCAATCCACTAGTAGCAAGGACATGTGCAAACTCTGCCTGCCAGTGCAGCAAGAAAAGAACAGAAGGCCGGCCTTCTCAGTCTACATCCCCAGACTATGGCACCTCCTCGCCGTCAACACCATACTCGCCCCCACTTCTACATTTCGGGAAGGAGCTCAAGACCCTCCTCCCTAATGGCTCCTCCCTAACAGCTAGGTCCACACACCCTCCACTCCCCACCTAACCGGAGAATGGGTGATCTGCTCCCCCGTGTTTCCTCCACTGGTTGCTCGTAGATCCCTTGCTGCTAAATTGCCCACCGTTCCTCATTGTTAGCTCCCTGCAACCTTGTAGGCCATGTTCGCATTGATCTGCTTGGAAGGAATTGATTTACTATAATGCCATGCCAGAGACTGTAGCTCATTTTTCAAGTCACTTAATAGAATCTCATGCTCCACATTAGCATGCATTCATGACAGAGTGAGAAGAATAAGAACTTCCAGTTCAGACATGTTAAGTAATGTCTGCAGGTCCTTCATGTTGTCAACTAAGACAGATTCAGTGCACCCAAGATGTCTGAACCTAGACAGACAACCGCTGAGGAGGAGGTCTGCTTCCACAAACATTTAGGTAGCTTGTGTTGCCTGTCATGTTCTTACTCAGGAAAAGGTAGGTGCGATATGGAGCAATGGATAGCAACGTCTTTGGGATACACTGCCAGTTTCTACAGCAACTTATGGAAGGATGCATTCATCAGCTTCACAACCTCTGGTTGACAGATTTTAGTTGGGTTCAATCCAGTCCTGGATTCCAAGACAATCAGAGGGCATAATTGGGGTGTGCAAAGGTGTATGACGTCTGAGGGAAGGGCAACAGGAAACTGCAGTGTAAGCCACCAGGTGCAGCAGGGAAAGATCTGTGGGTATGGGGAGTTGGGTAGCACTAGGAGGATGGGTGGATTTCCATTACAGGCATGCTGGATGGAGCTCCTCACAAATCATGTGAAGTCTTGAAAGGGCTGGGATTCCCTGCCACCCAATGTAGAAGGTGTGTTATGTTATGTTAAGCAATTTATAGAAAGCAAACTCTCACCCGAGGGGCATTATGGCGCTAAGGCAGAACTATACAAAGACAGAAAGAAAAGGCGTAGACCAAGTCCAGGAAATAGGCAGCAAAAAGAGAGATTTTTACAGCCCGCCTGAAACTGAGATGATCCTCAGTAAGACGGAGAGGCGTGGGAAGAGAGTTCCATAATGGTGCAGCCACAACAGAAACGGAGCGGCCCCCCACACACGATCACGTATAACACGTTGATCCAAAATACAAGCTGTTTTGCCCGTCCTCAGAGAGCGAGCTGGCACATACCGGCGAAATTTCTTCTACAAGAACTCAGGGCCGATACCATAAAACGCACGGTGCACAATGCACAGAGCCTTAAACTTAATCCAGCTGGCCACTGGGAGCCAATGAAGCGATTTAAAAACATCTGAAACCGAGATGGACCAAGAGGCCTCTGTGGCAAGCCGTGCCTCCGAGTTCTGTAGGATCTGCAGGTGCCGTAACAGATAGGCCGGCTGGCCCAGGTACAAAGAATTGCAATAATCCAGCGAGCCAGCAACCAAAGAAGAAACCACCAGGGGGCGAAGTCTCATGGGAAGAAAGGGGAGAACTTTGCAAAGAGTGTGGATCTTAAAGTAAACCCCTTGACAGGCAGTGCTTATTTGAGGGAGCAAGGAAATGGAAGCCGAATACTTGACCCCAAGATTTTTAATACAGCAACCGGCTGGGGCACAGGGCCCAGCTCGGGCAGGCAAAAATCGGCTGACCAGAGAGATGTCTCACGTGGGGCCCCGCAGACCAAGACCTCAGTCTTGTCGCCATTGAGTTGGAGCCATTTGGAGCCCACCCAGACCGAGATTGCCAAAAGGCAGCATCAGCAGCGCTCCGCTGTCAATGGCTGTGCCAAATCAAGGCGCATCAGAATCTGGGTGTCATCAGCATAGGAATAAAACTGAATCCCGAACAAGTGTATCAGCGAGATAAGAGGCAAGATATAAATATTGAAGAGAAGATGAGAAAGAGCAGATCCCTAGGGGATTCCACAAGTCAGAACAAGGGGCAGAGACAAATGGAGAAAGGAAGAGAGACTGAACGATCAGCAAAAAAAGAAGAAAACCATTTCAGGACATGGCCGGTGATGCCCACTACGGTGAGTCGCTGGAGCAAGATGGAGTGGTCAACAGTCTAAAAAGGCTGCAGAAAGATCCAAGAGTATCAGGGCACCACCCTCCCCCCCCCGGTTGATAATCTGAGCCAGATTATTCAGAACAGAGAAGATCTGGATAGATTCAGTGCCCCGGCCTGGTCTGAAACCCGACTGGAAAGGATCCAGACAGTAAGAGCCCTCGAGAAAAGAGCAAATAAGAGGGGTAACCAGAGATTCAACCAACTTCATAGGAAAAGACAGAAGTGAAATAGGACGGACATTTGAAAGAAGCGGAGGGTCCAGATTTGTTTTTTTTAAAGCAGCATCACCAACGCGTGCTTAAGAGGAGTGGGTATATAGCCGTGCGTGAGGGACAAATTCACTGCTGACGACACTGAGGCAGCAATAGAGGGAATAATCTCTTTCAGGGCTCCTAGAGGAATAGGATCGGCCAGGGAGATGGACTTCAAACTGCGAGTGGCCAGGATACCATCAGGCTACAAAAAGGTGGGAAATACCTCCCAAAAAACTGGGGCAGGTGCATCCACTGAGGATACTGCCACCTGCATATCCATAGCCAAAGAGTCAAAGATCTTTGTACAGAGCCTTAAACCTAATCCGACTGGCCCAGGGGGGCCCATGAAGCGATCTTAGAACACCTGAAACCGAGATGGACCAAAAGGCCCCCGCGTGGGATTAAGAGGGAGCCCCTATTGAGTTACAGGAACTGAGAGGTTGTTCTCTGGTCCCAGTGATGGTTTGACCAGTGTGGGGCATGGCAGGTAGAGGTTGGAAATGGGTGGCTGAGGCAAGGTTGTTTGGGTGTAGTTAAGAGCAGTTTAGTGTTGTGCTCAGTGGGTGCCTGGTTGTCAGTGGTGTTAATCCACCTTTGCAGGGAGCAGTGGACACTGGTACCACCTTCACAACACTTGGTCTGTTTTCTCCAACAGCGGATCGTCCTGTCCAAGCTAAAGGCTACAGAGTTCTTCCATGTGGAAGAGGATATAGTGCTAGAAGAGCTGCCTCTCCTTGCAGATGAGGGACAGGGTGGGAGGATCATCACTGCTCGTCACTACCACTACTGTGTGGAAAATATTGCATCTATTTAGTCTTCTCAGGCAGGATACTTTAACCTGGCCTCCCCTGAAAATGTTGAAGTTCTGTTTTACAATGATTCATGGTGGTGGTGAGGTTGGTGGGAAAGGCTGGGAGAGCTGCCTGGGAATATGTTGAATCGAAGAAGCTCTTCATGGGTGGAGTGTCCAGTTCAACTGCCCACTTCAGTTGAATTAAATAAATACTGCCTCTTGAGTGCTTGTGTGCTTTTAGGTTCTTGACTAATGCCCATGTTGATGGTGTTTGCCAATGGTGATATGCCACTTAAGGGCAAGATGAGGCTTTATGTTAAGGCCTCTGGGGAGAATGTAGTTTGCAGTTGGTCAGTCCATCAAGTTTTAGGTGCACTTGTGTGGCATCTACAGTAGGTACAGTTAGCAAGAGATCATAAACAATCCTAACAATTTAGTTAGCTTTGGAAGAGAAAATAAAACTTCTATACCTAAACATTCAGAAGCCATTGAATTTCCTTAGAAGGCTTCATATTGCATTACTTTAAATTGTTTGTGTAAATGACTTCCCTGACAAACCAATATAAGTCGTGTCACAGGAATCACTCAAAGTACCTCTCTCTCCCTCTGCTCTATATTAGACCCTCCTCCCTAACCCAGGTGTTTGTAATCCTTGGTTAGTGATAGCGAATGTTGACCCATACTGTCTAAAAACTGTCTTATGCCACAGATTGTACTCTAACACTCTGGCTGTCAAATCTCCCTCAGGCACTTCCTAACTGTCCATACTCTATCCAAAGGTTAGTGGTCTAATGGGAATTTGAATAATGCCTTGCACTTAATCTGGTTTAAATCTGGCTACTGTCACACGTCCACTGTTACCTCTCCTTCTCCACTCTGACAACGTCCCACCCACTGCCTCCATCCTTTGATGTTACTTCTACTCCCACTCCACTGCACTACTCCTCCTCCTCTCCTCTGCTATTTGCCTCCTCCACGGTACTCCTCCCTTCCTCCACACTACTACTTCACTTCTCCACTACTCTCCTCCTCCCACTACTACTCTGCTTTACCTGCTACTCTCCTCTCTCTCGTTCTCTCAATACTACTCTCCCCTACCAACGACCTCACTCCTCCACTACTCTCCTCCTCCCACTACTACTCTCCTTCTACGACTACTACTCCCCTCCCTCTCCTCCACCCTCCTCCCAATAATACTCTCCTCCTACCAACTACTCAAACACCCTCCTGTACCATTCAATTTACATGCACTCCTTGCACTAACCTCTCTACTCTCACACACAAACACACACACTCAAATTCCAGAACCACTTCCACTACTAAGCCAATCCCTAACCTGTTGCATGAATCTCCTTTACAAGTCGCCACTCCATCCTTCCTCCTGCTGGTCTCTTGGTCATCCTCCACCTCTGACCTCACCCAAAAAAAAACACACGTCCTCCTTCCTATTCCCTGCTGAAATCCTCCTCCCTCTGTGAGGAGTGGACAACTATCCCTGACCAGTCTGTCACTGTATTCCCCACCTGGGGCATATATGTGCGAGAAACAAATCATAGGACGGGTCAACGTTCTCTGCAAATGCTCGCTACATACCAAAGATGGCAGTGTAGGAAGTTCAATATCAAATTTGCACTTTAGGACCCATTCCCATGGTACCCTGGTTAGTTGGGGGCAGGCCGGTTCCTTTCTCCCTCTTTGCCTCTTGTGTTCTAGAGGACCTATGACTGATTGCAAAAGCTTGTCGGCAGACTCTGCCGGTCCTGAGACAAGGGTTGCCATGGTGTATCTGTGTGCGGCTGCAGCTGGTCTCTTCTCTCTCTCTCTCTCTCTCTCTCTCTCTCTCTCTCTCTCTCTCTCTCTCTCTCTCTCTCTCTCTCTCTCTCTCTCTCTCTCTCTCTCTCTCTCTCTCTCTCTCTCTCTCTCTCTCTCTCTCTCTCTCTCTCTCTCTCTCTCTCTCTCTCTCTCTCTCTCTCTCTCTCTCTCTCTCTCTCTCTCTCTCTCTCTCTCTCTCTCTCTCTCTCTCTCTCTCTCTCTCTCTCTCTCTCTCTCTCTCTCTCTCTCTCTCTCTCTCTCTCTCCTGTGTAGTGCGCTGCTGCGATCAGGTGTCTGTGGGGCTGTGGCTTTTCTTTGCAGCTCTTCCTTTCCATTCTGCGTGTGGGGCACTGATGTTGAATCTCTTGCTTGGCCTTCTCTGTTGGATTTCTGCATTAGACTGTAGGTCTCTGAAAATGAAGAGGGACACTGGCCAGTATCAGAGACATGAGGCAATGCTGGAGGTAAGGGTCTGCAAACAAGCATACTGGTGCAAGGGACGGCAAGGAATTGTAGCCCTCTCTGCTTCTACCATCCACTTCAAGGGATGACTGGCTCTGGCCGGGTGCCTGGTAGACCTCTGGGGTGTCATTTCCAGCTAATATAGATGATGCGTTTCTCTTTGCCATCTTCTACCTGTGATAAGACAACCCCTAGCCCAAGGGTTGAGGCGTCCTTTTTTAGGATGAATTCATTAGTGAAATCCGGCACAATGAGAACAGGGCTGCTACATTGGCTATGTCCAGCATGTCCTTTAGCACCGCTGCCTCAGTAAGACTACAGGGCTGTGAGATATATCCTGACCTATAACCTGTATCCTGCCATGTCCTACCCTGTAACCCACCATATACCACAAACATGGATCCGGAAAATGGGCTCTCTGACACATAGGGCCTCATCACGAGTTGGGCGCTAACTCCAGCGGTTTTACTGCCGGGGCTATTAGCCCTACCGCCAAACCAACGGCGCTATTAGCTCCGGATAACGGGTTTGGCGGAATGGTAAGTTCCCATTCCCCATTGGGCCCATTCGCGAATTCCACATTGGGCCCAATGGGGAATTTTAGCGCTATTACCGCAGGTGGTTTTCCCGCTGGCGGTAATAGCACCGAAATTCAGCAAAATTGCGGCGGATTTGTCCCCAGCTCAGAGCTGGGGGGAATTCCACCAAGGCTGTGATTTGGCGGATCCTTAAATGCGGCAGTAATAGCGTTACTTCCAGAATTGAAGGGTTACCGCCAAACTCGTGATGAGGCCCATAGTGCTGAGCCTAAGAATAATGACCCTCTGACTGTCCAAATCATAACATACTCCCTTCCAACCTGGGAATCTACCTCAGAGTACCGCTACCGCGAAACATGAGGACGATCACTGCTAGCTCATCCAGACCAAGAAAGTAACCTTGAACAGTGGGCTGCAAAGAGTACACCATCCATTCCAAACACTCACCTCTCCTATCACTATGCTCACTCTCCACTTTAAACCAACAAACAATAAAGCGCAGCTATACCCCTCGATCAATTTCCGTCTAGCTGTGCCCATACGTACAATTCTCCATGAACACCTCAACAACCTATTAGAACGCAGCTATACAGCATGAAAGAATCGGCCTAGCTGCACACATAAACGTCCTACACAGGCCTAATGCCGCCAGAATGCAGTCTCGGAGACCAACCACCTGGCTGCACACATTTGACTGATCTCTCACTACCACTGCACCTAGTGTTAGGATGCAGCCACCATAATGCAAATCACACTGGCTGCACACATATTGAGTGCACCCAAGCACTGTATTCTATCCTCTTCTCTCGACTGACCTGGACTATGGTCCCCAAGGGCGTTCAACCCACAAGCGCTTTGAGATCATACCAATAATATATAAGGCGCTATATAAATGTAAAATAACAATAACATAGGGCCTTAAATTGGTCGAAAGCTATCTGGCCACATTTTATAAGGTTGGGGTGTTCCTTATTTAGTTGGTCAGTCAGAGGACTTCGGTATGAAGCAATGCTACTAACCAATCAGGCCGAAAAATGCCCAAATGTCCTTCTTCATGATTGGTTGCTGTACAAGGCTGAAAGCTTCCACTGGGGCACTTTGCAGCAGCACTTTTCCATTCCACTTATTTTGCAGTGGACTGGGCTAGATAACACTTTGCAGGGTTTGCCGTTAGGTAGGCCTTCCTTAGCTAAGTACAGATAGCGGTGAGATGTTGTATGTGTTCCTTCCAACTTGAACTATAAAACACAATGGGCCTCATTATGAGGTTGCTGCCAACCCCATAACACTGTTAGCGCCGCCTGATATCCCGCTGCCACTGGGATATCACAAGTGGGAGCGGTAACGGTTACTCCCTATTTCCATGGAGTCCTATAGGACTCCATGGAAATGGGGACACGAAAGCACCGGCAACGGTGCTGGTGCGTCCGTGACAACCATGCTGATAGGGGCCTGAACTCCCCACAGGTTAGGCCTGCCGGGGGGATCCATGGCCTCTATCGGCATCGTTGAAGTACGGCGTTCTGGAAAGTGTGCCGTTACGTTATTTCCAGACCGCCATATTTGTAATGAGGCAAAATGTCTAAGTGTGGCCTGGCGTAGGTACAACAGAGAGCCAGGGCGTGCTCTATCAGGTGTTGAAATGGGGCAGGAGCTCCGTGGAGTCCAAAGGGCAGTAAGGTGAATTGGTAGAGGCCCTCTGGTTTGTTCTCCTTATTCGGGGGCACATGCCAGTAGTCTTTAGTGAGATTAAAGCATCATGATAAATTTGGCCAGTTCTAGCCTCTCCCCCAGCTCGTCAATTCGAGGCATTGGGTATGCGTCAAATTGTGAGATTACATTTAGACGTCAGAAGTCTATAGAGAGGCTCCAGCTTTGGTCTGTTTCGGGTACGAATACCAGCGAGGATGAGCATTCGCTAAAGGACTTCTCTATCACCATCAAGTCAAGCATTTTCTTCAACTCCTCACGGATGATCTGCTTTTAAGCTACTGATAGCCAATATGGTTTCAGGCGAATTACTCTTCATGGGGGGGTGTGATCATTTCGTGGATGAAACCTTGTACGTTTCTGGGTCTTGTGGAGAACACATCTGTGTATCTACTGATCCAATGTGCAAGTTCTTGTTAATGAATGCTATGTCCTGGGGAATGGCAACCCCTAGGACTTGTGGGAGATCGTAGGCTTCTCCTGGTATTGTTTGCATATAATACCAATAGCTGGGGTTTGCTATTCTCCTCCCTGGCCTTCAGTTTGCTGATGTGGTATAATTGGAATGTTTTTTGCTGATCTACCTTTTGCACTTCCTACATTAACAAGGAGAATTTCTTTGTGATTATGGTGATGCTGCCTGGCCAGTAGCTTGTTTTGTGTAGGCAGCAACAGGACAATTAGTTGGTTCCCAACTTGGAAAGCACGCAGTTGGGTTTCATTGTTGTAGGCTTTCTTTTGTCAGCTCTGGAACTCCTCCATATGCGATCTCACCACGCATTTGTCCGTCTCCATATATTCTCTAGTATTTTGGATCACTGGTTTGCCTGCTAGGGCCTTCCCACTCTTCTTGCAGAATATCAAAGATGTCTCTAGAGTTTTATCCATACACCAGTTCGAAGGGATGGACCCCTATTATTGTTTTTTGAGTCTTTCGTACGTCAAACAGCACCCAGGCAATCCAAAGAAATTGTGATTATCTATCTTCATCAACTAGTTTTCATAGAATCTGCTTCAGGGTTTTGTGAAACCGCTTCACCAGGCCATCATTCTGCGGGTGATAGACAAGGTATGCAGGGTGTGGGTCGTCATCAGGTCTTGCATCTCGCACATCAATAGGGACATACAGCTACTTCCCTGATCTGTCAAGATCTCTGCTGGAAACCCCACTCTTGTGGCCTTGTCAAGGGGGTGGTGGGATACCACCCCTTTCCGGAGGGAGCCCATCCCAGTCCAACAAGAGTGCCTGAGTGCAGACAGGCCCCCTCCCCTCCTTACTTGCAGTGATGGCGGCGTCCAGCTGGTTTAAGCAGAGCAGCAATCAGAGACATGCTCTCTGAGGCCAGAGCAGCGGTATGCAGAAAACAAAGGGGTACTGCAAGCGATACAACACTGGCCACCTAATGCAGGACATGAAAAAGGATTGCAGGAAACCAAGGAGTACCAAGAACGCTACAACACCGGACATCAAGGAACCCCGCTCAACGTCAGCTGCAGCCTGCACCGGGACAAGCCTCCATTAGCCCACACGTGGAGGTTATTAATAAATAAAGCCCCACGGAGGCCTTTACTCACTCTACAACCAGGGATGTAATTATTTTAAAAGGCCCTTCAGGCCTTCAGCAGCACAACGACCCTGGGCCCCAGCAGGGTCCATGATGGAAAGGGGCGGGGCTTACCAGCCCTTTTAAACTCTCCCTTGGCCTTTCCCCATCATACCCATGTAAAACAGGTAGATGATTGGCAAGGGTAAGTATCCAATCCTGGGAGGGGGTGGGGTATTTAAGGAGGAGTAGTAGCGGAGTGGAACAGCAGTAGAGGTAGTTGGAAATAAGTAACTAGTGGGAATAGGGAGTGAAGGAGATAAGAGGTAGGGCTGTAGTCGGTGGTAGAAGGGGTGTGCAGGGAACAATATCCCCAAGTGTTCCTGAGGGTTTAACCAGGGGCTAGTGAGAGGGGTGAGCAGGGCACGATTTCCCTCCGGTCCAGAGAGAGAAAGACAGCGGAAGGGTAGAGGTAGTAGCAGAGTGGAAATAGTAGAAGAGGGAGAGAGAGACTAGGATAGTGACAGTGAGTGGGAGTCATTATTGGTATATAGTTTCAGAGGTACAGTAAGAGTTAGGGAACAGAATAACAGAGGCAGAGGGATAGGTGGAGGTACAATCCGTAGTAATGATAGGAGTAGGAAAAAAAGTAAAATCGAAGGGTCGAGGTGGAAAGGCAGAGTGAGTGATTGGAAGGACAGTGACGTGGTGGGAAAAGAACAGCGTAAGAGGTCGGTATAGCGAAGGGGCAGGTACAAGAAGGTGTGAAAGGAGTGAGCATGACACAGGATAAAAGAAAGCACCATTCCCTATTCCCTGAGACTATTATGCAGGGATAGGAAACGGAAAGTTAAAAGATCCCTAGGTAGTCAGAGACGATTTAGGGAAACACCCTTAGGCTACAAAGCGAAAGACAGATAGGGGTTAGCGTTCCTAGTGCTACTAACATCCCCACTAGGGATGTCTGATTAGAGAGGTGGGGACAAGGCTGGGGTAGATCAGAGAGAGGGAGGGCTGGACCTAGCACCAAATATCACAAGCCCTGATAGACCCAGATACCATTGACACAAGAGATACAACTATCCCATCTGTAAGGAACATTTTAATATACACCCTTGAACTATACATCAGAATCAGCGTGGTTCTTTGTGGCGAGTCACACCGTCACAGTACCTTCAAGATGGCCTTTGCAGTTTTACACATGGGAAAGACCTCAGGGTTTCAGATTGCGCAGTCTGTGATAACCAGGATATATTTATTCCCTGCTTTTGAAGGTTCAAGCGGTCTGACTATGTCCATGGCAATCTTGTGAATGGGTACCTCTATAATGTGTTGGGGTTGTAGAGGGGCTCTGGGAACCTCATCCGATTCAATGTATTCTGGCAGATGGGGCAACCAGCACCAACCTGTTTTATTTCAACGTGCATCCCTGGCCAATAAAACCAGCTAAACAAGGTCTTTTGTGTCTTTTTTGAGTGCAGGTGTCTGCCTGTTATAACGGATGCCGTCCCTCTAGGACTCACACTGATTTGCTACAGGAGCCCTCCTTTCTCGATAAAATTTAGGGTGTTCAGTGTTGGGCTGTCAGCCTCCAAAACCAGGTTCATCCAGGCTTGGCCCAGGAAAGGATACGTTCTCTGCGACTATGCAAATACCATGGAAGCAGGACCTGGAAGTCACCTTAGTAGGCCCTCTGCTTCTCATGTCCCAGTCCTTTCTCCAAATAATGCCTCTGCGTGGTCAGCAGTATCCAGTGCCTCTACCTCTTCCATAGATAGAATAAGTATTTGTTTGCATTTAAGCTGGACCAAGGGTTGTCCTTACCTCAGGATGAATAGAGTGTTCCCTAGTTTCAAAAGTAGCACCTTGACCTCTCCACTGTAGTCCTGGCCAATAACTCCTGCTCTGACCTCCAAGGAATGGTTATAGGCCAAACTGAACGTCGGAGCAACTCTTCCTTAGGTTCCCTCAGGTATCTCCATCTTCATGCCGGTCTGAACCATGGCTTGACTCCGGGGTGGGATAATCTGCAAAGAGGTCACTCCAGGCAGCTCCTGGGGTGTCGCTGGTGGGGAATCACGCCGTACTTGCCAATCTCACCCCTCTCAGCATCTTCGGAAAGTGGGGACCTCTGTACCGGGGTCTAATGAAATTACACTTCTGACACCATGTGTCACAGGTGGCACAGAAATCAGTGAGAGTCTTCTAGACAGTTCAAATGTTTGCATTTTCTTTGTGGGGCCTAAGGCCATCCCTCTCTCTTTTGTCTGTATTTGACCCTCCTCCCTAACATAGGTGCCGTAAACCCTGGTGAGTGCTAGCGAATGTTGGCCCGTACGGTCTAAAACTGTCTTACGCTACAGATGGTACTTTAAGATGTTGGCTGTCTCTCCCTGAGGGTTTTCTTAACTGATCCTATTCATTCCAAGGGTTAGTGTTTGAATGGGAATTTGGATAATGCCTTGCACTTACTCTGGTCTGAGTGAGGCTACCCTTGCACGTCCCCTATCACCTCTCCCTCTATACTCTGATAAATTCCCACTGCCTTCTTTCTGATGTCCCTTCAATGTTCCACTCCTCATGATCTTGTCTCCACACTTTGATGTTACTTCTCCCACCTCACTTCATCTCTTTGCTACTACTCCCCTCCTCCACACTACTACTCCCCCTCCATATTACTACTACTCCCCTCCTCCACATTTCTACTTCCCTTCTCCACATTTCTACTTCCCTCCTCCAACAACTACTCTCCTCGTCCCACTGCTACTCTCCAACTCTCCTCCTTCAATTGCTTTCTCCTCCTCCCACTGCTCTCTCCTCCTCCTGCTGCTACTCTCCTCCTACTAACTACTCAAACACTGCACTTTCACCCTTAACCATTCAATTAACATTCAATCCTTACAATAACCTCTCTACTCACTCATCACACAAACACGCACACTCACACTATAGAACCACTTCCACGCCCAAGTCTATAAATGACCTCCTCCACGAATCTCCTCCACAAGTCGTCGCTCCCTCCATCCATCCTCCTACTGGTTTCTTGGTCATTCTCCACCTCCACCATTGAGCACCCCCTGAAAAAAAAACTTACTTTCTGTTTCCTGTCCCCTGCTTAATTACCATCGCCTGTGAGGATTGGGCAACTATTCCTGGCCAATCTGGCCCTGTCGTCCCCACCAGGGCATGCATGTGCGAGAAAAAGAAATCATAAAGGGGCTAAGCCCTGCCACTGTCTCCATGCAGACTCATGGCATACCAAATATGGTGGTGTAGGAAGTCCAATGTTCACGTTTGTTTTTTGGGACCTATTACCCTGAGGTATCCCGGTAAGTTTGAAAGGAGGGGGTTACTTTCCCACCTCTTTGTTCCTGGTGATCGTGGGGAACTGTGACTGATTGTGCGAGCTTTCCGGCGGACTATGCCGGTCTCACGACGCATGTCTTTATGCTGTATATGTTTGCGGCGGTAGCTTGTGTCTTGTTCTCTCTTGGTGGTGCACTGCTGCAAACAGGACCTCCATGGGGATGTGGCATCTCTTTGTTGCTCTTCCTTTCCCTTCTGCGTGTGGGGCGATGATGTAATGTTGGCTTTTTACTTTGGCTTGGGGGTCTCTGAAAATGGAAAAAGACACTGGCCAGGATTTGAGACATGAGGCAAGGCTGGAGATAAGGGTCTGTCAACAAACATACTGGCACAAGGGGGAGTGGACTGGGAATTGGGGACCTTTCTGCTGCCACTGTCCACTTCAGAGGTAGGACTGGCTCTGGTATGCTTTCCACTCCTGGCTGAGTGGGGTTCCTGTCCCCTCTTGACAAGGCCATGTTACTGGCTTGTTACAGTTGATAATTAGGGACAATTCCCCTGCTCAGCCTTTTGTTAACCTGAGAACAATTTCGAAAGCAAATAAGCTATTTTGCTTTTTAAGTGTCTAAATATGAGTAATGGGGATGGAGGGGAGATTTTGGGAGGTGTTCAATGGAAGGAAAGAAATCTAGCCATGATGCAGTTTAGTAATACATTTGCTGCTTGACACCTGGAAATGATATATTTTTTCACTTGAAATTGCTTTATTGTTTTCAGGCTACAGTGCAAGCACCTTTGCCCTAGAGGGCTAACAACAAGACAGGAAATATTCATGATAATGTTCCAACCTAAACACCATACTAGAAAAATCAGTATCCATAATAATAGAACAAAATCCCAAAATACACCCAGCTCCCGCCTTTACACAGCTTTATCTGGGAATAGCGACGATTCTCCCTTTCACTTAGCCCAAACAATTCTTTACACGGCTGGAAAGGCCTGATTATTGCCTACATGAACATGTGTGTGGCAAATTCACATTCCAAGGTACTCCAGTTTTAAAATCCTTTTTTATAGAGACCATTCTCCCAAGCCATGAGGAGGCCAGAAACAGAAATCTTCCTTAATTTTGGACAGCAACTTGTGGTCATTTGCGGAATACCATTCCGAGAGACCTTTCTTGTTAGGTCTATACCCAGGCACTTAATTGAGGACTTAGCAATCTCAAAACGAGAGATCTTTTCAATCAACTCAAAATAAGCCTTGGAGCAAGATAAGTTTCTTAAATCGTGCCAACAAATCGAATACAGTAGGAATTGAGGAGTCCAGTTTGAACAATGAGTGAAGTATAAAATAAAATAAAAACAAATAATAATAATATTATCTGTCAAAAGGGAAGTGTTATTTTCCTATCCACGTACTATATACCTAACACTGTTGTACTCTGTCTGACGGCTTAGGCCAAAGGCGTTGATGCTAAGACAAAACATAATGTGGATGTAGCGCTCACCTGACTTGTGCCCCACAATAGCATAAACAAGTGACAAACTAATCCATTTTCTCAAACCCGGGCTGTGGGGTTCTCATAAATTGCCATGAGTGCCCTTCTACAGCCAGCTTGCAGCCCTATTATAGACATTACCTCCCCATGGACCCCTCACTCCATCAAGTCAAAAGCTTTTTCAGCCTCATTTTCATCAACTCTGGAGCCGTGGATGGCAGCACGTGCTTCTGATCCCCATTCTTGCATTTATCTCATTGGTAACCAACTGTATTTCATCCCACATCTTCCTTCCAATATCTTTCTTAAGGGTCACGATTCAAGCAAACATATACTGCTTGGTAGGAGGTGCAGGGGTGGTATCAGGATTGTCTGATGCTGGTCTCACCAAGGGGTCGGAGGAGGTCTAGGCCATCTAAGGCACTCTTCTATACAGATGTGTTTTCCAATTCAATAACCTATTTCTCAGCTGCTCTCTTCGCCTGGCTGTTGAAAAGATCTAGTTCACCTGGTGCGCGTGGCCCCCACGGAAGCCCTCCTCATATGGAAAATATATTTTGAAATTCGATCACACACTGGGAGAATACATTCCATGCAATGAACTATCATATTTTGTGTCAAGATAAATTATCTCTTCGTCATATCTCGAACTAAGAAATCTTCCATCATAAATATTGGCTCCTGACACAATAAGGATGTAGCTTCTATCTACAAATCCCGCACCTCTGGTATTTACAGTAGAAACAGTTTGTCTGGTGCAAAACCTGACCCCGGCTGCAAGCGTTGTTTGTTTTGAAACCATATGGTTTTGAGCCTCAACCCAAAACTCGTTTAACACATAGTCAGATTATATGGCGCAGTCCTTCTGGCACTATTCATCTCCTGTATACGCTCTTCAGGACAAATTTGAGTTCAAAGACTTTACGTCTTAAGAGGCTGTATTTTCCTATTTTAAGGGGCTGAGGGCACAATCATAAACTTCTTTTTCAGATGCCTGTGTTTGGGACTTTTGAGGGCACCGTGAATTTCAGCCATTTTGGGGACAGAGGCCTGAAGTGCCATGCCCCAAAGTTGCCATGATAAAGCTCTAGTCTATCTCCTCCCGGAGCTCCTCATTCTCAAAGTCCTCATCGTGCTTGTTGGAGATGCCCACTGTTTGGAAGCCAAAAGTACTTGGCTCATTTGCTTCTTTCACTGTTGGAGCATTTTGGTTGTGAATCTCGTGCCGGCTGCTCTGTTAACCTCCTCCTGACAGACAGGAAGAATATTATTGCAGGCTTTGGCCATGTCACTGTCCGCCTACTTTCCGTGGCATACTTCAGAAGGAATTGTCCAAGCCCCAGGGTATTTTTCATTGAACGTAGCCTCCTTAGTCCAAAGCATTTCAAATGAAAGTTTGTGCCTGGGCACCATTTTTGCCACAAGTCCCTCACAACAAAGAATTATGGGGAACTCTGTGAGGCTTTTAGATAGGGGGTGTTGTGGGGAGGACGGAGGCTGCCAGGGGAGTATAATATGCCAGGGGAAGATGGTGTGTTGGGATTCATACAGAGAGAAAGCACTGCTAAGAATGTGCTGTTCTGAAAGGGACACAGGGGCCAGGGGGACATTCGCTGATGGTATACTGTGCTACGTTTTGCAAGATGCTGGGAAGGGATGCTATTGATGTGGTGCTCCGGAAGTAGCTTTTTTAAAAAAAATAAGGGGGCACTGAAAGGATGGGCTTATTATGAGGAGACCTTTATTAGGGATGCACAGTTAAGATGAAGTGGTGATTTAAGGGGACAATCTGAAAAGAGCTATTTGCAAAGGAGGCATTTCAAGAAGTGAGTTGTTACTGAGGCAATGCTCTTTGAAGGTACTCTAGGAACACAACATGGAGGGTTAGCTGGAATTCTAAAGGGGTACTAACAAAGAGGCATAGTGAGATGGGGCAGGACTGTTATGGGAAGGATGCTGCACAGTCAGGTTTTTAAGAAGGATGAGCTTCATTCAGTGAGGAATCGCTTCTCGCAAAGAAGGTTTTGCGTTTCTCGAGGGTCCATGGAGTAGAAGATGTGTTGTAGAGGGGTAAGTGCAAGGGGCGTGCCACACAAACATTTGTGAGGGGGCACTACACAGAATCATTTTGATTCGTTCAGGGTACCTTGGGGAGACGACCATGGGGAGGGAAAAGGGTACAACTTGTAGGCTATTGTTTCGTACAGGGGGACAAGTATCAGGCTGCTATATGGCCTCCGCGGTCAGGTTGTTTAATGCAGTAGGTATGACTGATAGGTTGTTGTTTTACACAAGACACCAGCAGACTGGAAAATTAGTATATTGTGGTAGAGGTAACTAGGTGAGGGGTTGGCGTTTCAAAGAGTGGTCTCTGCCAAAGTATGGTGGAGACCTTCTGTAAATTTGGTCTAGCCCTCAAATTCCACAGCAACTTACCTGCGGGGCTCCATAGATGTACAGCACCAGGGGTTCACTCTCGGGCACCACCAGCCAGGCCTTGTGCCAGCCCTTGCCTCCACGCTCCATGTAGTGCATGAAGCTGCAGATCAGACTGTTCTCTGCGACCACTGAGGCTTGCTTCTGTGGGTGAGAATCACAAAAAATGCGTCATCAGCAAGTTAGAGATAAAGAAAATGGGTGTCGTGGTGTATGTGTTAAGTTAAGAAGCTTTTGATACTGCGCTCATAACCACCGTAGTGGTTTTACAGTGTTGAAGCTTATCCAGGTATGGGCATACTGTGCCACTGCCCAGGGTGAACAGACTGTGGTGGGAAGGAAAAGGGAAAAGGGTGAGAGGATAAGGGAGGCTGGAGTAGGACTGGATTGAATGTGTGTTTGTGTGTGGGGTGGGGTGAGAGGGAACGAGAGAAGGATAGAGAGCAAGAGTGAGAGAGATAGCACGAGAGAGAAAAAGCATGGGCCACTTAGTAAAGGGGAGAGTCTGTGTAACTAAGCGAGAGAGACAATGCGCAGGACGCAGGATGAGAGTAGGAGAGACAATCACCACTGACAAGACACTGAAAGAGAGCAACAAAGTTTACCACAACACTAAGAGCCTTTTGAAGGCACCATCTGGCTGTTGATAGAAATGATCCCGCTTCATCACTATAGGCTTAAATCTGTTGAGAGGTTAGGGATGGGTGAGGGGGGAGTCCATACCTCGAGGATGGACCGCCTCCTCTGGGGCCCCTGATGGTGCAGAACTGGACTGTCGCCATGTAGTGCCGTATAGCAGTCCGTACACACACGGTTTGTCCGGTTGTTGTCATAAATCAACCGGGCTCGGAACTCTGAACACTTCCCACACACAACCTGCAACAGAAATGATATATCTTTAGGCGCACGCAGGGGCAGCAGGAGAGAGCACACAAGGCTGCATAGACAAGTGATAGTACAGAGCAATAGAACAAGTTTATTATTGGGTGTGACGTTGGTGGCCATTTGTATGCTGGAGTATGCTGCTCCTTTCACAGTGCTGGATACTCAAGTTCAAAATGACTCACCAGAACAGATGACATGCAGACAATGAAAATGTGTGCTTTCGCTAACACCGATCTACCAAAGGGTATGGAGGGACTAGGCTACGGCCTGTGGATGTAATGCTTGCAGTACCATGGACAAGCCCTGCTTACCTGTCTACAACCATTATGATGTTCTATGTTCACAGGCATCGGGACGCAGAATGTGCCCATGGATGTACACACTTGCGCCCTGCCATGTCTCTTACATACTTGTATGTCTTTCAGTGGTGCCTATATGGAGTTGGGGTGCATACTCACATGCCCGCATGCCTTGCAATGGTGCCTCCGTTTGGTGATGGAGTTGAATGGCTCACGGCACCGCATGCACATGGTGACCTCTTTTTCCCGGATGGGTGTGGGAGCCCGTTTACCAAGATCTGTATTCTTCAAGGAAACAGAAAAGCAAAATGAGGGGTTAGCGTAAAAATATGAAAAATCAACACAGTTACAGAGCGGAATCTCAAGAGGCTTTGGAGAAGCATTAGTGGTGTGGATTGGAAATATATATATGACATATATCACTTACAGATTAATCGTCTTTCTGTGGCTTGCATCTACTTATAATCACATGATTTTCATAGGCCACCATCTAGTGAGTGGCTCAGAGTATTACATCTGGTTTTTCAATTTCGAAACTAGGATTATATGTGATATTTTTCCACATTTCCTTCAAAAGCGTAATCTCTGGGGGTGTTTCACCCCCAAAACGGCCCACCCCCAGGAATCCAAACCACCGCCCACCCACACCCTCTACTGCGCTTCCGGGAGTTCATAGAAGTTGGGGGGGGTTTCACCCCACCCTTCTTTCCTTCCCTGCCACCTCCCTTCCTCACAAAGTTATTCCCGCAACCCCCCACCACAGACACATTTACACACACACAAACACACTCACACCTGCTCCCCAACCTCCTCTTTTCCCTGCCACAAACATTCCCCCTCCCCATACAGACATTGGGCCTCATTAGGACCCAGGCGGTAAGGGGTTTACGGCGGCGTAAACAGCGCCGACCCTTACCGCCTGATTCCGAGGTCCCTTAGCGCCATGGAGGTTTTAACACCTGCAGGTGTTAAAATCCATGGCGCTAAGGGACCTTGTTGTTAATTACGCCACCGTAATTTACGGTGGCGTAATTAACGCCTTCCCCACTCCCATTATGCCCTATGGGGCAAAAATGGGAATGGGGAAGGGTAAATGGGTTAATGGGGACTTACCGCCCCACTCACCTCGGAATGGGGCGGTAAGTCCGCCAACCACCATGGCGTAAACGTAGTTTACGCCATGGTGGTAAAGGTACGACCCAGGCGGTAAGTTACCGCCTGGGTCGTAATGAGGCCCATACTGACAGACACATACACACACAGAAGCATCTCCCGCCAAACAATAATTCCCCTCGGACGCAGTGACTTCCCTCTTCCACCCAGCCACGTCTGTCAGTCCCGCGTGCACTCTTATCTTATACGTCCGGTGGTGTGACAGTTTGATTTAGAAAGACCACTCAGAGTGTTCTCTGAGTGGTCTTTCTAAATCAAACTTTTTTTATTTTGTTTTTTTTATAAACAGATTCACTCAAAACCGAAAATAGGGCTCGACAGGGGCATTCCCATTACACTATCCCTATCCTAGTTGTACACTGACCCATGATTCTTCAAGTGTAGATTTACAAGCCTCAGAAATGCATTTACTCACAAGGTGGTATTAAGAGGGCTGAAGCTTTGTTTATGTAAATTGTAGGGCAAGGGGCGAGAAGGACAGGAATTATACTATACCTGGATATTTACAGCAACTAAAGATTAAGAGGCCCATACAGATATTGGATTTCTGTGCCTGGTGGATCAATGCTGACCTCACTTTGACTCCAGCTCAGTCTTCGCTGTCGCACTCGTTTTACTCCCGAGTCTGCAGTAGGGTTTTTAAATTCTACACTACATTATCCGTAACACTGGTCTGGAGAACAGTTACATGCGTTTACCACTGTTTTTAAAATGCAACCTTCCTGGAGGTACTTCTGAGCCTAAGCTGCCATCTCAGGCCGTGTCTCATAAACCTTTGCTCTGGAACCAGCCCTTGCTGGAATTTGCTAGCTCCCTCTGCTGCATTTATACCTCTGAGGTACTTTATTTCTTTTTACTTTTTTTAATCGTCATTTTGTTAAACAAAGCAACACTTGAGTCTGTACTGACAAAAAAACCTAACATTTGGTCATTAAACCCTCCCCTTTCACCCTACCTTCCCCCCAATAACCGATGGGCCGCTGGGGGCTCGAGGATCCCACCCCCAATCCTCAAAAATCCTTGGCTTACATTCGTTAACTAGCTCTAAATAACAGAGACCAAATTGTCAACAAAATAACCTCCACAATCCTCGCTCTGCCGCCCCAACATTAACAATGTTCCAACAGTACTCATTACCTCTGTGTCTCAGGCTAGTGAACATTACTGTCTCAGGAGCTTCAAATACTAACATACATATACATTGTGGCTCTGCTCCCCCCTAGGGTACATTTACCCCACTTTTTATACTACGAGTCCTCCGGATTTGAGGGATCTTCCCCTTCATACTCCCATCTGGACAGCAAGGCCTCCCATTCCCCCCTAATTATCTCCAAATGGTAATTCACTATGCCCATCAATTTCTCCATTATCATCATGCTATGTAACTTGTGTTCCCAATCATTCGTCATGGGAAGCTTCTCATCTTTCCATCGCTGGGCTATAGCGAGCCACCGTGCTCTGATCATCGCTTCCCACAATCTTGGGAGCCTATAATCCTCTATGACTTCTGCTCGAACGCCCAAGAGCATTTGGAGTGGATCTAAGTCCAGCTGAACCCCTGTAATTTCTTTCATCCAGCTCAGGACTTCATCCCAAAAAACACGCACTTTAGGGAAGAGCCACCACATATGAGAAAGTGAACCCACCTGTCTGCATTTCCTCAGGCAGATAGGGGAGTCTCCAGCTAACATTCTCGAGAGCTACAGGGATCCCTATGCCACCCCAGTAACATTTTATATTTGGGTTCCATCGTGGAGGTGAATAAATTACCATGAAAGGTCACTCTATAAATCTTTGCTCATTCCTCATCCGATATTTCATCACCAACACGGTCTACCCAAAACCTCTTAAATGTTTGTCTCCCAGTTAGGCACGCCGTATTCAAAGCTCTACAGTCTCAACAAGATGCCCTTTCACGAAGATGAGTCCAGGACTTTCTCAAATGGGGTCAACTCCCTAATCAAAGAAACCCCCCATTTCGGGTCAGTAAGCATACCTTTAATGGAAAGATACTCAGAAATTGAGACCGCCTCTTTCCCCAGCACATCTCGAATAGCCACAAGTTCCAAAAAGGCCCAACTCTTAAATAACTGGCCCACCCTCTCGAGACCCATGTGTGACCACCGTTGTGAGATTTTCAGCCCCTGGCGCGAGATGTTAAATGGGGGACCCCATACCGAGGACATCGGAGAAGGCCACGAGGAGAGCACCCGGTTGGCATCACGTCTATGCCTAATTGCCCCGTGCACCCCCAGTGTGGGATGGGCCCTGAGCCTGCCAGGAACATCCTTGGACAGAGCCCAAGGATCATTTCTCACCTCCAGGGGGTGGGCCATAAGATCTTCAAGGTAGGTCCAATAGGTCCTCAGGCTGTCTCTCATATGCTCAAGCATTACCTGCTACTGGGCGGCCTTATAATAAAGACACAAATTAGGGAAACCGAACCCCTACCTATCCCTCGGGAGCGTGAGTGTCACCATCTTCGTCCTAGGTGTCTTATTTTGCCATACAAATCTGCGGAGCTCACCTAGCAGTTCACTAAAGAACCTATCCGGGAGCTGTGTTGGAAGGGCAGAAAAAAGATATAAAAGACGTGGGAGCACTTTCATTTTGATGAAGATCATATGACCATACCATGAAAGTGTTCGCAGCGTCCACCTTTTGAGGGCTGTCTTTTAACGTCCCAACAAGGGGTCATAATTAACTTTAGCTAGACCCCCCGAGATCCCTTGTCCTTCAGATACCCAAATACTGTATGCCCTGCTGCTCTACCCTCATACCTAGATATCTGGCCCAGGAGTCCAAACAGGAGTTCTGTATTCTTACGGCCACAATGCATGATTTTTCCACGTTAATTTTGAAACCTGAGAGATGGCCACAGATTGAAAATGTGTTCCAGTAAAGCCGGGAGTGAGGAGCATACATGAGGTATCCCACTATGTCGTCCGTGAAAAAAGTGAAAGCTTAAACTGAAGATCCCCAACCCGAAAGCCCAAAATCTGCTGGTTCTCACGAATGGAAATCACTAGGGGATCCATGGTCAATACATAACACAGTGGTGAAAGGGGAAACCCCTGTCTTGTACCTCTCGTTAGTCTGAAGATATACGTTAGAACCCCATTAACCTGCAATCCAGCATAGGAAGTTTACACCAAACCCCATTTTCCCCAGCACCCTCATCATGAACGGCCACTCCACCCCATCAAACGCCTTTTCTGAATTGAGAGAAACCAGACCGGCATCCAGGTCTGCTGATTGGGCACTATGCACTAAATCAACAGTCTTCCGTATATTGTGTGACCCCTGCCTCCTCCTTGATCTTCATGGACCAGCGGTGGTAACCACCCCTCCAACCTCAATCCCAGGACCTTTGCTAAGATCTTCACGTCATTGTTTAAGAGGGTGATGGGCCAGTACAAAGAACATTGTGTTGGGTCTTTACCCTCCTTATACATAGTCACTATTTTTGCCATCATCATTGTGGCAGGTAGAGATTCACCTCTCAGACACCCTCAAAACGTAAGGGGCCACAGATAAACAAAGCATTTTATAGAACTTCATAGAGAATCTGTCTTTGCCTGGGGCGGTCCCTGACTTCATACACTTAATGGCTTTTTTTACTTCCTCTGTAATAGGTTGGTCCAGACTTTCTGCCATATTACGTGAGAGGCCAGGGAGCGTTACCCCTTCCAAAAATGAGTCCATTTGCAAGTCTTCCCACCCGAAGTATACAATTCCCTCCCAATGCCTCCCAGATCATACACTAAGTCCCTCCTCAGACTTAATGGCCCCAATCGTTTTTCATTTTAATTCCTCCCTCAGTCTCCAAGCGAGAATCTTGTCTGACTTACCCCCCCCTCTCGTGGTACTTCTGCTTTAAAAATAAAAGTTTCTTCTCTGTGTCTTGACCAGGATGGCATTTAATTTAGCTCTATAAAATCGCAGCTTACTTGCCACTGCAGGGGACACATAATTACCTCGGGCTCCCCCTGGTTGCCGTTGCCCTATTTTCTTCCGAAGATTGTCTTCCGGTTCCATTCTCTTTTTCTGCCTCTGGGAGCCAATCCATATCAGGACCCCACATAGCGTTGCTTTGAAACCTTCCCAGAGCGACTACATCCTTACCTCCCCATTATCATTAAAAGTAAAGTATTCTTTAATTGCTGTGAGAAGCTCCTGTGTCGCGTCCCTGTCCCTGAGCAGAAAGCCGTTACAGCACCAATTACCCAGAGAGACCCAGCCCCTGTCTCATCCCAATTACGACCCTCACTAAATCATGATCTGACCATGCGATTGGGGCGATCTGAGAGTCCAGGGCATGCTCCTTTAGATCCGTGTCCACTAATATAAGATCAATTCTCAAGAGAGTTATGTACGACGAGTAGTAAGTGAATGGTCTATCCCTCTCAGGGGTTTAGGGGCGGGGGGTCAATTAATCCACCAGTCCCACATCCTGATTCACCATGCAAAAGTGCCTGGAAGCTCTGCCACTGGGCCTGGGTGCTGTACCCTTTCCAATTCTCTTACGGCCCTTCAGCAAATCCAAAACCATATTGAAATCCCCCCCACCACCAAACGACCCTCCACAAATGGGATCAATTTATCTCCGACACTCTCCCAAACTCCCACTAACCAGAGTTCAGGGCATATACTGAACCCATCGTAATCTGAGAAACATTGAGCTTCCCCTTAACAAATACAAAATGACTGGCTTTTTCCGGGAATCCAAAGAAACAAAGATTATTCCTGTGTTCCCTATTTTCAAAATCGTCAATTTTAAGCGACAATTCGACTTCCCTCCTCTCAAGTTCCGATAGTCTCACATCAATTTGGGATTCCATAGTGTGAAGTGAGGATTGATTGCCCTCCAGGCCCTCAACCCTCTCATCCAAGGAGTCCATACTCTGGTCAATTTGATCAAGTCCCTCACCCAGGTCTGCTCGTATGCCCCTTATCTCCACCAGGTGTACTGCTATGTCTTTTTTCATGGACACCGGGTCATCTGACATATCTAAAACTGGGGTGGGCCCCGTCGGATCGACCTGCGCTGTAGGGGCTTGGAATTGGAACCTCTGTAGCGAAAGTCTCCAGATCATCCAAGTCCCATCGACCGACTACACACAGTCTTCCTGCTCTTTCTCCTGGTTACCAGGCAGCTAATCGTTCCACTGCAGTTGCTCCTCTTACCGCCTCTGCCAAACCGGGTACTCCCCAAAGTCCTCCAGGCTCGCCAGTCTCAGGTAGTCAGTATAGGCAAATCACCACTGGGTAGTGTTTGCTTGCGCTACTGGGGCACTTTCCAACTTCACACTGGCAGGCGACTGGGTGGCCCTCGGGGAGGTGCGTCTGCGTCTCTGCTGATAGTATATACAATCTTAGAGGTTTATAAGGGAGCACTAATGGCGGGGCACTGTGCGGGGGGTTCCAGGTTAATTCACCATGCGCAGCCTGCAGGTCTCCCGGAGTTCCAGGGCCTATTTGCGGCCGACGCCTCACCTCTATATAGGGGGGCTCTCCCACACTTGTGGCTCCACTCGTGCATCTCTCCTCCTGGCCGGATCCTGGCGCCTCCAAGACCTCCTAGTCTGCTGTCTGCATGGAAGGCCTGTTAAGTTCCTCGTTCCTCACTCCAGGTGGTCCTGTCCTGCTAATGTCGGATGACGCCATCGAATTGCACCTTAGCGACTCCTCCTCCAGGCTGGGGTGCGCACATCCAGGGAGATCACAGGCCTAGCTCTCTCTGCAGGCCTGCCCTGCTTGCGCTGCTACTCCACCACCTACAGGTGTTCCCTCTTCGGTCGCGTGAGCCGCCTCTCACAGCTGAAATTACGATCACCGCCAAAACTGGACCCCGCACTCAGACCGGGTTGAAAGTTGAACAACTTTTCCATGGGTGGGGGCTCACTCAATCCTCGCCGGGTTGCTCACTGTTGGGGGACAGATTGGGGGGTGGCTCAGATCCCCTCACTATCCATACCTCTGAGGTATTTGATATCAGCATCATAGATCCCCTCTCTCTTTTCGAGATCATACATTCATAAGATTTCTGGAAAAGACTTTGAAACTTTGCTTTACTTACAATGAAGACATTTTGAAGCACTAATTCATACTAATATGAAAATGATTTGGAGAATGGATCAATGTCTGAAGCTACAGGGCCTGCAGCCGTGCTGTACAAAAGCAGGTATTGAGTGCGTTATAAAAGAACAATTAAAATTATAATCTTGCATGTGTATACCAGCACTGCGGCAAGGCAATGGTGTTGTGTGGACCTCGAGTTATGTACTGCAGCATTGAGACTGAGTTAAATTGGGAGAGCATGTGTATACCAGCACTGCGGCAAGGCAATGGTGTTGTGTGGACCTCGAGTTATGTACTGCAGCATTGAGACAGAGTTAGATTGGGAGAGCATGTGTATACCAGCACTGCGGCAAGGCAATGGTGTTGTGTGGACCTCGAGTTATGTACTGCAGCATTGAGACTGAGTTAGATTGGGAGAGCATGTGTATACCAGCATTGCGGCAAGGCAATGGTGTTGTGTGGACCCCGAGTTATGTACTGCAGCATTGAGACTGAGTTAAATTGGGAGAGCATGTGTATACCAGCACTGCGGCAAGGCAATGGTGTTGTGTTGATCTCGAGTTATGTACTGCAGCATTGAGACGGAGTTAGATTGGGAGAGCATGTGTATACCAGCATTGCGGCAAGGCAATGGTGTTGTGTGGACCCCGAGTTATGTACTGCAGCATTGAGACTGAGTTAAATTGGGAGAGCATGTGTATACCAGCACTGCGGCAAGGCAATGGTGTTGTGTGGACCTCGAGTTATGTACTGCAGCATTGAGACGGAGTTAGATTGGGAGAGCATGTGTATACCAGCACTGCGGCAAGGCAATGGTGTTGTGTGGACCTCGAGTTATGTACTGCAGCATTGAGACAGAGTTAGATTGGGAGAGGGGTGATGGAGAATGTGGGCCTCGGAAGGTAAACATTCCCTTGAAAAGCAAAAGAAAAGGATTTGCTAGGGACTCAGGGAGGCTGTGGCACGAAATCAGGGAAGTATGAGGTGACACTCCCATCTTTAAAAATAAAAAGATTCTCGTGTCGGGTGGGGAGAGACTTATAGATCTCATTCTGGATGCCATTTTGGATTCGGGAAACAAAAGGCAAAACATGATTGCGCATAAGTGCTGCATTTGATAATATGCATGTTTGGACTGCGGTAAACGAACAGCTACATTTGAGCAATGCATTATCGGACAAAAAAACAGATTAAACACAGAGATTCTGCAACACTATGTGTATCCCTCTGGAGGCGTAGTCCCCAGAAGCGGGCACAATATTCCAAGTTGACATTTTGGCCTTCAATATAAGTTTGGCGGTAATGTTAAACACAAGCAGAAGAATACTGAGGGCCTGATTCTGAACTTGTTATAAAAGTAGTGAAGAAAGGAGACATTCTCCCCTCCAGTTTCCAGCACCACCATTTTGAGGTGGGTGGAAGAATTGGAGGGGAGATGTTGTGCTTCCCAGCAGCAAAAGCGGCTAAAATCTATCCTTTTGATAGAAACATGTGTATCAGTGGCACTGCGAGTATTTAAAAAAAAAGACTGCCACTTTTCTAATTTAAGAAAGTTGTCTTAAGCTTTCAGTAAACTAGAAAAGTGGTGCTGCACTGTAGGAAATGCTATTTTTATGAAGGCAATCGGTGTGCAGTATTGCCGCATTTGACGTGCAATACCAGAGCTGTTAGAAGGATAATCCCCTCGCAGTGCCTGTCCTGCTTTCCTGATGGTTGCTAGGGTTGTTGTAAAGCAAGCTGTAAATCAGGCACATACAAAAGTCACGGCTTTGATGCCAGGCTGCCACATTTTCACTTTGACAGAATACAGAGCGTTTAAAACCCTAATCAAGGACAGACCCTTAGGTTCATGCCTGCAGTAACAGTAATAAATAATGTGTTCACATGCACCATGTCGCCATTTACCTGGAGTGTACTCTGACCATTCTTACGACACAATGTAAAAGCAAAATACCTCCCTACCCCTCCGGCAGAAGGTGGGGGACAACATCTCCAGAATGAAAAAGTGCCAAAAGCATCAACTTGCTTGACTTGCACAACTGCAGTTTTGGGGTTCTGCGGTCCCATTTTAAGGGACGCCTAATCTTTTTGATTTTTTTCCCCATTTCTATTTTTTGGGGATCCCTGGAATATTTCGTTGGTTATAGGGACTTCTGCTGAAGTTCTCCTACTAATGCAACACTTTTTAGCATATGGCCATATGACTTATATTGCTCATAGGACAGGGGTGCTTTTACCCCCCATTATGGCCCTAGGGTGATTATATTACCCTACTTTGGCTTTAGTGACTAGGCACCTGGTTGCAGCTGTGATTTAGTTTTGGCTTCAACCGGGGTGCAAGGTAGCCACTGGGGTACTAATGTTTATTTCTAAGTACTGCTCTTTGGCCATTCCTTTTTGTAAGGGGGCAGAAGTAAGGCTCGGACACAAAGGTGGCATTGTTTTATTTATAATCTTTTATTAACCGGTAAAAGGGTTGGGAAAACGGCCTCTCTTTCCTTAAAGCTAAGAGGAGTTTCCCTGCCTCAAAGAAATCTAAGAAAAGCATCAGGATGTCCAACAAATGGCCAGTCACTATCGTGTCCCATATATCCTACTTCTGAATCTAACACTAATAATCCTAAATCTAACGTGCAAGGATATTCTTTTCCAAATGTAAGTTCCCAATGTGTCGGGTGGTCAAAACGACTAAGGAAATATTACAAAATGTATTACTCCAAGGATTAGGGGCTAGCTCCTTTCTCCTGGATTCCTTCTGGTTCTACTTTAAGAGCTTGTCCAGTCCTTTTGTGGTTTCTTCTCCTTTTCTCATCTCTTTGGATCCCAGACCCTGTATCTTTGGAATGAAGTTCACTGTCTTATTAGATTTTTATATGGGTGTGAGTCCCAGAATCGCAATGCTGTTTTATACCAGCTTGATGTACTCTACTGACAAGCGTATATTTTCTTCTGATCTGTCACTTTTGCTTTCAGGGCTTTCAGGGTCCCAGATTCTTTTATTGTCAGATTCTCATGTGGGCGTGGGTCGCAGACTCGCAATTCATGGTCACAATAACTTGGTTTACTCTCCTGCCAAATATATGCTTTCTTCTGTACTGTCTCTGTTTCTCTGAGGGTCCCAGTTCCTCTCTGACCCACAATGTGCTGCTGCAATAGCTTGGTGTACTCTCCTACACTCTTATTCTTTGTCTTTCATATGTGTGTAGGTACCAGACCCACTTATTTGTGTTCTGCAGCTGTTCCTTGATTCCTCCTGGATCTCTAGCACCTCTTGGAATGCCTGCATACCGGTTTTTGTGATTCGTGTCTTCTGAACACATGTGCTTTGCTCTGAGGCTCTGGTAGCATTCAGGCATTTTCTCCAGTCAGCAGCCTCTCCGCTGTCAATTCTTCTTCCTCAGGCTAGACCTTCTGTCCCCAGCCGCCTTCGGGTTCATCATCTCGTCTGCGGATGCTCCGCCAGTCTCTGCTCCCTTCTTGGGCTAAGCTTTTGCTTTCTGGCGGACTGGAGGTTTGTTCGGCAGCCTGCGAAGTAGCTCCTTCTCCCTGGAATATTTTCACACTCCTGTTTGCCTCTGTGCATGGTGTCTCCTGCTGCGGTCCCCTATTCGCTGGGTCAGCGTCTCCTGGGTTTCCTCTTCAGAGGGTGGCTTTCCTCATCAGATGGTGGCTCCCCCCCCCATGTTGGGTTACGTCTGATATTTTGTTTTTCATTTGACCAATCAAATGCTGTGAGAGACTAGACTGTTCACTCTAGTTCTCCGGGGTTATCTTCATACTCTTGATCACCTTGTTCTTCACAGTACTGTGGTTGCACCGCCCTTGCCCTATGGGAAAGGTCTCCCTCTAGGGGAGAAGGGAAGGCATCCACAGATTCATCACACTTTGGTTGGGGACACCACAAGGCAGCTTTGAGCCCAGCCCTGCTCCTTCTATTGGGGGTTGGAATGGTTTAGACTGATCCATGGCTTTGGATAGGCCAATACACATTCTGTATGTGTGGTCCTGAATGTTCAGCTGTTTTTGTGGCTAAACTGATTGGCTGGCTGGCAAAACCTTTGTTTAGGTGCCCATGTTACGATTGGAGGGCTTGCTTAAGCCTGCCCATGCATGAATAGGTATAACTAGGTTAGACCCTAACCTTGCCTCTTTTGTATTGGATTTTTCCTGGGGTTTTCCTGAAACTGTAGGTTTGCTTATCTGCTGTTGGATTTTTGCTACAAATCTGCTGCTGCAATTTTGGGCCCAGGTTGGGCCATATACAAAAATATACTATTTATTAAGCCTTAGAACACTTGCTGGAAGACTGAAGAATACTATGCATGACAAACAGATACAGACACACATACACACATACCTCCTCTCCCCACACCTCCTTACCCTGTCAGGAGGGGATATTGACCCCTATCAGCCTGGGGTGGGAATCCTACGACATATAATTATGACAGAGCCAGTACTACTCCAGAGGCATGGTGTGGGAGTTGGGAGGGCATCCATTCTGGGCAGTGTCTTTGGGCCTCTTTAGAAGTGTGGCGGTCCAGAAACAAGGGTGCCGGTAAGCACACCAGCACCCTTGTTTCGGGACTGCCACCCTATGAGTCTGCCTGCCGGAGCAGCTGCATCCGACAGATCTGACCCTGCCAGGTGCAGCAGCCATGGTAGGCAGGGCCGTCACAGAAGTACTGGCACCATTATCAACGGTGCTGGTGCTTCCGTCACCCCACTCCCATAGCGTCCGACTGGACTCTATGGGAATGGGGACTTACAAAATCCGGCACTTGACTTCCCGCTCCGCTCGGACTTGTAATGTCCGATAGCACTGGGAATTCAGGCGCTGGATTTGTTGTTATGGGGTTACCGCCAACCTCGTAATGAGGCCCTTTGTCTGCATTTCATAGGATCTCAAACATCAGAAGCCTTAACAGCGAGCAACCAAAGAGAGACAAAGCCAAGCAAACAAGATAATGGACAGATTGTGCAGCAGCCTGAATGAAGTAAGCGCTATGTGGCCCGCATTGGCATAAACATCAGACTGAGTCAGAGTGAGCAGCACAGCCGCTGGATCCATCCACTCAAAGATGTGTGAACCACAGCATCACAAAGCCAGTGCTAGTCAGGGTGCAGCACACTCTGCGTAATTCACATGCTCAAGGACATTAAACTCATCTGTGTGGAGGCCCTGCAGCAGCATTCTCACCAAGCCAGCATCTTTAACCAGCTGGGAAAACCTCACACAAACTTGGACATTGAATGTTGGGTGCCACCAATGCCTGCGACCAGTGGACGCACGTACGAGAAAGAGGTGGGGTTTAAGACCCCTTTTAAATGTTGCATTGATTGTAGCATCTTCCCGGGGAAGAGGGCAGTCAGTGTTTGGATCGGGGAACCAGCAGAGGGAGAAAGGCAATGGAGGATTAAGGAGGAGGACACAAGGGAAGGCAGGAACCAGGAAGGGGTGAATTGTTCAGGTGGGTGGTCAAGGTAGGAGAAAAAGGACCAAAATATCAAGCAGAGGAAGGATGAAGCAGAGGAGCATGGAGGATAATTGCTGAAAGAGTGTGCAAGGTGAGGTATTGGTTGGTGGGAGAGAGTGGTACCTGGGTTTGAGTGTGCATGTAAGGTGTGTGAGTGAGATTAACAGAGAGAGAGTAGAGACTCAATGAAAAGGTGACTGGGTAAGTGAAAGGAGGGAGATGTGGGAGCAGTGAGAGTAGTAGTAGTGTGGAGAGGGGAGAGTAGTAGTAGTGTGAAGAATTTTAGTAATGTGGCAAGGGTAGTAGTGAGGGGGGAGTATTAGTAGCATGGTGAGCAGAGAGTAACAGCAGTGCTGGTATGGAAAATTGTAGTAGTGGTATTGTGAAAGAGAGAGAGTAGCAGAGAGTAAGATAGGAGAGTAGAGATAGATTATAAAGAGAAAAACATCAGAGGGACAGAGGCGGAATTGTCAGGGAGAGTGATAAGAGGCAGTCGATCGAGTAGGAGGGAGGAGACTACTAGGAGGTAAGGGAGAGCGAAAGATCGACACGGGGAGAGGAACATCAGAGCACGGAGGGATAAGACCAAGTAGGGCCGGAGTATCTGGTACAAACCCTTTTGGTTACATCACATTGTGTAACTTAGAGCAGGGAGCACCTAGATTGTTGCCAGAGTGTGACATAGACAGATAAGCTGTTTGCCCTTTGGCCATCAGCCTTAGTTATACAGTTTTGTAGACATTAGGGGTTACTGATCACTAGTGACTATCCCGGGTTAAAAGGACACCTGAGTTATAGCGGGAATGCCCTTCCCTAGACAAGGTATAGAGTGATGGCCCTCATTGAAACCCATCACTACTAAATAATAAAAAAGAAGCCAGACCAAAAATCCAGGCGGAGGAAGGAAGAGGATAAAAGTGTGCAGGAGAATTGTTGAAAGAGTGTGCAAGGTGAGGTATTGGTTGGTGGGAGAGAGTAGTGCTTGCGTTTGGTTGTGTATGTAAGGTGAGTGTGATTAATAGAGTGAGAGTAGGGAGTCAATACAAAGGTGACTGTGGAAGTGAAAGGAGGGTGACTATGGGAGAACGTGTGGGTGGAGTGAAATGAGTAGTATTGTGGAGAATAAAGAGTAGTAGTAGTGTGGAGAGAGGAGAGTAGTTGTAGTGTTAAAAGGGAAGGGTACTAGTACTTGGCCGACCTCTGCAACCTTTCCTTCCCCACTGGAGTTTTCCCCACCACTTTTAAGCACTCCCTTGTGTACCCTCTCCTCAAAAAACCTTCTGCAGACCCTTCCATTCCGGCAAACTATCACCCGATCTCTATTGCTCCTTTCCTGGGCAAATTCCTGGAGAAGTTGGCTATTTCTCAGCTTACCCTCCACACTGAATCTGCTGGCTGCTTCCATGGCCACCAGTCTGGCTTTAGAGCATCCAGAGGCACATAAACTGCTCTTCTGAACACCCGTGAAAATCTGCCTCTTCATTCTAACTCTCCCTCTGTCCTCATTCTACTCGACCTGTCTTCTGCCTTCGATACGGTGAACCACAACACCCTGATTGCACGTCTCCGTGATGGTTACCAGACATTTGGTCGAAAAAAATTGGTCGACCAGACAAATGGTCGAACCAATTTGGTCGAAAACCAAATGGTCGAATTTTTTTTATTTTTTTATTTTCACCCTTTTTTTTGGGGTGGGGGGGTCCCCCCCAAACCCATTTTTTTCTAAAAAAAAACATTTTTTTTAAAAAACAAAAACCCGAAAAATAAATATATAATTTAAAAAAAAATGCGACCATTTGGTTTTCGACGAAATTGCGTCGACCAAATGTCTTTCGACCAGTTTTTGGTCAACCAAATGTCTGGACACCCTCCGTGATACGTATGCATGGGATATTTCTTCTCTGTGAAAGATAGTGAGCTAAAGACTCTGGGTAAGTCTCTCGTAACCACGACTAATGTCTGTCAGAGGGACTCCCAGGATCCCCCCTTGTTAATTTGCATATTTAAGTAACTTTGGGTCTCACCCTAAATTACTAGGGGAATCCAGACGTGGACCCCTTGCTCACTATTCTTAGAGAGGCACAGATCCACCCTACTGATAGGGTCCAACCAGACCGAAACACATGTCTGGGGATTCTGTTGGTACTCTTGTTCAGAGGAGAACTGCCTAGCATTTCGGTGCTGGACTGCCCCAGGGCAGGACAAAGACTGATATGTTTGGGATATTTCTTCTCTGTGAAAGATAGTGAGCTAAAGACTCTGGGTAAGTCTCTCGTAACCAGGACTAATGTCTGGCAGAGGGACTCCCAGGACCCCCCTGGTTAATTTGTATATTACAATGGGACTTGAACATCTAAATACCCCAGGCTGCTATCAGGCTCTACCCGCTAACCCCCTTTAAAATCTGCGAGCAATAGTTGACACCTTAGTGAACAAATGGCATGCCAGAGGCATTCTGACGGATGTCGAAAAACAGTATCTAATGGTGGAAGGAACAATGATGCCCACTGCCTACTTCCTACCCAAAATACATAAATCTTTTACAAGTATTCCAGAGGGTAGGCCAATTGTAACTGGAGGTGATGGCATCATGGAAGCCATGTACATTTATATTAATGAATGTCTGGCACCATTGGTTGCTCAGACACCTACTTTTGTGAGAGACACTATGCACATCCTTTAGATATTTGATAATTTACCTTATGCTCTGAATCTCCTGTTGGTCACGCTTGATGTGAAGGCATTATACACATCTATTAACCAACAAGCGATAGAAAGCGTGGATTACATATTTCGTGAATACTCAGCTTCATACTTTGAACACACTGAAATGCTCAAAGAACTACTACTATGTAGACTTACCAACAATGTATTTTTGTTTAATAATGTATATTATAAACAACTCATTGTGATCACCATGGGGGCGAGCTTCGCGTCAGCCCTGACGAATATTTGTATGCATCAATATGAACAACAATGTGTCTTCTCTAATGTGAAATTTCTTCAATTTATTCATGTATGCAAACGCTTCATAGATTATGTTATTATGGTATGATCTGGAATGGTGGAATGTTTGCTTGATTTTGTGAAATTTTAAATACCAATAATTGGGGGATTCAATTCACGCACACATACAGTGACACGTGCATTAACTTCCTAGATCTAACAATTTCTATGACAAAGGCTTTGAGACCAAAACATTTCATAAATCCACCTCAGTTAACGCAGTGTTAGATGCTGAGAGCGGCCATAAAAAGTCAGTTATTCTTAATATACCAAAGGGTGAGTTCATTAGGGCCAAAAGAAACTGCTCCAACACAGGTGATTTCAAAAGAGAATGTG
Source organism: Ambystoma mexicanum (assembly GCF_040938575.1). Taxonomy (NCBI): domain Eukaryota; kingdom Metazoa; phylum Chordata; class Amphibia; order Caudata; family Ambystomatidae; genus Ambystoma; species Ambystoma mexicanum. The sequence continues at coordinate 1,173,004,359 of NC_090923.1, forward strand.
AATTGATAAAAAAGAGGTTCCTATCAAGAGGATATGATAATCGCACCTTACATACAGCTGCCCACCAAGTGAGTCATTTGAAGAGAGTTGACCTGCTCACTCCTAAAGAACGACCCAAGATGACTTACAGTAACAAATTGAGATTCATCACACTGTACAATGTGGATAGTTCAAACATATATTCGATTGATAAGCATCACTGGCATCTCTTGCATCTGGATAAGGACATCAGTACATGGGTAGACCCTCATTCAAGATTTATCTACTGAAACGCAAGCACCCTGAAGAATATATTGTGTCCTTCTTTTATTTCCAACCCACAGTCTACACAAACTTGGTTACATATGGCACAGAACAAAGGTTTCTATAAATGTGGGGGCTACTCAATGTGTGCCCATGCTTTGGAAACCAAAACTGTGGACTTTGGAATTTTGGGAATACATCATATAAATTAATTTATCAATTGCAATTCCAAAATGTGTGTCTATTGTATCATCTGTTTGTGCGGATCTCGCTATATTAGTAGCACAATTCGCCCACTTAAAATTAGAGTGTGAGAACATCTGTCAACTATATCGAATCAAGAAGCCAAATATCCCTTAGCGATACATTGGCAAAAGGTCCACCAAATGGACGATAAGAAAGAAATTAAATTTGTGGGGTTGGCGAAAGTTTCTCTCCCCCAGAGAGGGGGTAATCTTGTATTGCGGCTAAGACAATTGGAAGCCTGGCTTATTTGCCAATATCAGACAGTTTCATGTGGACTCCATTCAGATCATGAATTATCAGTGTTCTTATGATGTGATACACACTCCCATTGGTTTCCGAGGGAGGTGACAGCCTCATCCACACAGTGTAGCAGCCATGTAGTATTTAATACCAGTGCAATGCTATATTTGTAAGATGGGGATGTGAGAGATGTTTAACCAAGTTGTGCAAAATTTTCCATTGCTTAAAATGCATAAATACTTAGTGTTAAAGAGTGTCAGAATGGATAAAATGACATAGTTAGAGTTTACTACGTATTTGCATGTATGGTCATAACTCAATGTGCGGCCACCTCTATTGCATTTCAGTCTCTCTTTTTATTTTAATGATTTTATGTTTCAGTGCAGCTGATTTGATTCAGCACTTACATAATTATCACTTGCACCGTGATATGAGTCAAAGCGGTATGATCTTTTGTGTACTGCATACGTGGTTCGAGCAACACGGGCGAGCTTACTCACCAAACATGACGTTTTATGAGTCCGGACCTGTAGTTGTCTCGAGTACGCACTACGCGTTAGGCGCTGATATAGATGAGTAAGTGAGGAACTGACGGCTTCCCTCAGAATGGTGTGCATGCCGAAAGGCAAGGTAAGCTACCCGTATTTACGCATACCCTTATGACTTATGAGAGTCTGTCAGATCTGTGCTTGATGTAGCTAATAACGTGATTAGCTAATTTAGCTAATTAGGACATATCTTTCTTATCTTTAGGTTCCAGCTAATGCAATCGATCAACGCACTAATGGATTTTGTTTTGAACGGATATGTACATTTCTTTGACTTATGATCACAGTAAATATCAAAACAAGTTCATTCAAGCATGCAACTGCAGGACATATAGGTATGTGCAACCGCATTATCTCTGTTGATTATATGACATCTAAGAGTTTACTGACATGGGTATTCTAATTCGAGCCGCTCAATATTTATTTTTAGTCAAGGACTATACCACATTCAATTGACAATTGGTAAGTGATTGCCTTAATATTTATTAACCAAAAATTCAGCTTTATTAACAAGTAGTTGACAAAAATGGATTACCTCCATTCTCCATTTCTTAGTGTTCTAGAGTGGGAACAGGATTCTACAAGGTACACACCTTACTATTTTGATTTAATATTATCTTTTGCAAATTTATGGTTAAACACTCACAATGAGGTTATTCATGTAATACCATGTAATGCTTGTGCTTGTTTATCTTACCCATCCCCCTTTCTCTTTCTGTATATATTCGCTGATTGATATCCTTTTCGCATTATTTGCCTTGATGGTTTCTGCCAATGACTAATTATGGCACTAAATTGTATATACATATGGCTTTGTTTAATGTTTGACTCAGCCAATGGTTATCCGCCCTGCTTATGTGTTTTTGGTTTGTGCTGTTTGTTGTTATCATTTTGTATGGCTTCTGGTATGGCTATTACATGATGTTGTCAGCCTCAGAAGAAGAGCCTATAGCTCGAAACATGTGTCAGGCTGATCTTCATTCAATTAAAATATATGCAACTAATGCATGGACTTTGCTGATTTGAACGCAGTGTGAATATAACTGCTTGAACCCATGATCTGAATGTACCATGCCTAGTAAGATTGTTTGGCCGCCATCTTCCAAAGCACAGAAAGACCAAAATGCGGTGATGTGGAAGGTTATCCAGAGCAGAACACTGCCAGATGTTAAGAATATTTCAAAACCTTCCACCCATCACATTTTTGGTGATAATTAGAATTCTGGCACCTAACTAAAGTAGTTATTCCTTGGAGTTGCAGAGTCCTAAGAATGCAAGATAAGGGAGTAGTTTCTTACCTGTAACTCCATTTCTCCAGCTTTGGTATCTTTCATGGATTCACATGCTTAGAATATTCCCTGTCGTCAGGCCGGGAACCCTCTGTATCTTTATTAAAGTGTTTTCTATTGGAAAAAACCCGACACTTTTGTGTCCTATTGACGTCCTTTTGGGACGCTTACGCATGGCCCAATAGGACGTAAGGTATAAATAGCCCCGCCCCCACGGCTCCCTTCAGATTTTAACCCCCAAAGTAGAGGCAATATCAAGTTTGCATTCAGGGGAGGCTGGCGGGTGCATGTGAATCCATGAAAGATACCAACGCTGGAGAAATGGAGTTACAGGTAAGAAACTACTCCCTTCTCCAGCATTGGATCTTTCATGGATTCACATGCTTAGAATAGATTACATGAAAGTATCCTTATATCTGGAGGCGTGTAATGCAAACCAATACCATTATAACGCAAACATAGAAACCACAAGAAAAAGCAACAACAACTATGGTACATTAAAATGGGTACCCCACTCTGCGGGGGCTTTCCTTACTGAAACAGGTGTTGCAGGACTGCACGTCCCATCTGCACATCTGCTCCATGCTGTTGTTCTAGGCAGTAATGCCGAGTAAATGTATGCAGCACCGACCAGGAAGCCGCCTGACAGATGTCCACCAGCGGAATTCCCGACCACAATGCCGCTGATGACGCAGTGGATTTTGTCGAATGAGCCTTCGGACACCTCTCCAGAGGCTTCCCTGCTTTAGAGTGACAGAAGGCAATAGCTGACGAAACCCAGCGGGATAGCCCTTGTTTGAAGAATGGTCTTCCCTTTACTGAGGGTCCATAAGACACAAACAGTTGTCTCGTACGCCTGAAATCTTGAGTACGACTCAGATAAAACTTCAATGCTCTTTTGACGTCCACGTATGGAGAGCCTTCTCTGCCAAAGAAGAAGCCTCAGCGAAGAATGCTGGTACCACAATAGAAGAGTGCTTATGGAATGTAGTTGGTACCTTCGGAATAAAATGAGGGGTAGTGGCTAACACCACCTTGTCCTTGAAGAAACATACGTATGGGGGATCAATCACCAGCGCTTGCAGCTCCGACATTCTTCTTGCTGAAGTAATGACCACCAAGAAGGCCATTTTCCACGACAAAAATGTCAGGAGTGACGATGACATAGGCTCGAATGGAGCCTTCATTAGCCCTTGTAGCAAGATTGAGACTCCAACAAGGAGGGAACTTCTTGGCCGGAGGAAAAGTCCAAAATAAACCTCTCAGAAAATGTTTGACTAGTCGATCACTGAACAACGGAGTTGAGTGCCTCTTCCGAGTAAACCTAGAAATGGCCGCCAGGTGAACTTTTATGGAGGAGAAAGACAAACCTCTTCTCGCCAAGTGTAGTAAATATGGCAGAACTTGCTCTGATGAAATGTTTAAAGGGTCCACCCATGCCTGATCCCTACACGACACAGAGAATCTTTTCCACTTGCATGCATATGAGACATTCGGGGACGGAGCTCTCGCCGCCTCTAAAATGCAGCGACAATCTCTAGAAATGTTCAGCGAACCAAACTCGGAGAAGTCAGGAGCCGAGCCCGGGTCGTGATGCCAAACTGCTCCTTTGTCTTGGAAGAGAAGGTCCGGCGTCACTTGAAATCTCATCAGTGCTGTCACTGATAGATGGAGCAGGTCCGAAAACCACGGCTGCCTGGTCCAGTGAGGGGCAATGAGAATCACACGGCATGGATATTTCTGAATGCACTGGAGGGTCTGTCGAAGGAGCGGAAACGGAGGGAACGCATACGCGAACCTGCCCGTCCACGGGAAGGAGAACGCAACACCCAGCGAATTGGGCTGCGGCCATCTGCTGGCAAACTGCTTCCACTTTTTGTTCTCCCGGGTTGTGAAGAGATCCAGTGAAGGACGACCCCATTTTTTGAAGATTCTCAACACTTGCTGATCGTTCAGCTGCCAAATGTGGAGTTGGCTCATCTCTCTGCTGAGAGAGTCTGCCTGTACATTCCTCACCCGTTGCAGGTGAAACACCACAATGCTGATGTCTTGTTCGAGCGCCCAATGCCATAGCTCCTGAGCCTCGCTCGAGAGCATTCTGGAATGAGTGCCCCCTTGTTTCCCGAGGTAGAACATTGTGGTCGTGTTGTCCGTTAACACTCTCACAACCGATCCCCGTATGCGCGGCAAACATGATTTCAGAGCCCAACGAACCGCTCTTAGTTCCAGTACATTGATGTGAAGGTTTGCTTCTCCTGGTGACCATCGACCTTGAACTTGTAAAGACCCCAGATGATCTCCCCATCCTGTTTGGGAGGCATCAGTCACAATTGTGGATTGAAATTCCAGCTCTAGCAGAGCCATCCCCTTTGTCAGATTGTCTGAGAGTTGCCACCACCGAAGACCTTCCAGTAGCTCGCTGTTGATCATCACTTTGTCGGACCACAATCCGTGACTTTGAGACCACCGGTCCGCCAGAAATTCTTGTATTGGCCTCATGAAGAGACGACATGATGCCACGGCTCCTAGAAGCGACATGTAGCCTCTGACTGACACTCTGGTTCCAGCTCTCCATTCCTCCGCTTTCTGCTTGAGTTTCTGAACTCTCTCTACAGAAGGTTTTACCAGTCCTGACTGAGTCTAGAATTCCGCGCCCAAAAACACCAAGCTCATGGAGGGAGAAAGGAAGGTTTTTTCGAAGTTGACTGCGAAGCCCAACCGTTGTAGCAGCTGCATGGTAACGTCGAGGCTTGCCTGCGCTGCTGCCGGGGACGAGCCCCTTATTAGCCAGTCGTCCAGGTAAGGGTAGACGTGATGACCTTCCCGTCGTAGCTATGCCGCCACCGGGGCCAAACATTTCATAAACGTCCTGGGAGACGATTTTAGACCGAATGGGAGCACTTTGAATTGGTAATGACTCTGACCCACCACAAACCTCAGGAATTTTTTGTGTCGACGACGCATGGGTATGTGGAAATATGTGTCTTGTAAGTCCAACGACGCCAGAAAATCCCCCGGTTGTATCGACCGAATGGCCTCCTGAAGTGTAAGCATCTTGAACTTCAGGCGTTGTAGAGTCTTGTTGAGAGCTCGAAGGTCCAGAATGGGTCGCCACTTGCCGTTGTTTTTTTTTTACCATGAAGTAACGCGAGTAGACCCACAGTCCTCTCTCTGCCACCGGAACCAATTCTATAGCCCCTTTTTGCAGCATAAGCACAACCTCCTGCTTTAAGATGTGAAGATGGGGTTGTGCCGAATACACGGGAGGAATGGGCGATGGCGTGATCTTGAATTGCAAAGAGTGGCCTAGTTTGACTGTGTCCAACACCCAACGGTCCGAGGTAATCCTTTCCCATTCATTGACGCGATGGCACACTCTGCCTCCCAGGACGTCTTGAAGATTGTCATTGCTAAGATTTTGATTGCTTATTCTTCGTAGACGAAGACTGTCCTCCTCTCCTTATAGAAGTCTGGAAATCCCGGCTTCTCCGTGTCGCCTGGACAGCTCGCCTGTATCCTTGGGAGGAGTATGCCGATCTATTGAAATTCCGGTCTCTGGATGTGGCAAATCGAGAATTCCCCGAAACTCCGCGGAAGGGGCGAAAAGGCCGAAACGCTTGTCCACTTTGTAATGCCCCCAGTGATCTTTCCGTATCTGAATCCTCCTTCATGCCCTTGAGGGCTTCGTCTATCTTCTCCCCAAATAACTGCTCACCTTTACAGGGCATGTCCAGCACTTTATTATGGACTCTTTCCGGCCTAAAGTCTGTACACTTTAACCAGCCCTGCCTTCTTAGTACCACTCCATTATTTATTTGCTTGAATCCCGACTCTGCCAAATCTACAGCGATGTTGATACTGTGATTTGAGGCCTCCTCACCTTCACGCACCAGTAGCATGGCTGTCTTTCAGTGTTCTTCGGGCAGGTGTTCCAAGATGGGGCCAGGCGATGCCACATTTCACGGTCGTATCGTGCCATAATAGCTAACGAGTTAGCCGCCTTGACCGACGTCGCTCCCACTGTTAAGACTTTCATACCAAAGTCATCCTGTCTTCTAGCTTCACTGTCCGGAGGTGTAGTGCACTTGTGTTGTGATCTAGCTTTTCTGCTAGCCACTGCTGACACCACTGATTCAGGACAGGACTTTGCGGTCAAACACTTAGGTGTAGAGACTGGGGCCTTAAACTTTTTTTCTAAACTGCCCTTGATGGCAGGCTCCGAAAATGGATGGCGCATGGTACGTAAGCCTTCCTGCCAAACGTGGTCCGGAATCGGGACCGAGAAGATCGACTTCCTTCTCTTCCCCATATGGTGAAATAAGAAGCATTCCTTCCTTTCTTCCTCTGGGGTCAGACCAAATTCAACACAGGCTTTCGCCATCATCGCATTAAAGGCCCTGATGTCATCTGGAGGTGACGGTTGTGCCGGACTTCTAGGAGCTTCCACTTCTCCATCCGATTCCCACATAGGGTCTCTTGACGGCGATGATGAAATGTCCGAGATGGAGTCCATGGGACCTTGATCCGACTCAGAGTCCTGTAGCTCACCCTCTTCTGGATGTGAACGGGGAGGTTCTTCACTGACCGGATGGGAGAGCGGCAACTCAGCCGTTGACATTGAACTTGGAGCGGGGCCTGCCGCGTCGACGAGGGCTGTCACTGGAGGCGCACCCATGGGAGGCAGCCTTGCATCCAACTGGTTTAAGAGGGACTGCAGCATAGATAAAACTTGTAAAGACAACATCGACTGCGGATTTAGTAGAGAAGACGTAGGAGGAACATCTTGGATCCCCAACGTCGTCAACGGGCCAACGCCATGTAAGCTGAGATCTGTTGGATGAACAACCGGTTCCTGCTCCTCCTCCATCGACACCGATAGCGCCGATTCCTGCTATAATAGAGTGTCCGGCAGAACTGCGCCATACACCACCAGTTGCCAAGTCTCTCGCGGGTCCACCGTCGAAGATGAAAACCTACTTCTCCCTTATTGATTGCCGCCACTGGTGTTGACGACGCCACTGCAGGGATTGACTGTGCGGACGCTCCCGATGACGGCACTGGCAGTTGTGGCGCAGATTTTTTAGGCGATCCCGCCTTTTTTGAGTCTGTAGGACGGTGTTTTGAAGATTCCCTACTCAACGAAGACCTATAATGGTCTCATGAGGAGGAGCGCCTTAAAGGGTCTTTTCCATCCTTTTTTGAAGTAGATGAAGACAAAGATTTTTCTGGCTTACGGCCTTGGTCCAAACGACCATGTTTTGATGATGAAGGAGCGTCCTTCGCTAGAGGTTTCCCCGAAGAGGAACGACTCTTCTCCGTAGGCCGCGGCTTATTTGCCGGAGGCTCAGCCGACACTGACTGGCGAGGGACTACAGGGGACTTCGGTCTGTTTGATGCCACACTGCACACTTGGCAACTGGTGGTGTATCGTACCTCAGATGGAGGCTAGGCCCCTTCGTTCAGCTGCAATATTAGACGCCGATTACGGTCCTTCAACGTCTTTTGCGAGAACCCCTTGCAGGTATCACAGGTGTCCGCAGAGTGATGAGGGTAGAGACAATAAAGGCAATCTATGTGCCCGTCCCCCTCATAACCTTCTTCATTCCACACGTGGCACACCGGCGGAACAACGCTTTCCCCAACATTGGGAAAGAAAGTACAACCTAACAAAGTGTAGAAACACAAGGTGATCCCGACTTCTTTGGAGATGGTTGAAATCTGCAGGGAGCCGCAGGGGCGGGGCTATTTATACCTTACGACCTATTGGGCCATGCGTAAGGAATATTCTAAGCATGTGAATCCATGAAAGAGCCAATGCTGGAGAAAAGTAAGTGCATGAAAGGGGTTCGGGGGGATAGGAATTCTCAGAATCCCCCTGCATATTTTATTGTTGTTAAGCCAACAGGTAAGTAAATGCAGTTTAAAAGCACACTTTTTAGGTAAATGGTTTTAGGACAAAATTAGAGGTACACTCCCAATTCCATCAGACTTACATGCTTTCCTTCTACAGCCAACAGGTAAGTAAATGTCGTTTAAAAGCATACTTTTTTGGTATAAGGTTTTAGGACAAAATTAGGGGTACTGTCCAATTCCATCAAACTAGGGATTACTCAGGGGGGCTCTAAGCTAGAACTTTATAACCACATCCAGGAAATGGTTGTGTTAGGAAGCAGACTTTATGCCCATGGCTTCCATAAGGGTAAGGGGGGAACAAAGAGTGGTATATGAACTTGCACCAGAAACTGTGATTTACCATTCTGCCACCCCTGGTGTTCCCAGAATTGCTGGAGCCAATGCCTTTTGTCAAGATCGCATTTGTGGAGGTCCATGGGTCGTGGGTGCAGTGGCTGAAGGTGGTGTCGGGGACAGCTAAGCAGTGGTTCCAATCTCCAGTTAAGGAACTGTTCCAGCAGATTTGCAGCAGGATCACCCAGACACCACAACACAGCAGCTGTAATGAGTCCCATATTAAGGATGGATCCCTGGGACATAGCAGGTGAAGAAACCCCGGTTCGGGGCCCACAAGCTCACTTTGTGGCAGCAGCAAAGAACAGGCTCCATGCAGGCCCCTCTTCTTGCTGTCAAGCAGCTGAAGTAGGTGACGATGTTCCTAAACCAAGTGTAGAGATCTTGCAAAGTCCCCAGTTCCAACTCAGGATGGCACGGGTTGCAGCAAAGAGGCCTGGTTGATGGATGGTCAGCCCACAGAATGGTCCTGGGACACTTCTGAAGTCCACCAATGACAGAAGGCGCTGATGCAGGACAGAGGACTGATTAATCCCACCAGCCCAAGGGAGGAAGGTACTATGTAGGGCTTTTCCTGCTTTGCAAGAGAGGCATCAGAGGTTCCTTGCTAGATGGCTTTTCCCAGGCTGGTTTCTTTCAATAGCAGTGCTCTGGGTTTTCAAGTCCATCCCTTCGGATTCTTGGCACTGGAGGGGAGGCCGCCAGAATGGCTCCGGAGCTCCTCTTCTTAACCAGCTTTCAGGCTGGTGGGGAGGGTTGCCAAATCATACCAATGGAAAGGTTCTGCAACATTCAAAACAGGTAAGGGTTATCCAATCACGGATAGCAACTTACCCAACATCTGCCCACTGACAGATCTCTCCTGGAATAAGTATGGATTGGGACCAGACAGTCCCAAGCCCAGTTTCAACCAATTTGCCTGAGAGTCCAGAGACAGACCCCACAAAGGTAGCTGCCCTTATATGGTAGTCTGTCACCTGAGGGCAGAAAGATGGCCAAAAGCAAGGTGGCCAAAGGACAGGACTAAACCACCAGGGGAAGTAATTTTGAATATATGGTGCTCAAATCAGCAGTAAAAAAAGCTCTGCACAGTAGTGCATCAGAAAAAGATTTAAAACGCGGGTCACTACCCCCGGCTGGTCGTAGGCACATCTCAAAGGCATAAAATATGATGCCAGATGAAAGAGGAAACAGGATACAAAGTACCCCTGTAACACTTCACTTAAGGTGGTGTGCATCATAAAACGAAAACACAGGACAACATAAACGGTAGAACCAGTCTCTCTTCATTGGCAGCCTTAGAAGGTCACCAATGCCCCCCAAATAAATGAGGCGAGCAGGTAAGGGATGCTTTAAAAGCTTTACTTACCTTAAATGTTAGTTACGCTTCTAGGGCATAGACAAATATGCTGGAGGTCCCATTGAAATCAATAGTGGAAATCTGCACAAAGGAACAAATCCTTAACAGAGTTCGGTAGCAAAGGGAAGACTTTTTTGCAGAGTGGTCCAAGTCTATAAAATGGGAAGTGTGACTATTCATGGGATCTCGTCACTTCTCTCCACTCCTTCCCTGTGAGGCTAGGGAAGTGAGGCCGCTAACCAATATTACCCCTAGTGGTGGCAGAAAGCGCAACCTCGCAGGGAGAGGCTCCCCAGCTGGGGAAAAGGACACCCTTTCCTTTAGGCAACTCCCTAATTCCCTCAGAGAGGAATCCCAATACCAACCAGATTTCCTAACAGACCACTTGCAAAAGCCTCTATTTGTTATGGTGCTATTAAAACAGACACCCATATGGATACCAAATGTACTGAGAAGAAGAAGAAGAATGTAATTAAAATGAGCACTCCGTGGTTGGCAGCCAACCACACTGAGACTAGGAAGATGGGGCGAGGACTAAAGAGCACTCTAAGAAAAAAGAAGAAAAGAGTGTGCATTCACGCTGGGGAGGGACCAGCTAGCTATAGATGAAAGGAAAGAATGACTAAGGCAAAACATTTAGGAAACCTGGGAGTTTCAAAGTGGGAAACGCAGAGAGAGAAGCCGACAAGGAGTCAGCAAAGCCCGGGAAGTTCGAACCCAGGAACCTGTCAACTGTGCAGAGAAGCTGGTCCTCGGAAGTTAGGAAGTGTAAGCGTGGAAGCCACCGAACAATCCTGTGAGCCGGCAGGGAGCTGACTCACTCTAATGCTGAAGAAGTCGAGGCAGTGGTGTGACCTCTGGGAGGTGGACTGCTTGGTCCAACAACAACGTCGAGATTGCCAGCCCCAGGCCTTCACAGAGCTGCACAGGGAGCCATGAGCGAACCGCAAACCACTCGTGACCTCGGGAAGACCCGTACACACATTCCGAACACAAATAAGGTAACAGGAACTGCGGGAAACGCAGATGGGGTCCGGGGAGAGCAGAGAGTGGAAGTTGCATTGGGTGTAATCTCCCTTGTCACAGTAATTACCAAGAAGACCCAAAGAGTGGAAGTTGTATCGGGAGTAATCTCCCATGTCACAGTAATTAACAAAAAGAAACAGAAAGCGGAAGTTGCATCAGAAGTAATTTCTCTTGTCACAGTAATTACCAATGAAATACAGAGAGTGGAAGTTGCCCTGTGGGTGATCTCCCTTGTCACAGTGATTATAGGGAAGATACAGAGAGTCAGAAATACGTCAAGAGCATTCTCCATCATCACTGTACCACTGTTGAAGAAAGTAAGAACCAATGAGATACTGGGAGTGATCTCCCTTGTCAAAGTGAGCCCCAGAAAGGACTCAGACATAAAAAAGGCCTCTGTAGTAATCTCGCTCGTCACAGTAGGGATAACAAAAGAACCAAGAGGCAAAAAAGCCTGGGGAGTAATCTCCCCTGTGACAGTAGTGATACCCAGAGACCCAGGAGTCAAGAAAGCATTGGGAGTAATCGCCCTCGTCACAGTAGTGATACCCAAAGAACCAAGAGTCAAGAGAGCCTCGGGAGTAATCTTTCTCATCACAGTAGTGACACCCAGAGAACCAAATGTCAAGAAAGCCTTGGGAGTGATCTCCATCATCACATTAGTGATATCCAAAGGTCTAAAAAACAAGAGTGCATCGGAAAGATTCTCCCTCATCACAGTGATAATCCAAGTAAGATTAAAGAGGATCCTAGACAACAAGAGATATCTGGAGATAATCTTAATGACGTCGTAAGACTGGAACGAATTGCTGGAACTGTAAAGCAAGCTTTCAGAAGCCCTTAGGAAGAAGTAGAGAGACTTTTGAGGACTATTGTCACAGAATATCCCAAGACCGTCCTCAAGGCTGTGCAAGATGAGTCAGGAGAAGGGAGTCATTCTCCTCACCATACTCTTTGTTGAATTAGAAACCAGAGCAAAAAGACTGATGAGAAAGAGATACATACCTAGCTGGTTCACCGGGAGAAGAGAGCCATTCTCCTGGTACTATTTTCATTTGGCTGCTGAATCCTTTTGTAGACTGTTAATAGGGTTAGTGTAGGTTTTTGGACAGAGGATCACAGGAAATCTAAGGTGAGCTGAATTACTAACATTGGGTGCACAAAGGATAAGGAGCATGCACTTAGCACTGTTATGGTCTCCCAGCACTGATTCTCAGCTAGTTAATTTTGCCATGACAAATTCAATTTGGTGATCCAAGGGTAAAATTGTGTCCTCCAGACAGTTTTACAGATGCACACAACATTTTGTGATAATGGCTAGCTACTGTAAAGAGAAAAATGTTAACTATTTTGTGCTGTATATTTTAGATTAGTCTATTGCAAATGCTCTGTGGTGTGTTGTAATGGCTAACAGTCCTAAAGAATGAAGGATGTGTTGCTATTGTTCAGTAACCACTCCACCAACAGTGAGCTCTGGTGGATGGTCTCTATTCTAAGTGATGAGTGAAGATTCCACACTCAGGTCAATCCTCAAGTTATGACAACTAAACAAGCGCATGAAAATTGACAAATTCAGAGTGGTCACATTGATGGACATTAAATTGCATGATACAGGAAAAAGAAATTCTGATCAAGGTGGAGCTTAGTGATAGCTACATTCCTATGCCCATGTACCCCAAAACATAAGATATAGTGGCACTACCATTGCATATTCTTGCCAGTCAGCAGCATAGTTATTTAGGATACACCTTTCTGTAGAGTTGGTACACCTCAGGAGATAATGCATAAATCACCAGCCCGACCTAGATTAATGACTGATTCGAGCCCACATCCAAGAAACCATTACAACCATTACATAGGCCTCATCACCCACACAATACCTTCTAAATTTGTTTGATTTCATTGCCATCTATAAAATGTCACAGGTGAAATGCCTAAGACAATCACTATTGCCTATGAATGGGAGCAGAAATGTTACTCCTGACGGAACACAATTCTATTATTTCTAACTTTTGGAAGCGAGGTTGTTCAACGTCTTACTGCACATGATGGCACTATACATGGTATCTGTGAAAGGTACAGTGAGCAAAAAGCGTGTGCTGCAATCTCTCATCTCAGAACAGGTTATCATGCCATGTTCTTTCTGGAGAGGAGCGCCTGCTACCTTTTTTGAAGTATTTGCAAGGAACTTGGGGTTGGTCACCCTGAGTTACCTGCGGGCAACCAGACGTGGACTCCCTGCTCACTGTACTCAGAGAGGCACAGCTCCTCCTCACTGATGAGGCCCAACAAGGCTGAAACACTTGTATGGGGTTGCTGTTGGTACTCTTGTTCAGAGAGGAATTGCCATAGCATTTCGGTGCTGGACTGCCCATGTGGGCGGGACAAAGGCTGATATGCAAATGGATATTTCCCATCTGTGAAAGGTACAGTGAGCAAAAAGCATGTGCTGCAAACTCTCATCTCAGAACAGGTTATCATGCCATGTTCTTTCTGGAGAGGAGCGCCTGCTACCTGTTTTGAAATAAATAGAAATAGGCCAAGGTAAATCCTGGTAAATCTTGGTGGGTAGGTAATTTGTAATAGAATCGTAAAGACCATATAAAAACACAACACAATGCTTAAGGTACACAGACCAAATCACATACGTTGTGCAGAATAACTAACAATATTGCTAGGCAAGTCAGACCTAATCATACACATTTAGAATAGAACACACATATTCAGGGGGAGCAAAACCGCAAGTTACTTTTAGATTACTTACAGTAGTTCAAGGGTAGTAGACCCTGTCCGTTATGTAGTGACACCCAGTTAACAAATGACATAGTAATCCAACCTGTTACCAGGATACATTTCTGAATAGTGGAACACAAATTCATATAAACCTATAACTACATTCACGAAAATACTCAGTTATACCAGGTGAGTAAGATCTAATATTGTAATAAACAATTGCAGTTGCTTTTCAGATCAGTGGAACAAAGACTGAGGTAACCAATAACTCTCTAACCTATTTTAGGAATGCACAAGGCAGACCAAGGTTAGTAAAACCCACAGTACACTTATTAAGAATTGCACACAGCTATTCAAAGTAAGTAAAACACAGGGCAGACTTATTCTGGACAGGCTGTACAGCAGATGAGGGGAAGCAAGACCCAGTTGGTAAGCCTATACACATATATTCTAAAGAAATAGTTAGGTGAAGCCAACAGCATTAATTTCGGGACGTGGGGCAACCAATTCACAGGTCAGTAAAATCACCTTATATACACTTTTAAGAATGGCAGGATGCATTCAAAGGATAGTAAGAACTTGTGTAACTGCATATTTCAGAGGGACAGTTACCAAACCAACTCTATTACAAATAAGTAACTTTTAAACACTTGTTGCATTTACTAGGCAAAAGGCCCAAAACTTATACGTCCTTCCCTTTTCTTGGAGCATGTGTGTTCTCAGTGGCAGGAGGGGGACACTAGCTCTTTAGTGGCCAACAGACAGGTCAGGATAGGTACAAATGTAGGAAAAGTCAGAGTTCCTGAGGAAAGCTGTTCAGACAAGTAAGTATTTTACTGTATAGTGGTAGAAAGGTTCCAAAAACCTGGACAATTAATTTCTTGTCCCGAAGACTGAAGACAGGACACTTGAATGGAATTTGCAGCAGGGATCAATGGGGAAGACTCCATGCAAGGGTTTTGTCATGGCTGGATGTGGTTCTGGCTCCCTTTTCAAGGGCCAGGAGAAGACTGAATATCGCTGAAAATCGCTGGTCGGATTCTCGTCGTTAATGTGGTCCAGCACTCTGGTGAGGGGACTTCAAGGATTCAAATCAAGCCTCTGGAGGTCCAAAAGGATGCCATCAAAGTTTCAACGTGATTCGGAATTCAGAAGACTGTGCACTGCATAATGGCTTGAGGTCCCATGGTATTGGGGTATTGCAGCCCAGCAAGGTTGCAGTATGTCGTGGGATGGCTCAAAATGCAGGTCTTCTTGAGTCTAGTAGATCTCACTAGGCTCTGGGACAGGGTCGTCCTTTATGGGATCCCCAAGTTGCTTGCAAGGAAGGGTAACAGCAGGCTCCAGTTACACAGAAGGCTCTCTGGTCGCAGGAAATTGCTACGGCTGTCGTTTCTTCATCTTCCTCTTTGTTTTCAGCTCTAGTGGTTGACTTGTCAGCAGCTTCCAGGTTCAGAGTATTTAGCAGGAACTACAGCACAACTTCTGCTTTCTCTCCCTGCATTTTACAGGAAGGGGTGGTCGGCTGTCCAGTCAGCACAACCAGCCCCTCCCCACTGGGAGTTGGTTCCTTTCAGGCAAGGTATAGACAAAGAGCTGCAGAGTTTTGGACTCCTCCCTCACGTCCTTCCTCCTCAGACATTCTGGAGCCTGAGTAGAGAATCCAAAGGATTCCACCCAAAAACAAAACTTCCAATGAGATCATTCCTACCTAGAATGGCAGGGGAAGAAATAGAAAGCACACAAGAAATGGCGAAAAAGAAGGAGCCCACCGTTTTAGCAAAATGGTGGCCCTTCTGTGCATTGCCAAAGCTGAATTAACAGCCTGCAAGTAATAAAAACTAACAGTCATAAAGGTAAAACCACTGCCACCAGTCATTCATGTAAACTTGCAACTGTAACAAAATGTTACCAGGTAAGCAAGAAAGGATATGCATTGTATCCCCCATCACTTCACATAAGGTGGAGGTTCTGGCTCACTCATACAAAATGTAAAGGGATGGAAATCCCTCTTTACTACTTGGACACAGCTGTTTACCCAACTATATGAAAGAGAAATTAACAGAGAAGCCCAAAGGGGCAACCCAGACTAAGCCCAAAAGTTATAGGAAACTATAACTTCAAGCATTCACTATGGCGAGACATAAAACGGTCACCAATAAAAAGAGTAAAAGACTAGGGGAGAGGGAAAAAAGATTCCCACTCACCTAGGGACAAGGTCAAATAATTACCAAGCAAAAAGTTCTCGGGTTGACACAAGCCAGGAATATTGATCATAATTATGAAAATCTTACCTCACAAAAGGTTTTTCTAGAAAATATTCTTTCTCATGCTTTTCAGGGCCTGCCTGTTCTGGGGGCAATTCCCCACAGTTAGCAGGAGTGGAGTGCAGGGTGCCAGCACATGTCCCTCCCTTTGAAACATTTTGATTACAAAGAACAGGTTATTAGGCAGTGAACCTTCAATTCACTTGAACCTACCGGGGAGTTTGGCGGTGTCTGGTCGTCTTCCCTGTGCGATGAGTTTAGTTTTAGTGTTTCTAGTGTCTGCTCATGCTTGAAGATGGTGACTTGTATTGCCTGGAAGGGAATGAAGAACAAAAGATTTGGAAAGGTGATGCTGCACAGAACCCATATTCTCATTTGAAGACAGAGGGGGGCTGCTCTAAAAGGAGATCTGAAAATTGACATTTGATTGGCTATTTCAAAACATTCTGAGGGACAAGCTTTCTGGTCTGTTTTACCTACTACTGAAATGACACAAGGCCTGGGGAAAGTCAGTTATGTGTCAGTCTCTTCAAGTACCACAGGTGCCTATTCTGATCCTGGTTGCTCCAATATTTGAAATAAGAATGTATTCACTTGTTGATATATTTTAGACCCTCTGCTGCATTTGGGCCACTTCAAGAACACTATACCTGTACGTGCTCTATATTTAAAAATGGTGCAATTTCAAGACTTACCCATGCATGCCGAGTTTTATTACGTTTTTAATGTCTTCACTTTTGCAGAAACTATTGAATCAACTTAATTATTTTTCATTCTCACAAGAACGATTACATCAACTTTACTTTTTCAATCAACAACCAATTTCTCACACCATCAACTTGATTCATATATCCTTCAATTTATCCACTTTTATGTTCCAAAGCACCAACTTAGTTTCTGGTCAATTAATTCATGGATAACTTTCACATATAACCTTCAATTTCTCCAAATCTATGTCCCAAAGCTACAACTTAATTTGTTTTCAATTCATTCATGGAAAACATTTACAGAAGGCATAACACTGACTTGACCTTTAAACCATTTCGTAATTACAGTACATCTTATTGCCTAAATACCACACACCCTGCAACCAATGTTTTATATGAATACTGCTAGAACAGCCTCCACATTATTGCAATAAATGGTTTGTACTCTAGAACAGCATATAATGCTATAACCTTATTTCAGTACATTTTCATATAATTATGGTCCTAGAACAGCCTACGTGTGTTTCACTCATAGGTCCATATACATCATCATGGGCATGAAGGTGAGCTTCTTCAGGGCTAGTTTTGCTGTCTCTCTTACATTTGCTATTTCCGAATGCTCTTCGGCCCTGCTCCGGAGTCTCTTCTCACTCTATGGGTCACATCATCTGGGCTGCTCTGTTGTAATCATATTGTGAGGGGGTGGCTCTAAAACAATCTCTCAGACTCCTTATTTGTTGATGAAAGGAAACTTTATTCAAGGCAGGTCCACTTTTACAATTAACATTAGCGAATGTATCGCTCTTTAGCCTATAAACCTTTTGTTCAAGCCCACTTTCTACACCCCTCATTCCTTTTCTTATGCCCCCTTTCTTGAACCTTTGTCCCTTTTGCTTTCCTTCAGGTTCTCCCCAGCCTTGTCTCTCCTTTTCCTTTTGCCTTTCCTTAAGGTCTACCTTTTTTTCTCCAGTGTACTTGCCCACTCTAGGACCAAGTACAGTTATTCTCTTTTCTGTATGCTCGACTAAAGTCAGCTATTCTCTTTTGTTACCTCATAAACTCAAATTTTGCTAGCCATGTCTCTCATTTCTTTGCTCTCTGGATTCTGCTCTGGAACCTTGCCTTAGTGAAAAAGAACTACATTATACAGATAAACCATACAACCAGCAAATAAACAGCCCCAGCCTTGGTAGAACCACCTATCAGATAGAACGTTCTAATTCCCCCAAACCTGTCAAACTCAGGGCAGGTGGCTGGGCCATTGCTGGTTCTTCATCCGGCTGCCTAAAGAGGGATCCTCCTTCAACTGCATTACTTTATCTACAACGCCGGCCTGCCGACCAATCCGTGCTTTCTCCCACCTCCCCCACAACATCCTTGTGGCAGGATGGTTGCCTTCCTGCCCACAGGGTCCCCCTTCCCCACTCCTGCTTTTTGGCATGGATCTCATTTTGCATGTTCCTTGATCTTTCAGAGTGTGCACACTCGGTCTTGGCCAGGGCACCTGTTACTTTCTGCCCTCCCCATTGACATACTCCTCTTTTCCCAGCATCCACGAGGATACAGAGCACAGGGTCCACAAGCCTTGTGATCGGTAGGTCCTCATTTTCCACAGGATTTAGTGTACCATGTCTGGAATACTTTCGGAGCCGTGGTGAATGAGTAGGTTGGTGTCTGATCCAATCCAACCAACCCACACTGGTCCTGCACCCCATGAATGTGACAAAGCACAAATGATGTCTGAGGACTAGGCATTTTCCCTTTGAACATATCTGGGGCTTCCTCCCACTTCTGGGGCTTACCCCCTTGTGGTGCTCCTTTCCTGGTTTCTTTGTCACTCAGAACCACTGTAACATTAGTAATGACATCTTAGAGGGTACGGTAGTAGGGGGCATGATAATGCCCCCCTATCAAGTAGTTCACTAACTGTGATGGGGGGCTATCCGGGGAGCGCTGATGCTGTTATTAATTGGCAGTTCAATTAGTATCCCCCATTGATTGCTGCCTCTTTCTGAGTGTTGTCCCCAGATCACATGCCAGTGATTGCAGTTGGTGTGTGACTGAACAGCATCTTCTGCCCCCCTTCAGTTTAGCAGCAGCTGCATCATTGGGTTTGGTTAATAAAATAAGGTTGATTTATATGGGCATTACCATTTAGAGAAGAATAGCATATTGGGCCCTGCCAGCCTATCTCAAGAATGTACATCCACAAGCCAAGGCTCGCACGATCCCCCATAGAGACACAACATTGCTAAAATGGTATCCTACCTGAATCCAGTCTTTCTTCTCCTCTTCAGTTCTGAAAAAGAAATACATACGTTAGGTCTCAGGCGGGTGTTTGGGGACGAGAAATGTCTCCTGTTTCTGTCAAACGGTCTCACTTTAAGGTTGTGGACATACTTTTAAAGTATACCAAAAAGGGAGATCACACCGGCCACCGGAATCGCAAAAGCATTCACACTCAGTGTGGCTTGTAACCGGTATCAGGTAATAATGTCCCATACATAAAGTTGCCGGGAAAAGCCATTGGCGACATTATATATGGTGACATTATGTATGGGGACGGGTTGCAGGGATGTCTCCTGCTCCCATTAAAAAAAAAATGTAATACCTCTGCAACAAACGGTGACTTTTTTGACAGGGGACATTTTTGCGGGGACTTTATTACATGGAACCTTGTAACCTACCTGGCCTGCAGCTCCAATGACCGCTGTTTGCCAGAGACCAGGAACGTTCGGGCTGGGTTGATGCTGCTGGTTTCCTTGAGCTGCGAAAGAGAAAGAGAAACAAATGTCACCTTCCTACTCAAATGACACCATCTTTAAACACCCCTCCCCCAACTATTGCGCGGGTCACAAACCTACCTCCATTCCATCCACGTCGATCCGAGCCCGCACGCTGAATTTCTGTCCAATCAGGCGCAGTTTGGGAACGCAGTAGAGCAACCGGTCATTGAACTGGAAATAAAAGTGACTTTAGCTCTTGAGTTGGCACAATTAGTTAGATATTGACCATCTTGCACTTCTTAAGCCGTCATTATTTCCACTCTAGATACCCCAGGACAGTGGCAATGTCACCTAACCAGAAACACAGAACTTTCACAAACACATGGTTTAGAAAAGATCTTAAGTACTTAAAGAGGCCAGACAGAAGAAGGAACAAATGCAGTATTTTCACCCTTCAAATGTAAAATGGGTCTTGCGTAACACAACTCTTGGCACATATAAATGGGTCTCCATGACACATTCATAATAGAGGGTAAGGAGAGTCCATAAATACCCGTCACTGATGTTACACAACCCCATTCCTCCAGTTAGGAACTTGCACTCCACGAGCCAATGGCGAATGAAAATTCCCTATTTTCGAGTAAGAATGGATATTCAGTGTGCTTATGGGGAACTAGCATTCATGCCAGGGGCAGAGTGACTTTTGGTACCTGGCTAGAAGCTTGCAACTTGAAATCTGAAATTGTTCTAATGTATAATTCTGGTTATGATATGATATGGCATTTATAACGCGCTTGTACACAAGTGTTTCTAGGCGCGACAAGACAAGGAGGGGAAACAGAAGGAGGACAAAACAACGATCTTACTAGGCCTTGTGTGATTCAGATTTCACAAGTGTGGGGAAGGGTGGAGGGAAGAAGTGCCAGGGGGCAGGGGAAGGGAGAAGTGCAGGTAACTCAATAAGTGCAGCTAGCAGGTGGCTTATAAGTGCATAGAGAAAGGACTGCAGTGTTACAGGTACATACCCTTAAGTGCTAGGGGAGCCCAGAGGCAGTGCAAGGGCAACTGGACATACAGGAGCCTAGGCCCGTGCTCAGAGGGTATCCAGGTGACCAGTCCGCGGAGCAAGTGGGTACATCAGCAGGGGAGAGGAAGAGAGAAAGCAGAAGCGAAAAAAGGAAGGTCTCGAGTTGCTACCGGAGTGGTTCTGCTCAAGTTTGAGAGAGGCAGGGAAGCTGTTCCAGAGGATGGCCCCCAGCTGAGGAGAGAGATCTGCCCCCAACTCTCTGATTGGAGAACTGTCTGACCCTCAGAGAGTTGGAGGTAGATGAGCGGAGAGCTTGAGAAGGAAGATGTTTTGGAAGAGAAAGTTGGAGTTAGAGCAGTCCCAGGCCCCAGAAAGCCTTGTGGATGATGCAGAGGGCCTTGAACTTGACCTTGCAGCCATGGGTAGCCAGTGAAGAGATTTTAGAGCTGGAGAAATACGATTCCTGGACTTGAGACCCAAGACAAGTATTGCCGTCCTGTTCTGGATAAGATGTAAAGGTTGAAGAGTAGAGGTAGGCAGATTTAGAAAGAGGCTGTTGCAGTAGTCCAGCCAAGAGAGGACCAGAGCTCTGGAGACAGCGAGCTTCTGGGGGAAAGTGAGAAAAGGAAGAATACCTCTGAGGAGGTGCATCCGATAGTTTGACTTCTTAGAGAGGTCAGTGATGTGAGGAGAGAAGGAGAGGGTGGAGTCGAAGAGGACACCAAGGTTCTTAGCCTCACAAGAAGGAGCATGAAGAGGGCCCAGAGTGGGCAGCCAGAGAGAGAGAGTGGAAAGGAGGGAGCAGGTGTCCCAATGAGGAGGATCTCAGTTTTACTGGCATTAAGGCAGAGATCATTGGCGGCACACCATTCGTGATTTGCGGCAAGTTTGGTATAAGAGAAGGACCAGAGGGGGCTGAGGGGAGCCTGAAAGTGAGCTGGGTGTCATCCGCATAACACTGGAAATTGGAGCAGAAAGTAGCGATGCAGTGGGCAAGAGGTGCCAGGTCGTGGTTGAAAATCCAGGGAGGGAAGTAAGACCCCTGGGGAACACCCCAAGTAGAGGGAGTAGAGGGAGAAATAAAAGAAAAGAAAGACCCCAGTTGGACCTGAGCGGGTCGGCCAGTGAGAAAGGATGTCAACCAGTCCAGGGCCTGATTGGTGATACCCAGGTTGTCAGGGAGGCGTTTGAGCAGAATGGCATGGTTGACCTTGTCAAAAACAGAGGATAGATCGAGGGGAATGAGGGCAGAGGGGATATTAAAGTCAAGATTGGAGAGCAGGTCTTCACGGGTGTTCAGGAGAGCAGTTTCCATGCTTCTGGCAGTTCTGAAGCCAGATTGGTAGTTGTGGAGACAACCAATAGATTCAGTATGCATATTAAGCGGATGTATACGAATTGTTCGAACTACAATTGTTCGAATTACAATTGACCTTTGCACAATTGACCGAATTGTGAAGGTCAATTATTACATATATGCGGGGGGAAACCCCCCGCAACCCCCCATTAAATATTAAATATATATATATGTGTGTGTGGTCAATTGTGCAAAGGTTAATTCGGACCCTCGACTTTCGGTCAATTCGGTAATTCGAACAATTGTGTTCAAACAATTTGGGTAATACCTATTAAGCTGGGCCAGCTTTTTCAAGAGTTTGCCCAGGAAAGCAGTGATGTAGATTGGGCGATAGTTGGCCGGAGAGGAAGGATCGGCTAAGGGCTTCTTTGGAAGGGTGTGCACAAGGGAGTGCTTAAGTGGGAGGGGACAGTTCCAGTGGCAAAGCAGTGATTGCAAAATCAGCCAAGGCTGGAGTAAGGGTGTCGATGTGGTCCTTGATGGTTCTGGATGAGCAGGGGAGAACCTGCTGTGAAAGACTTTTATAGAATAGACTTGTATAAAAACATCTTCTGGGGTGAACAGGGGAAAGGAGGAGAAAGGAGGAGGAGAAACGGGCCGGGAGTGGTAGAGGAGGAGGAAGAGGAAGTAGAGGCAGAGAGGGTGGACAGGATGTCCTGAGTTTTAGTGATGAAATGAGAAGCCAAGGCCATGCAGAGGGCCTGGTAGGGAACAGGAGAGGTAGAGACTGCAGCAGGATTGGCCAGCTCCTTGCAGATTCTGACAAGTTCGGCCGAGTTGTTTGATGCCGCAGAGATACAGGCTTGGGTGTTGGCTCTCTTCTTAGAGAGGACAGAGAGTCTGTACTGCCTCTGGAGCAGGCGCCAGGCCAGTTTGTCAGGGGGTCTAACTAAATACTAATAATCAAATGGCATGTTTGGGACACAAAATCAAAATAGCGGTTCTCAATTCCCATCAAGATAGAGAATGTTAGAGACACAATATGACTTCCCAACACAACGTTATGAAGCTCTGTATGATGAAGCCCACTATTACCCAATCACATGACACAAACATAATGACTTTCAAGATGCCAGGAGTCCAACAAAGGTTCCAACCATCCAAATACAGTGCTACAGTGGTTGTCCCTAAAATAAACCCTGCTATCCTGTGGAGCATTCTGGGGCCTCTTAGTAGCGAAAGTAGCTCTTTTAAGTCCTGGGAGGGTCTACGAATCTGTCTCGTCCTCGGTTGCCGTAATTTTCTTCTTTTTCAGAATTTGGTTTGCTAACTTTTGATTGTTCTTCAAATTGGGAGAGTCTTGTGGCACCCTATTAATCAATGAAATTAACTCATTTGGATGGGCCAGGCCCATCCCCATCGATACTCACCAGTATGAGGTATCTGTCCTGTGTGGTGCCGTTCTTGGCAGAGAGCTTGAGGATGTGGCCTTCTTTGATGAGCTCGTTGGTTGGGCTGACAATATCTTCCTCGCCCCCCAGGAGCTCGTAGACTTTCAGAAGGTTGTGCATCCTTTCCTGAAAAAAGTAGCACAGACTGACTAAGACTTGGTCTCAGACAAAGTCTTTCATGTGTGTCTGTGTTTGTTTTCCCTTCCTTTCCTCCCCCCATTAACCTTTCAAACAAAGCTATGACAATCACAAAATCACTAGCCACCAGCATACCAGCTCCCTTCCACCCCTCAATCCTCGTGTAACAGACACATCACACACGTCTCATACCTTCATAACTAATAGTCATGTATGTGACTATGTCTATGTAAAGCGGTTTGGATTAAATCGCTACATAAAATACAAATGAATATTCTGCTTCGGCCCGGGAGTGACAACACAAGCAGGAACGTATAGTATCACAAACATCACAATCTTCTACAAGACAATTTATATGAATTATTATTAGTGTATTTATTGAGCACCCACCTAGCTTTGGAAAACAACGCAGCACTTTACAATCATAGGGGGATGAGTGCAGTGAGGGACGCAGAGAAAAAAGAAGCAGGGAGCTAACAGGGGAGGATGGGCAATTGGCAGCATGGGGGAAGACAGTCGGGAGCAGATCAAGGAGTCTCAGGAAGGGTGGGGAGTGCAGGGTGTGTGGACCTAGGTGTTAAGGAAGAGCCATTCCTTGAACAGGAAGATCTTGAGCCCCTTTCTGAAGTGTATAAGAGATGGGGAAAGTCTGATGTCGACGGGAGGAGGTTCCAGAGTTTTGGTGCATAGACAGAGAAGACCTGTCTTCGGTTCTTTCCTTCGAGCACTGTCGCAATTTAAGTCTACTTCTGGTGGATAGCAGGCCTCCGGAGATGCTGAGTTTCTCAGTGAGGTATCCTGGGGATTTCAGGATAACAGCTTTGTAGCTGATGCAACAGGATTTGAAGATGATACACGCTTGCAAGTGCAGTTCGATGAGGGTCGGGTGATGCGGTCAAATGTGCGCAGTCTTTTAATGAGTCTGGCTGCAGATGTGTAAAGAAGCCCTTGCGCAACCGTTACACTCACAGAATACACACATAACCACATTTCCATCCTGTGACTCACTGACAAAGGCAGACCACTTTGGATGGCCCCACATCGGGCACACAGACTGCTGTCTTTTTCTCGGCACACCACGGTAGACTCCACCATGCTCCATGAACCGGAAGGACAAACTCACCATTTTCCGTATTGCTGCATTGGAGTGTTCGGCAGCGGTTGCAATCAGCTGCAAAGATTCTGCAAGGAGAGGAAGCAACGGAACAAGGGTTAAAATGAGTTTGTGCACAGTAACATGTCTTGGTCAGACATTTCTTCGCTTGGAGGGTGCATGCAGAAAGCCCTAGGCTACATCTGCCTTCATAAGAGTAAGGCCCTCGGTTCCCATGATGTGCTGAGCGCCAGCGCGTTGCTTGGCCATCCTTTCCTGAGCAGTTGGTTTGCAGGAGCCGATAGACTAATCGGGTTAAAATTCAGTGCGCAATAAAAATGGCCAATGCTAGTAAGGAACAAACGCAAATGTATATACGTCTCAAGCTGTCCTACGGTGGCCATCACGCTGTTTCGAACTTGAAGGGAGTAATCAGGGTGAGAAGACCACAGAGAGCGCGAGAGGAATGATGGGGTCTACAACGAGAGGTATTACCTATGGAAAAGGGGAGGCCGTGTGGCAACTACACATGCCACTTAGTGGGATTGCGTGTGGCGGATTATGCCGTGTTTAGAGGCTGCGTCCAGAATATTAAATCCAGCTATAAGGCTACATCTACAATACCTGTAAAGTCCACAGGTGAAGAATTGTGCTTGTTCCTGGAGGCCACATCCCCAGAATAATGAAAACAGGTCAGACAGAGTAGAGAGATGGCCGACGAAAATGGTGCATGGTTTAAACCACGAATCCTGAGAGTGGCAAGAATCTAAACATCTCTAAACTGGAGGAATGAGGGATAGATGCTACAAAAGACAGCATCAATGGGACTATACACCCTACTCTAGACGACATGGTTTGGCTCTATGTCTTCATCCCACCCAACGGAGGTCACTCCCCCAAAGGACCATCCTTTTATGGTTGCTCCGGATTGGCCTCCAAAGTGTGGGATTTTCGGCCCATCCGGGGGTTGTTTCATCCCCAAATCCTCCTTGGCACCTTTATGTGGTGTTTTATGGTTCTAAGGTGCCTCAATTATAAGTGCTATTTGTACCATTGTGACCAGAAGTCCTATTTTTGAGGGGAGGAGCACACTGCCAGTTTGTCACACTATGTCACCTTGTCTTGGAAAATTGTCAAAGTCCCACTTTTTTAGAAAAGCTTTGAAGCTACACCCTTAACCTAGGATTTCTCAGATAAAGACTGAATGCAGGACTGGCTACTGATGCACGCAAAGCCGGGTGTCGGAGAAAGGCAGGTAAAGGTAAGCATCTCTCCCTTCAGCTAGAGGATTAGATGGCCCAGAAACTAAAGGGAGGGCAGATGGAAGAGTGTGAGGAAGCGATGGCCTGGAGAAGAAGGCAGGCATCTGTACAATGGATAGCGAAACTAAAGGGAGGGCAGATGGAAGAGTGCGAGGAAGCGATGGCCTGGAGAAGAAGGCAGGCATCTGTACAATGGATAGCGAAACTAAAGGGAGGGCAGATGGAACAGTGCGAAGAAGCGATGGCCTGGAGAAGAAGGCAGGCATCTGTACAATGGATAGCAAAACTAAAGGGAGGGCAGATGGAAGAGTGCGAAGAAGCGATGGCCTGGAGAAGAAGGCAGGCATCTGTACAATGGATAGCGAAACTAAAGGGAGGACAGATGGAAGAGTGCGAAGAAGCGATGGCCTGGAGAAGAAGGCAGGCATCTGTACAATGGATAGCGAAACTAAAGGGAGGGCAGATGGAAGAGTGCGAGGAAGCGATGGCCTGGAGAAGATGGCAGGCATCTGTACAATGGATAGCGAAACTAAAGGGAGGGCAGATGGAAGAGTGTGAGGAAGCGATGGCCTGGAGAAGAAGGCAGGCATCTGTACAATGGATAGCGAAACTAAAGGGAGGGCAGATGGAAGAGTGCGAAGAAGCGATGGCCTGGAGAAGAAGGCAGGCATCTGTACAATGGATAGCGAAACTAAAGGGAGGACAGATGGAAGAGTGTGAAGAAGCGATGGCCTGGAGAAGAAGGCAGGCATCTGTACAATGGATAGCGAAACTAAAGGGAGGGCAGATGGAAGAGTGTGAGGAAGCGATGGCCTGGAGAAGATGGCAGGCATCTGTACAATGGATAGCGAAACTAAAGGGAGGGCAGATGGAAGAGTGTGAGGAAGCGAAGGCCTGGAGAAGAAGGCAGGCATCTGTACAATGGATAGCAAAACTAAAGGGAGGGCAGATGGAAGAGTGTGAAAAAGCGATGGCCTGGAGAACAAGGCAGCCATCTGTACAATGGATAGCGTAACTAAAGGGAGGGCAGATGGAAGAGTGTGAAGAAGCGATGGCGTAGAGAAGAAGGCAGGCATCTGTACAATGGATAGCAAAACTAAAGGGAGGGCAGATGGAAGAGTGTGAGGAAGCGATGGCCTGGAAAAGAAGGGAGGAATCTCTACAATGGATGGCAAAACTAAAGGGAGGGCAGGTGGAAGAGTGTGAAAAAGCGATGGCCTGGAGAACAAGGCAGCCATCTGTACAATGGATAGCGAAATTAAAGCCTCGTACTCTGCTGTCAATGAATGTTTCATTCTCTATGCGCTGGAAGTAACTGCTTCTGTGACAGACCTGGGCTATCCAGCAGGCAGGAATTAATGGGAATAGGTCATGGGAGGCAAGTCCATCTTCAGTGGCCCTTTTGTGGGACAAGTTCTAAACCTTAAGGAAAATTGCTCATGCCTGATGTGATGACTGTGATGGGCCGTCTGAATTTTTAAACGGAAGTCCCCACCACGGCCTAGAGTTCATCGAGTAAAGTGTTAAAGAAAGTGTAGTGTAAACACTTAGCTACAAAAGTGTGGGAGCCCATCTACTGAGAACACGCATGTCTCAAATAACCTGTTCTATTGGGTGGTGCCCACCCAGGAGAGGCTACTAACACGTTTTAACTCACTGTACCTTTCACAGAGGAGAAATATACATTTGCATATTAGTCTGGTCCCGCACACCTGGACAGTCTAGCACCAAAATGCTAGTCAATTCTCTGAACAAGAGTACCATCAGCAACCTAAGGCACAAGTTTCAGCTTAGTCTGGCCTCATCAGGGAGGTGAAGCTGTGCCTCTCTAAGGCACAGGGGGGGGGGAAGGGTCCACGTACGGATTACCCTTAGTAATTCAGGGTAAAAGCACATTTACAAAAGCGTGGGAGCCCTCTACTGATAAGGAACATGGCCCCTATGGGATGTATATAATTTTTAGCTGTTTGCAGGATTCACAAGCAAAAAAAGTTTGCTTTTTTCAAGGCATTATCATGATTATTATTGCACATTGTATTCACATAATGCCTAATAGCAAGCTGCACAGATGTTTACAAATAATGATCAAATCAGGTGACTTGTCCTTGATATTACGACCCTGGTCCCATTTCCCTTGTGAATCGTGCATGGGCCCCTGCATCCTATCCTTGCATTCGGCCGTTTGCAGACTCTAGTGGAATTCAATACTACAAGTACCGCAATGCAAACAGGTTAGGCACTCGCTCCTCACACAGAGCATCATTTCACACAGAGCATCATTAGATGTTTGGTTATTAAATTGCTCCTCACACACCTTCTATACAACTGAGCTCTGCAGCATGACCTGCACCGGCCATGAACAGCTCAAGGTGCTCGATGCCATACGTGGGCTGCTCATGCAATCCATATTTTATTTTTCTTTGCATTTTGAAACCTACATTTATGAATTTATAAGGGCATAACCTTATAGTGCAGGTGCAATAATGCAACGTGGACCACCTCCTCAAGCCCTCTGCTGAGGGATGCGTGCCCATTTATCTAACAGCACTCGTCACACAGTCTTCACCCCAGCCAGCAAAAGGCATCTTTCTACCTTGACAGTATCCACAGGGCCTACAAGCACTTTGAAGTAAGTAGCACTCCACAAAAACCCAAACAAAACAATAACACACACAGCGGCACCCATTCTACCAAGAGGTCCTTCATGCCAGAAGCAGACCTGCAAATGTTAGCTGGTAACCTGCTTCTACTTTCTTGTTGTGTTCAAGAGCTCCCCCCCTCACCCCCCACCCCCACTACCACCAGCCCCCTCGCTCCTTGCTGTCCTAATAACAGGACACGGTAACTGCAGGCCAGGTAAAGAAGGGTTGGCAAATCTGAACTATGCAAATAACGCGCCACCATCATAGCTTTTCCGAAAAGCTCCTAGCAGGCCCCGTGTACTTCGGGGCGCCACAGCCCAAAGCGAACCCTCAGTTAAGAGTTCCCAGAGCTCACCCAGCTTTTCTGCCTGTAGGGCCGGACTGGTGGGTGTCTAGGGGGGTGAGTAGAGCGGAATGTTCTCCCCTGTCCTTTCTGCATTTTATAAACACACCCGCATTGACGCCCAGGCATGGTGGGACCCTAAAAGTGGGGCCACTCCTGAGCCAAAGATCCACTCACATCATACAGTTCCCCTCCTAGGAAAATCGGAGGCTTTGCAAATCCAGGAGCCTTTACGCAGCGCCGGCACAAAATAGCCCCTCGCATGCGTCACTGCAGGTCTTGTGCATATCTCGCTCTGTGTGCCCTCCATAACCTTTCAGTGGTGGGTTCTCCCCCGAGGTCCTCTAAATGAGGAACTAATGTATTGATACTCATTGTATAGCCCTTGGAAGGGCGAGGGGCAGAGTAGGCACTGGCACGGTTCTAGCCAACGACTGCAGGCTCAACACCTAAATCGGAAGGGAGTGCTTTACTCACTGAGCTATCTTAGCAGCATGCAGCTCCTGAGATTGTGTGGTGGCGACATAAATAGTTAATTATTTCGAGAAGGCCTGGGTGAACACAGGGGAGTCGCAGCACTGTGTGAGCAAGTGCAGTGCTGGAGAGCACATATGTAGTCTGGGCATTGAGTAGCCAGGACATGGGACCCCGGGCGGGCCTCGCAGTCTGGTCTGCGTGACCTTACACGTACCGGCTTCTGAGACTGCGTTTCATGTCTGAATCATCCGTTTCACCTGCTTGTCATGGTTCTCGCTTAAAGTAACACGGGACTGGTACATATTCCTACCATGAATTATGAATAATGTAGGCAACGGGAAATGGAACTTCGTTATAATACAGACATAGGCTTTTTTTGGGAAAGGATGTCAGTCACCGGATGTCTATTTTCAGAAACATCAATTTTGCGTGGGCTTGTACGCGAATCACCGCATTCTGCTGTACTGTAGCTCAGTGGGTTAATGCGTCCGCACCGTAGACCAGTGCCACATCTGCAGGCTGCATGCTCCATTTCAGTAGGGTAGCTCGATAGGATAATGCAGCAGTTGCAGAGATATGTGTGTGACCTACGGGTAGGTGTTAATTCTGTCAGGGCCAACTCATCCTCCACTCCCCCCGGGACTATAAAAGAAGTTCCTTAAAGCTCTTAAAATAAACTTTGTTAAGCCCCCAGGGGGCTATTCGGCCACCCGACAATTCAGCTGCTGTTTGTGCCATAGGAATTGTTAATATTATTTTCAACGCTGATGGAGAGGAGCTGGGCAGAACAACAGAGCCACGAGCTAGCCGGACAGGGGGTTCAGGATAAGGGCAGAGGTCAAAGTTGGAGGGAACTAAAGGGTACGACGTTCCCTTACTTCTCAAGGAAAGAAGTCATAGTTCCCTTACTTTATGTGACCTGGACGAACCGTTCCAGGATGGTAGGAAGGCCACTTAAAAAAGAAAATAACAGCTCCCCTGCTGGGGACGTGAACCTATGCTCTGTGTTATCAACCCTGTGTCAAACAACATTGTGCTATTTCGCAATTCCTGGCCAACCTTGGTTATTTCAATGAACTGCTTGCGAATGAAGCCTATTCCCAGGCAGTCGCGCAGCATTCTGGGAATTGGTGTAGATGTTGGGGTGCTTGTGTAGGCACAAAGGTTTTTGCAGGTAATGGGAGGGGCGCATCAGTGGCTATAGCCATGTCATGGGCATATCCCTTCTGAGGTCCGAATACTGGGTGAAGGGGAGGCTACATAAAGCTGCATGCTGAGGGGCCAATGGCACACGCATGGGGTCACTGAAATGTATATTCTTTCACAGCGTTTTCTTTAGTCTTGGGACAACTTTTGAAAATCACAGCTTTTGGGGTGGAGGGAAGGAAAGGAAGGACACAGGTAGGGGGTTTGAATTGAGGGAGGGGATTACTGAGTATGGAGGATTGAAGGGAGCAGAAAAAGGGATGGGGCAGAAAAAAAGGCGGGGCAGAGGAACATCGTTCCGTCCTTTTTTTTTACACTTCTACCACTGGATAAGGGTGACTTACACTTACAGGTAGTGTTTTCCATTCCGTCGGACCCCTGATGGGGAAGCAAGGAAACAGACCACATACCCCTACAGACTGTTACTTGTTTGTTAAGACAAAGCCTCATTTGCCTTTCACTTGCACTGGCCTGACTTGTGACTTGTTCTTCCCCAGCCAATTCTGCCCGGCAGTGGCACTGGCCTGTGGCCGATGCTGTCTGCCCTGACAGCTCTGTCTGATAAGTGACTGGCTCTTCCCCAGCCTTTCTGAAGCAGGGCCATGTGACCAACTCGGTTTTAATCGGTGGCATTCCGAATGTGGGGTGCGAGGCTCTTTATAAAGGCATTGCGGTGACCGCTTTTTAAAGAAAATATAAACAGTCCTAACTGGTGGGGGCGCTAAACAGTATTTTTACTCAAGGGGGAGGAGGTTGTTTCAGTATTAAACAGTTTGAATACCACTGGTCTAAATCCATTGGCCCTGCGGATATCGTCTGGAGCTCCAATCTTCACAAGGACAGCTGACCTTCACAGAGACCTGGACATCGAGATGTTGGACGAACATCTAGCGAAGCTGAGTAAGAACTTCTGCCAAGGACTGGATCCGAACCCTCTGATCAGAAGACTCACTGCCACCACTGCAAACCCCTTTAAGACCCTGTGAAACCTGCCCTACTGTGACAAGTCCACACAGACCAAGAAGAATCCTAACCCTCCACGACATACTCAACCCGAGAAGATGGAGTAATGAGGCTCAAGCCCCGGTATCCAAAAATCACTGCTGATGGATAAGAAGTAGAAGATGATAGAGGGTCTAAATCCTACTTTTCTTCCAATGCAGGGGGTCTGCGACCTTTGGCTCTTCATATGTTTTGAACTACGTCTTGCATGAACCTTCATCGTCCACTATGCTGGATAAGGCTGATGGGAGTTGTAGTCCAAAACATTGAGCGAGCCAAAGGATTCTGAACCCCTCTTCCAGAGGAACCAGACTGAGGGGCTGAGCACCCTGCTGGGAAATATCAGGATTTTGCAATACATCAGCCCGCCTTTCCCTGCTGTTCAAACGGATATGGACACACAGCTACCTAGGATGGCATAATGGGAGGTGCAGGGATTCGTGAGAAGTCACTTGCAGGCAGCGCTGGTCATTGGGCCGCTCTCGCCGGATCTGAGATCTGGCACCAGATGTGTAGCCGGATCTTGGGATCCGGCCAGAGTCAGCCCCCAAACCCATGCTCTGCGCTGGGTTACACTTAAAAGAGAGGGAGCCCGCGGCGGAGGGGGGCAGAGCAGCTCCTTGCCGAGCCCCCAGTCTAATCTGCAATGTACTCTGTGCACAGTGCTCGCACAGGGCAGATTAGATCTCTGAGCCCCCACCCTGGTGGGCTCGGAGTCTAATCTGCCCCACGGTGCAAGCGGACTGTGCACACTGCACAGAGCATTTTTGTTATTTTGTACTCGCCCCTCGGGTGCTTTAATTTTCATTGTGCACCCGTTTCCTTCATCTCTCTGGTTTTTATTCTTAGTTGGTTATATTTATTTGTATAACCAACCAACAAACACCAGAGAGACACACAGAGCCAGCACACATTCACATCTGACCTCAATAAAATGTAGCAATTCAGATACGTTGTATATTATGTGATGTGCTGCATTTTTTAGTGGCCAGATTTTAATGTGTGCCTGCTCCGGTGACCCTGTTTAATTGGTCTTGTCTTGGTTCGTGCACGGAGTAAAGGTGTGGTTTGTGAAAGATGAGATGGGCACATTTTACGCGTCTGCATACTGGCTGCCAGGGTTGGACTGGGGCATAAAATTGTCTCGGCTCCAATGCAAAAATGGCCCACAGTTGCACATGGCCATTCATTCCTTCAAACTGGCGCTATATAAATAAAATAAATACAAATACAAAAATAAACTATTATTTTGGACATTTCCTTTGATCGGAGGTCAACTGCCAACTACGTCCCCTCTAAACTCCGCCTCCTCGGACACAGCCCCCCAAACTCCACCTCCACCCCGGCCCTTGTGGGATCCCCCACCAACTTGTTTCCATTTCCCCCACTGCTTGCAGGAGTTTACTGCTGCTCGCACATAAGACACAGGATGGATGTTTGGTGTTGTAATGATTCCATCCCATTGAAATGGCGCGCGTGATCCACCAGGGGTCGCCTTTGCTCTGCGCAGGCACAGCCCAGGGCACGGGCCCATATGCTCCCCCTGCGCCCCGCGCAGCTGCGATGTGGAACACGAGCAGAGCACACTGTGCCAGCGGCATGTGTGGGAGCAACTGGGGTAACCCGAGACAACACTCAGCGAGCGACAGCGATTAGACGGCAGAAGTGTGCAGATGGGAGGGATAGTTATACACATGGCCTGATGAAGCCTTCACCACCGAGGGAGGGGGCACTCATGCCCGAGGCCAAGCCGAGGGATATAAATTGAGGAAGGGTCATTATCCCCAACCAATCATGACCTCTGTCAAGATCTATACGGCTATTAGCACAGGGAGCTGCGCAACGAAACAAAAGTGAATGATTTTAAGATGCGCTCAAACAAGGTCTTTATCAGAGATTATAGACGGCATTGTGGGCATTTATTTATTTATTTAAAACTCTTCTATATCGCGACCCAGGCATGCATCAGAGCGCTTTACAACTTCACATATATAAAGTATAAAACATGATACTACATATATGCAAATTCAAAACTAACAAAAGCTCATACCAATAAAATCCCGAGAGGTGTTACCTAATTACAGAAGTGACAGACTTGCAGACGAAGAGAAGCGACTTCTGAGACCTCGCGAGCCCCTTGGCATTTGTAGTTTCTCAGCCAGATGGCTGGGGGTTTGCCAATGGATTGCTTTGTATGTAATACTTTGAATGCAATCAGTGCCGTTTGACCACGTTTCCTGGCACCCACCACCAATCGGGCTGCAGTGTTGAAGACAACTTTTAAAGGAGTCAATGAAGCATGTGGCTAGCAGAGAGAAAAGGCGCGAAAGGGACAAGGTGAAATAAAAGGTGTCACTCCCTGCAAAAAGGTGAAAGTTGGATGATTTTACTTCGGAAGAAATACGTGGTATCAGAGTGAGTCGAGAATATAACGTAACGTCCAAGTATTTAACCAGCTGGGAAAATCCTGACTGTGAAGCTGGGATTTTCACCTGTAAGAACCAATTTAAAAGATGGGTTGGTTGCCAGCACAAGACATTAAAAGGAATTCTGTCTTGGACTGATTACGTTAAAAAAATTGTTTTAACATCCAGGCTTCAATCTCCACTAGACACTCACCTATACGGGACATATTATCTTTCTCAGAAGAAATTCTCAGATACAATTGTGTGTCGATCCATATCTATGTCAAATTTTGCAATCAGGTTGCCCAGTGGCTACATATAAAGATTAAAAAGCACTGGCGAAAGGATTGCACCCTGAGGAACTCCGTATGGAGTCCTAAGCGGTTCAGAACGGTTCTGTCCCGTCACCAGCATCTGCTGATTCTGCATCAGCATTCCGATGGGGTTACGTGGGTTCAATGATGGTTTCTTCCATCACTTACTGTGCCTTTCCAGAACATAACGAAAAACCAGAGCCTGGCTTAACCTAAAAAAAGACCCATCCTAGTACCTAAGTAGCAGATAAAGCACTGGAGGACCTATGACTGGGGCAAAGCCAAGGCCTGATTTCGGCCAGGGTAGGATTAAACCTAGCTTGCAAGCAACAGGGTGCAGTACAAGGGAAGACATAATACTATACCTGGGAGTGGGGTGTTCAGGCACCAATGAGGTATGTCTGACAAGTAGGATTTTTAGGCAGCTCAGTGCAGCTGTTAACCCTTAAATTCTGATCCACACTCTTCACTACCCGCTTATTAGGAAAATTCCCCTGCCATTGGACTCAATGGAAAAATCACAGCTCCTGTTAAATTTTACGGGAGGAGGGATTCCATATGTGAGGCAGCAGCCGGCTGGAGAGATGAATGTAGAAGATGCTGTGGGCCCTGAACATGCATGTAGAGGGCAAGAGTTTCAGGGGAGCATGTAAAAGGTAGTTTTTGTACACTATTACATTAAGCATCCTAATAAAAATACTTCCATTTATCACATGGTACAGAAGTCTTTTTACTATGTCTATGCTTAATGTTATACTTGACAAATCCTTACTTGCACAGGTTTTTAAGCATTCAATGATATTCACTACATATACGAGCATTAAGTACTCTCTGCCAAATTACAGCATGTTTTGTGGTGGTGATACAGGCTGTAATTTGACCAAGGGCCTGATTACAAGATTGGTGGCAGTGGTAACTCCCATATTTTAGAATCCTAGACGTTTTACCACTCTGCCAAACCATGAGTTTCATTACCAAAACTCATCTTGCCACACAAAAGCATTTGTATATGTGCTAATTACGATATGCGTTCATTTCTGCATGCTTTATCAATTCCCATGTAGTCCCACAGGACTCCAAAAGAGGGATTAACAGAAGACTGCATGACTTGAAATCATGCAGACCCTTCTGGTCACTAGAATTTTATTGCATGCGGTATTATTAACAGAGTTTGGCAGTATTAGCACAGGTAATACCACCAAACACTTAATCATGCAGGGAATTTACTTAACTAACACCCCTATGCCTTTTGAATACCTTTTAATGCTGAAAAACGTGTACATGTTATGCTAGGTTACATACATGCCAACATTCCGACTCACCTGGGAGAGAGATTTCATCTGAGAAATCGGGAGACAACATTTTTGAATATGAATGCATAAGGGAAAGAATTATTTTAGGTGGGAGAGAATGTGAAAAATAGCAATATTTTTCATAGAAAAGTCGGGAGTCTCCTGCCTAAATCGGGAGGGTTAGCATGTATGCGTCTTATGTAATGGTATGTTGATTTATACCGGGCAGCACTACCACCCCGGGGCATTCTTCAGGCGTGTGCACACTATCATATTAAGCATAGACATAATAGAAAGATGTATTTCCACCACAGTGAATAAAGGTCCTTCTACTATGTCTAAAGGTCTTTCAACTATGTCTATGCTTAGTGTAACATATTGCATATTCATACATGAGCAAATGCTAGCATGTTGGGGCAAAGCCATCATAGGTACGTTACTACATGGGCAACTGGTTGCATGTTGGGGAAAAACCATTACATGTCCTTCGGGTTCTCGAGAGAAGAGTAAAGAAAACAAGGGATGCTGCAAACTCCGTGCTGGGATCAACGCTGCATAAAGGCAAGACGAATATGAAAAACGTGTTTTGAAGACACATACATCAAAATCACTACTCTCCATAAGAAGCAAGCCACACGAAAATACGCTTCTGGGTGATTGCGTTAAGAATACAAGATCTGCAGACCAAAAAGGCAAACCAGCGCTGTTCGATCTAGATGGGGCTGTTCAGTAACTAAATCCTGAGAGACTGTGAGAGATACCACAAGAAATCAGGGTACCAAGAAAGAAGGCTCCTATTTGAAAAATATTTCTTCTGCTAACAAAGTGTTGAAAGATTACTGTGCTCACGCCCTGACTCAGTTGCAATAACTCATCTAATACCAAAGGGGTATACAAGACAAATGCATCAACAAAATAAATAATCCTGTCCTGAAGAAGGCCAAGAAAACCTTTTGAAAAGGCACTACAGATAATGTCTAATAGATAATTATGGCCGAAACATGTTGACTATAAGACTGGGAACTAATAAGTCTTGATGATCAGAAGCCATTTTAGGTTTATTTGAAGCTAATTCTGTGTGTTATGTGATTTTGAAAAAAAATGAAAACAAGATCTGTCATCTATGACTCTCATAGGAAATAATTTAAGAGTTCAACCCTGTGTTGTGTTAAATATACATCCACGATAGTGATGATGAATTACAGTACAGCAACATAACCACAACCGAATAACCCCATCGTATTTGATTGTTTTAAATTGCTTTGAATTCTTTTTGAATTGTCTGACTCTGATTTATTTGTGAATTGGATGTTATATGATGTTTTATATATATATATATATTATATATATGTGTATTGATATGTAATAAGGTTATATTTTTTATATATATACATATTGTTTTATGTCTCGTGTCTGAGATAATTTTGTTGTACAATTTTGTTGCACAATGGTTTTTGAGTGAGGTTTTAAACAAGTGTCACCAGGTAGAGTTGTAGAGGTGGAGAGAGGGGTAATGCGTTTCCCATTCTCTGTATTGCACTTTCTAATTTTTCCCAATTGGAAACTGATCCCCCAAAAACAAAAAAGAAGGGAAAATACCCAATTTTTGATACTACCATGCTGGGGCAAAGCCATCAGAGGCGTGTCCTTAAAGCACCCCCCCCAACACCTTAAAAACACATGCCTCTCCTTAAAGGGGGCAAATAATGATTTTTTGAGCAAACCCACCATAGGTATGTCTTTAATGGCAAATGCTGGCATTCTGGGGCAATGGTGTAACATTTGTGTATGCATGAGTGAAATTATTTGACACATACTAGTGACCTTGCTGCTTTGATCAGTCCTTTCCTGAAGTGTGGGGTGGAGGGCATATCCCTAATGCAAGTTGTCAGGTTGTGACAGCAGAAGGCATGTTTCCTTTTTTCTCTCTTTCCCGCAGTTCTTGGTTTTGAGCTTGGAGTTGGTCTGCCATCAGATGATGTGTTGGCCTCTGATGTCTTGAGTTTCTCATTGCCTTGAAGGTGAGGGAGGCTGATTTGAAGGCAATGCGTATGTTTAAAGAATTTTTCTAGACCCTGTGTATCAGATTCCGGAAGATCAATCCGGACCTTGTTTGAAGGACCTCTCCGTATATTGCCGGATTCTCCAAGGTGTTACCGTGGCAGAAAAGCCATGGCTATATACTTAAGTGGGGACTAGAGGTGCATACACGAACATGCTGTAAGTGAATGTCCAATCATATTTAATAGGATAAGCACAAGAAGAAAGCTTATGGACCTGGGTAAAAGGAGCTGTCAAACTGTAGGCAAAGTCAGCGTGAGTCGCCATTGTGCCTAGC
Organism: Ambystoma mexicanum; assembly: GCF_040938575.1. Taxonomy (NCBI): domain Eukaryota; kingdom Metazoa; phylum Chordata; class Amphibia; order Caudata; family Ambystomatidae; genus Ambystoma; species Ambystoma mexicanum. The sequence goes on from NC_090923.1 coordinate 1,173,042,277, forward strand.
TTGCTCCCAATGCTTTTCTCTGGGCCCAATGTTATCCTTTGCAAAATGTCTACTGGAAAGGAAAGCCTCCAGTTAGTGGTACAAGGAGCTGTCAAAGTCCAGATGTGAAGTGGCAGGGCGTGTAGGCGGTGCAAGGACCCTGGACAATGTTGTTGGTCCCAGGGGAGGTGAACCAGCTGCTGCGGACTGGCGTAACTACTCCCGTTGTTCAGGGTGTACCCTCAGGGGAAACAGCAGTGCATCCGGAAGCCCAATGGTTCCAAAGAAGGTAAGATGATGCTTTTGCAGTTGTAGGTTTTAGACACTATGCATTGCTGGTCTGTTTCAGGAGAGTCAGGGCCTCAAATATAAGGTAATACGACCAGTATTATTTTGATGAGATCTGGAGTCCAGAAGTTATTTATTTATCTATGTCTACCGAGTCAAGGGAAGGGAGCTCTGGTGTAGTTACTTCTGGTTCTGGAGTGAGGTTTGGAGTGCCCAGGTTCCAGCAGTACTTCGCAGTCGGGGAGTAGAGTGCCACAGCCTGACCTTAGTCTTCCTTAGCGAGTCCTTCTTCCAGCTGCTTTGAGATGAGACCCAGCATTTGCCACTGCTACGGTGCAGATATCCTGATTCTTATGCAGCTCTTGGGGGCTGGTTGCATATCCAGCCTCCAATCAGATACACTACACTATTCAAAGATTTGTCAGCCACCCAATCAGGAATGGTCGCCACATTCAAACCTTTCCAGACTTCTTCACATGGAAGCACACATGATGTGGATTCAGGAGTAAATCCCAGACACCCATTTATACATCTGCCCAGATCTAGTCATGGCTGCCCTCTGCTCTCATGGGGTAGGCCTAGGAAGGCCATGACCATATATGGCACAAACTTTCTTTCATGCGTACCAGGTAAACATAGCCTCGCTGTTGAGACTCTGAACAACTATATCTAGATGACCATTTCAATGGGGAACAGTCGGGAACAACCCTCTGCTCACTAGTTACTAAATGTGCGCAGCACTGTCCAGTTTTATAAAAACACATAGGCAGGCATCATCCTATGAGTTAACCCAAGGAACCGAGCAAGGGCACCTGCTCTGGGAAACAAACTAGATAATATGTTTGGTGCACCCTGACCTGGGCGTCTTAGGGACTCCCAGGGATAAATGCAATGAGTTACATCACCAGTGTGGGCCTTTATGGGGATTTCATGAAAAAAAGGTACCTGAACCATGTATATTTTTTGACATTGGTTCTCGTATATCATTAATGATTATTGATTGTCATGTATGTTGATTTCTCACAATAAAAAAAACGGGGTGGTGGGGACAAAGATTATGCATAGGAGTGAGAGTTGACAGGAGTCTTGAAAGAGAGGTTGCGCTCAATAGTGAAGCAGAGAAACTTTTTGTGAGGTGAGAGGATGAGTGAGAATCCGTCCGGCTGCATTTCTGCTAGCCATATCTGGATGTAAGCTTGCAAGGTAGCATTAGTGAGGAGGATGAACTCAGTTTTAGTATGGGTCAGTCTGAGGTAGGCACTAGACATCCATGCTTCATTGACGGAATAGTGGTGTTTGAGGTGATGAATGACATTTGAGGGTGATAGTCCCATTTATATTTCAGTGTTGTCCACATACTGGTCAATATTGATGTTGAAGTTGGTGAGTAATGGATTTCCTTTTGCGATTAAAGTTGATGTGTCACAGTTTTGACCATTTGGGTATGCTGCAAGTGATGGGGTATTGATGAGGTTGACTGGTGCCCATCTGAACAAGCTACAGCCTTTTGGTGAGGTTCTAGGCGAACTAGTACAGTACTGATCTATTGAAAGCCCTGTGTGAGGTGAGGATACTGAGAAGGGTTCTTTGGTTGATTTTGTTAAACACAGTGAAGCGATTGAGTAGGACCAGTTGGCAGAAGTCTCCTCTATCCAGAATGTGGTTTGTGTCTTCAATGGCCTGGACGTTGGATGTTTGCAAGTTGCATCTCTGATGGAATCCTGACTGGTTGCTCTTAAATAGGTTTTGTTTAGCTATTCTGTCTTGTGTCTGTATTGTAATGGTTTTCCTAGGATTCTGCATATAAAGGACTGGTGTGTCAGTAGTTTACCTACTTCATAAATGTTTTTCTTGATCGATCTGCAGAAAGATCTGGAATATGTTCAAAGCATCTGGGAAGATGCCTTGTGTCAGTGAGCCATTGATTGCATGAAGGAGGGACAATGGCCTCTTCTAACATGGATTTAACGAGGGATGCCATTGTTGTAAGAGGATGCGTAGAGGGAGCTGGGAATGGTGTACATGTCTTCCAGTGAAATTGTTTTGAAGGTAATCCGTATGTTGTGAGAAGTGATGGAATGGATGTTTGTACGGGGTTGGTGTTGCCAGTATGTTGTCTGATGTTGTCAGTTTATACAATGTGAAGGCATTATGAAGCAAGACACAGACAACATATTCAATATTCAATTCAATATTCAAACAAAACACTTTACTAGCTTAAATGCCAGGATGGAACAAGGCCTAACATGCCCTATACTAAGGTGGGATTTCCCTACCTAAATAAACTAAGGAAAGTCTGAGACAAAGAGTTCAACTGGCCTCCATGGGTCCAAATCCTGCCCCTCACACTCTCCTGTGTCATCGGCTTCACACAGGGGAACGAGCACTGTTGATGCAAGGGAAAGGGATAGCCTCTCCACACATCTCCTTTCCCGGCCCTTAGTCCGCTGCACAGAGCCCCAGCTCCCTCACCATGCTGCCTGGGACCCTCTCTGCCTGCAGTCCCCAGTGTATCGGTGTCCTCTGCACAGCGGACCGGACTACAGCAGTTTCCTCCCACAGTTCACCTAATTTCAAACACAGTTTCCTGCTGCTCCTCTTGCTGCCCCTCTAGCTGCTCCTTCTCTCTGTGTTGCTTTGTTCTTCTCCCTTTATAAAGCTGCAACCTTCTAATCGGTTGCAGGTGTGCTCCAATTGAATGTGCCTGACCATGGTTAAGGGGACATGTTTGACCCTCACAACATCCTACAGGCATCTTCTTCGTCCCAGTACTAGAGTAGTGAAAAGGTATAGTGTTCATCACTCTCGGTTGCCTCTTCCTCGTCTCAGTACGTTTAAGTGTCACAAGAGGAAAATTGGGGAAGCTGACTTCCAGTAACCCATAAAGGTTGGGGAAGGGTTAGGTTGGTTGTCAATAGAAAAAAGGGGATACCATGTCTCGCCTGCAGGCCCCTTATTCGTGCTCACCCTCCTTCTTGATCTTCGAGGCTAGCCATTTCTCCTAAAGTTATTCTGACCAAAGGGAATGGTGTAACAATAAACCACAAAGGCTTCTGGGACTAAGGGTTCATCATGAAATGGAAAGAGGAAATACTGCTTGTCACCTGAGGACACTTCATTCCCATTCCCCAAGAGCCCTACACCTAGGTGATCCTCCCTTGTTTCTCCACCCCCAGAGTCAGGATCCAAAAGTGATTGCCTTTCCCCGACCACGTGTGCAGAGGATCCAAGGGGAATAGTTGTGAGGATGCCCGCAGGTTTCTCACCATGAAAAAGTAATTGATGATGTTACATGTTCTTATTCGACTGTTGCTTGGCGGCCCATGCTTAGGGGATTAATGAAGTGTTTGATAGCCTTGAAGAGTTTTTTTAAATGAGTTGACAATAATGGCTAGACGGTTACAGATCTTTTCTTCAGAGTACCACGGTACCAATGGTTTGTCTCTGTTGAATGAGACTATTAGAGTTGCATGGGCATTGACAGTGTCCAAAAGGGGGGTGTTTAGTGCATTTAAAAGTATGCTGGTGGTGTTTGCCAGTTTTTAATTGGATGCTACTAGACAAGCTTTTCTTCTATAATTTTCACGGGGACCTTTTAGAAGGAGTGGAATGGGTTCTCGAAGAGTTAGAGAAGGCATAATGGTGGGATGCCGATTGGTAGTGCCCTATACGGACTCTGCAATGGTCTGTCAGGTCTAGGTGTCAGATGTGATGCATCCAATGTCTGTACTTGATGGATGCTGTCATGACGAGTTATGTGAATGCAGTGATGAAGGTTTGCTTGTGGAATAGCGAATGGAATGCAGCTGTCTGGAAGTGTGTGTCCAGGAGGTGATAAATATAGTGTTCCATGGAAGAGAGACAAGAAGGATCTTGGAGGGTTCCCTCTTCCAGATCCTTCCTGATCTTTGAGACAAGCATAACATTTCCTCACCAAAAATAAGTGGTTACATACTTTACTTTGGGCCGAAGTTGTCGTGCTTGTTATCCCCCAGAAGAACACACCGTCCCTGGGTACAACCTTCCAAAGGACATCCTTGTGTCCCCAGCTTCCTGCAACCATTGCTCCTCTTGTCACCACAGTCTTCACCTGCCTACTACTGTGGTGCAGTACTGGAAAAGCAGGCCCAGCTCTACCACCAATTGCAAATGAGCTAGGGTTGGAGACTGGTTCACTAGTGCTTCTTTTCTAACTTTTACCGGTCGCATGTGCTCCTATTGGCTCGGTGGTGATATGCAAACCAGCAAGCCTCCCATCTTCTGCTCCTGTAGCTCCTAACAAAAGAGGCTGGGCAGTTATGCAATGGAAAACAATTGGAACCTTGTTAGTTTTGCATCACGGACTTCAAACAAGGGGCATTAACTAACACAGGAATGAGACGCCCTGTCAGTAACTGAAAATAAGCACCTTTATCAAACGATGCATTTAAATAAGTAGACATTCGAGAAGCCATGCAAGATGTTCATTTTGCTGACGTTTTCCCCCCCAAAAGCTCAGACGGTCCCCTGCCCTAAGGCCCATTGTCCTCTAAGCAGGGGAGGATCTACTAACTACTCAAAAATGATATAACTCCACCCCGACACATTTTATATTGACCTGGAAATGCAGTCATCCAGCCTTTATACATCCATTTGTTCTATGTTGTCTTAATACACACTTATTAGTTAGCCTGACTGGTCTGTGCATCTTTTGCAGTGAAAGGACCCTATGCTCTTACTCGGATCCAGCATTATAGAAGAAGCCTGATTCGTTGGCCTTTGACTGGGGTACCCCAGTGGACAGCAGTCAAAGCCAGGACTTACCAAGATCCCCACGTTTCTCTGCCCACAGTTTTGCTCTTAGCCTTTCTGACTCTGGCCGGCCTCAAAGGTGGGATACAGGATGACTAAAGATGGCTGGGAGGGAGAGGGGGGAATTCACTACATTGGCTCCAATATTAATATCCTTCACCCACTGAAAAGGAACGCAAGTGCTCACTTACTCTCGGCGTCCCGGCTGTCGCAGGAGCCTTCGGGCAGTTTTTGGAGGTAGTCCTTGAGGAGCAGCTCATAGCGGGGGATCCTCTGCACTGGCTCCAGCATGTGGTGTTGCAGGGTCAGGTTTCCACAGATCTCCTCGCTCTGGAATAAGAATCAGCAGCAAGAAGGTCAGACAGCGGCACAGACCATGCGGCCGAATTCAGATGACACAGACACATAGGTAGGTATACCAAGACTTAAGTATTGCTAGCCCTTCCCGAGAGATCCTACCCGGCCTCCAGCCAAACGCTTGCCCTCTTCCAGTACTGCTGTGTTTTGACTGGATCAGGTTCTTCTTACAACCCAATGTCCCGGCATAGAATGCATGATACAACCTAATCTTCCATCCCATGATGGGTAACTCAATCCTGGGGTCCCGTGAAGTATGGCTGACATAATCCATGGGCCCAGCATAGTATGGGTAACACAACCAGAGTGACAGCATAGTAAATGTAACACAAACAGGTGGCTAGTGTGGGGGGGGCTAATACAGCCCATGATTTTTGCAAATTATGCACAATGCAAGTGGGAGATATAGCTGGGTAACACGGTGCAGGAACCCAACCAAGTCTAGGCAACACAACCCTGGGTCTTAGTACTGTCTAGTTGCCACAACCCATGGATTGTCGGAGTAATAAACACCAAGAGCCAGTTTTGTCAGAGTAACAAACCCTGATTCGTAGATTTTATCAAATTCGGGCTGAATGAAAATTTCGAACAGCCGAAAATGTTGATAAAATTTACCATTCGATGCGATTATAGTGAACAGGGAGCAGGGGTGTCCCACGCACCCTTGTTCAGTACATTCAAATCCGGAGTTGCAGGGGTGTCCCCCACGACCTAAATAATAAAGTTGCCAAAAAAGAAAAGAAAACATAAGGACTCGGCAGCGCCGCTTCCCATGCACATAAGTGAAGGGAACCGGCGTTGCAGAGGGAGGGAGTTGTTGGCGGCACACAGCGAAGTGTGCCTGCTGCCAGAAGGTAAGTAAAGGGATGGGGCAGGTTGCCAGAAATGTGCGCGGGAGCCATAACCGAAAGTTATTTTCATCACAATAACTTTCGTTTTTTTCTCCCTCAGACAATTCTAATTCGAACAATTCACAGTAATCTGAATATTCAGAATGATGCAACAGATCCATTTAATCAGCTGTGGGGCTGTATTGGAAATAAATGAACAATGGGTGGCAGCAATTATTCTATTTAAAACCTATGAAAAGATAAATTGGTTGCTTAACCTAAATATGCTTAACTGCCATGAAAGGAGGGGCTGCACTGTTTAGGATTTAAGGAGGGATATGTACGCAGCAAAGTCCAAATTGGCCCATTGCAAGCGCGAATTGGGTAAGTCACAAGCAAACACGTGGTACCTAAATCATCTGCTGTTGCCCCCTTAATTTTTCAACACTTAATAAAGTGAATTATTCCATTTTTATTGTACTTTGTTAACAAGTGCTTAAAGGATCTGGAATAAACTGGCAAGATACAGTCAATTCTGTTACAGCCAATAGGGCTCTTTATCAGGACTTTTATATGTAACATTCAGCTTATGTCATTCTCTTGGGTGCCAACAAGTCATTCTGCTTTCACCTCTATGTATTTGGGTATTACCTTAATATAGTCTGAGCTCCACGCTTTCGAAAAGTATCTCTCTTCTTAATCATCAAAGCCTGATTTTATGTGGGCCTTGGGTTTACAATTTTGTCTTGGAATGTTCTAATCATTGCTCTATTATCTTCTTTATCAGAGAGGACTCTTATTTAATTCATTGGGGAAAAAACTCTCATTGTTAGAGAATATGTAATGATGAAGGCATACCAGCTCACTGATTTTTCTTCCATTGCAAAGATTAGGCCCTCATTCTATTTAGGACCATGCATGGAAAGTAAACACTCTGCCCTTCTCTTTTCTTTTTGGGTGTTTTTATTAAATTGAAAAAGAAAGTGACATTCTCGGGTTCTGGCTGGATCACCATTCATGTGGAGGCGATCTTCAAGCAAGCCTTCCTTCAATTCCTCACCACGTCTATAAGGTTCTTTAATTAATCCAGCAAACCTTTACAGCTACATATGTTGGGGCAGGCCTGACTACAGCACTAGTCTCCTAGCGAAACTCAAATTCTAAAATCTCCAAATCTCCTAAAACGCTTCCATTAATTTGATCAAAGGACTTTGATGACAGGATTAAATAACGAGTGCCTGATTGGAACTTAATATGCTCCCATTTAGAAACATGATTTTGTTTAAACTGGGCTGCATAAACCCATAAATGATCAGGGAAAAGGCGGCAGTGTTTAAAGGAGATGATGAATGATAACCAACCAGAACACCAGCTTGCTGAATTCCTACTGTCTGGCAATCTTCAGAACCTGATGGAGGGCCTACCGAAGTTAGGCACACAATACGTACAGTGACAAATCAAGTTCTGGGGCATCAGTGTCCATGGATGAATATAGCTTTCTAAACCATCAATCAGCCCCACAACTCTAATACACCAGAAGGGATCTGAACAGATTGGAAACCCAGGCAAATTGTAAGCCTCCTTGTCCAATTTTGTTAACATGGACGGAACAGCAGGCTTATCTCCGAAAGGTCGAGCTACAATACAATTATTACCCAATGATAAAAGGGACTGTCAAGGTTGTATAAAAATATCTACTTTATTATTATCACAACAGGCAGTTCTAGCAACACTACGAAATACGACACACCCTGTAAAGGAATGCAGAGGACAGACAGTTTCAAAGCAGGAAATGGGATGCACTCTGGATACTGACAGGAGGGTAGTCGGTATGGTTAATAACCACAATAGTTCAGGGTTACTTGGCTTCAGCACTAAGGGAGAAATGAGTTTTAAAATGTCTCTAGGGGCCTTCCAGGAAGGACCAGGGGGACAAAAGCCCAATGTACCATGTGCTGTAGGTGTTCTTGGTGTTCGACAGAGTCGAGTCTGCTTCTGTGCACTTTGCAGAACTCTGTGACAGACTTAAAGATGGGAGTCAGCTGCGGGTATCAGGCGGCAAGACCGTTTGGGGAGCAAAGCTGGACAAAAGGCTGCAGGCTGGCCTACACAGCAGGTTGGGGTAAGGAATCGTTGTCTCACTGCTGGTCGATGGTTCCGAAGCACTGGTCGAGACATATCGGATGTCTTTATGCGACTGCACCGTAACAACGGTCAGCGTTGCAGTTGGTTAAAGCTCGAGGAACTCTACTGGCTCAAAAATGGCCTTTAAGGTGGACGCTGGTAGTTGCTCGTCGAGGCCCTTCTCCCAGCTTCTTCACTGGGCTTGTGTCGTCCTTTAATGGCGGATGGCCCAAAGCTGACGAGTGTGTTGCAGGTGGCTGCCATGTCCTTGGTTTCGGGTTCAGAGACCTTCTGGCACTTCCTACTTAGGAAGCTTGCTGCAGTGCCTATCAGGGCATGCTGTGTGCTGGCTGGGTACTGGTTCTGGAGTGGCTGGAGAGTCCACTGGATTAAGTATCTCCCTCTGTTCCCTGGGAGATGTTTAGGGGAGTGATCTTGCTTCCCTCTTTAGACATCCTGGCCTTCCTTCACTAGTGGAAGATGTAAGACAGACTGTACCTTCAGCCGGGGTCCAAGGTTGAGTTCTTCTTTGTTACTTCAAGGGAAGTCTTCAGATGATCTAGCAAAAGAGGGGCTCTGCCCTCTTTTAAAGATACATGGGCCACAGGGATTGATGTAGGATAAGCCTACCTTAATGAACTAATTCTGGGGTCCCCACCAGAGTGCTTTGCAACAGGAAAGATAAAGGGGTGAAATCATGTGATACTAAGCCTCCCTATCTTCCTGTCTGTTGTGAATCAAAGAGTCTCTCTGGTTAATGGATATCTCTGTGGTTCCTGATTAAAGTGGCTGGTCTCCCTTCAAGCTGCAGTAAGACCAGACTCTCTGGCCCCTGCAAACGACATTCTCATATCTTATGAATGGGGTATCCCTGTGGGGAAGACTACTGTTAACACACAGTCCCAGACATGACCACTCACTGTCAGAGATATTGAAAGCAGGAGCTGACTTCAGGTTGACACAGTTGCATATGAAAGGTTGTTGGGGTTTCCTGTCTCCTTTGTTAACCTCTGCAGTCAGGCCCCATGTGGGCCTTTTTGAAGAACACCCTATTCATATGATAAACACTGCCACCAGCTACAGGGCCCAAAAAAGGAGCAGGGCGGATCCACAGAGCCTTGTTAGTTAATGAGGCTGACCATGGCAGGGGGAAGGTTTGGTCCTCCCCCTTCTGGAGATGCATTGTGTACTCCTGCTGTCATAACCCAAACTAAATATGACAGGTTGGACTGTGCCTTTAGGATGTGTCCACCCAGAGTACACAAGTCCATGCTTTCATCGTGCTGTGAGCATAGGAACATTTTCCTGAGGTTTGTATACCATCATTCCATTTATTTAAACATTTCAAAAAAGCCCAGGTGAGCACGCACCTACTGTGTGAATGGTCGAATTCCTCACAGTAACCTTACTGAGATTTCTCTACTGGATGGCCAAACTTCCCATTTGGATATGGTGTTCCAACTCAAATACATTCTCATACTGAAGCTGAACTTCAGATGCATTCTTTCCTTGGCAGTATTCTTTGGACAAGTTGCCCCTCAATGCGTACCTAATACCACAGGCCAAGATTCACATATTTTCCACCCGATCAAAATGTTCCACCTGAAACCTTGACCTTTGAAATACAAGGTATCATTAACAAATTGAAAACCCAACACCACAAAAGTTGATAAGAGGACATTTTGCACTTATTTAAAAGAACCAGAATGAAATCAATAAGCAGGTGATAAAGATGGAGCTATTGTGTTGTCAGCTACCACACAATATGATCAAATTGTCCCTGAATATTGAAGGTCTACCATAAGACCCTACCTAAATGAAAATGCCCCGCTAATGAGCCCACAGGGACAGTGTTATCAGATAACTACATAAGGAACAATGTGCCTTTTGAAATGTGAATGTGCACATATCTTTGCCATTAATATGCGCCCCAGTCTTTAAAGAAAATGCCACTTATGCTCCCGGTAGAACATTAGTATCAGGTTGTGGCTTTAGTCTTGAGCCCACATCAAAATACGTTGTTACATTTCAACCTTTGCTCAGCAAACAACCTCTTAGCAGAGATGCAATTCATATTATAGATGCTTTGAATTTTGATCCAGAAAGAGACATTCTGGTTTCCTTCGATATAGCTATCCTAACAAGCAAGAATGCTGAGCTCTTGAAATGGTTAAATCAGCACTTGATGCCAGATCGTACCCTTGTCAAACGCCCATAGAATGTATGCTTCAACTCATGAATGTTGACTGCATTATGGGGTGCAGTGACTGAAGCAGCTTTTGCCCCTAGATTGGCAAACTTTATATGGATAATTTTGATGGCAATTGTATTTATCGAAATAATAATTCCTGCCATGCAATGTATGCGGCTAGTGAAGGTATATTGATGACATTTTGGTTATTTGAGTAGGTGAACTGTTTGATATGAATAATTTTAATTCATGGCTGAATTACTGGGATTGTAATCTAGCCTTTACTATGACCAGCAGTATATATAATGGCCAGTTTCTTTAGAACAATGTTTGTTTTCATTAAGTGTATTGCTTGTGATTGTATTGATTTTATTTGTATTATGCTGGTCAATACTTTATGGGCACTAGGATGAAATTAACTACTTTACAGCTACTATGACCAGCAGTAACCTTGAATTGGCCTTTCTAGAGATATGTATCGCCCTTAATGATGGTCAACGCTAATCATTCTCCAGCACACAGAGACTGACAGAACTACACTACTTCAATCTAGTAGTTATCGTCGTAAACCACTGGACTATATCTGCTTTATGGTCACTACCTCTATTTGTGACACACTTGTACATAGAAAGGTGATTATTTTTCAGAAGCAGTTGTATTACAAAGAGATGATTCTCTGGAGGAAACAGTGTGTGGCTGATACAATATGATTTGAATTGAGCACATTAATCAGGATAGTTTTGTTGTGCTAGTTGACAAAGCTGCGACCCAAGAGAGGCTTGCATATATAAGTACTTTTTCTCACCATAGCCAATACATTAACAGAAAATTCCACAGAACAGCGTAATTAACCCATGTTCCTTCTCAGTAGAGGGGCTCCCACACTCCTTTGTAATTTTGTAAAACTTGGGTTTCACCCTAAGTAACCCAGGTTAATCCAGACGTGGACCCCTTGCTCACTGTGCCATAGAGAGGCTCAGCTTCACCTCAGTGAGGAGGCAGACCGAGACACGTGTTTGTGGTTGCTGATGGTACTCTTGTTCAGAGAAGAATTGCCTAGAATTTCGATGCTGGAGTGTCAAAGTGTGTGGGACCAGACTGGTATGCAAATAGTTATTGTTATTGTTCCTCTGTGAAGGTTGCAATGAGCTAAAACGTGGTTGTAGAACCTCCTGAGTGGAAGAAATTGCATAGAACAGGGTATTTGATCCATGTTCGTTCTCAGTAGAGGGATTCCCACACTTCTTTGCACTACATTAACACATGACTTAAAAAGATTAGAATTGTATTTGGTACAGGTAAGACTGTTAAGCAATGTTTCCCTTTCCTTTCAAAGAGGGTGGAGTCTACAACAACTATTGGTGGACTCACTCCACAAGAAAGATGTGGAGGGGTCTTCTCTTGTGGCTATTTTGGGGATACCACCAAGTGTGGGCCACTTCCCATACAGCAAACGTGCAGCCTGTTGACGTGTGAATTATTTTCCAGCATAAACAATTCACCTAGCATTTACACCATCAAAGTTACTGCCTGACGTACACAAGCATTATCTGTCTGTGAGATAAAGTCTATAATGGAACATCTTATAGAGCGGTGAGGAAACAAATCAGTGAACACAGATATGCTCTCAAAAATATCCACAACCCTTTGCCACATTGTAATCTAAGGTGGGAAATACTAAACGAATTTAAGTCAGATGAACGTGGTAGATTCTGAAACCCAAAATGCCTATTGATGGTGTGAACACAATTCTTGAGTATCCTCTGTTTGCATCCAGGTTTGGGGGCTAGTTGATTTGGCCACAAGGATGTATATTAGATTGATGTTTATTTAGTAATTATTTGTACAGCTAGAATGATGTCGTAGTGCCATTGTTTATTGCCATCTAACATGGAAAACTAATTCCAAGAAGTTCATTACTCCTTTTTCACTCCCACATTAGGCTCAAGAGACTGCCTACAGCTATCCACAATGGTACTGGTTCTAGGCCTGTGTTACAGGAAGTCTGCACACAAGCCGAATGTATGCCTGACCTGGTGTATGGTGAGGTCAAGTCACCAGCCATCACAGGCATACACCAGCTGCACTTAAAGGACTGGCCTACAGATTCCCATCAAAAGACTATGGCTTTGACGATTCCTTTTGAGATGCATATGCTAGTCATAGACACCCTGGAAAACAAGGCGCAAATGGTCTTCAAGGAAAGGCGGATGGGGAAATAGATGCATCATAAATAAAATGTATGGAAACAGGAATTGTTACTTTAAGAAAAAACTATTTACTATAATTACATTATTGTGATGAATATTTTAAATTAATAACGTAGTTTTCCATATATAGAGATGATTTGTGAATTAATTAGTGGTTCCTCTTGAAAATGTGTAAATTGCAGACCTTGGCAATGAAGCACTTGATAGCCCCAGTTTCTGTTGGGGGGTTGATTGGGATCGAACCTTATCCTGGAGGACAAAACCATCAATGGGTCTAAGGGGAAGCTCCACACAGACTGAAGAACACGTAGAGCTCGAACATCTGCGGAAGAGAACAGAGATCCTCACAAGCCTCTTTGACGAGTCTTCTGAAGGGAGTGCTTTAGTGGCAATACTCTCTTGCCCTATCATCCTGGAACAGCCTTACGCTATCCTTACAGGCTGATAATCTACTTTGTTCTAGGAAGAACCATATTTATGAAACTAGAGCGTCTGTGAGGGATTCTGGGGTTCTACGGCAGAATAACGAATCAACAGCGTCCATAGATACCACAAGATAAGAGACCACATTAATACTGGCAACAAAACACGGTGACTAAAGCTAGTACGACGGATGACAGTGGCATTCCTGCCTCAGGTCTAAGGCATTGCTCCATTTTAAGACTTTGTCTCACCTGAACCTCGTGTATGATGACCTTGAACTGCGTTGACCGTTCCATCCAGCTGTTGACCAGCTCCATGGCCCTGTCAAAGTTCTTCACATACTCGCCGTACATCTTGAGGAATGGCGCCAGCTTCTGGAGGATGTCCCCAATCCGTGGGTTTCTGTCCCTGCAGAAGGAGGCAGGTTACATACAGTAGTAGGAGCAGGCACTCCCAACATGAACAGACTTGATCAGAGACCACAGGACCCGGGGGCAGGACTGCAGTCCGATAAGCAGGTAAGAGCGGTACCAGCAGGATAAATCCTCGCCACTACGGGTTGGCTGTTGGTGAGGCATAAGCAGCGTGCAGAGAGCGCATCGCTCACAGGAGCAAATGAAGGTAATGTTTAATGGTACAAAGACATGTGAATTGGAGGCTACCACACCACTCGGAACCACCAATTGAGTAGTTTGTGATGGGAGTGAAGGCACAATATCAGTCACAGGTTTTCCGAAGAAAGTCAGTCATTGGCATATAAGCATCACTTGCAAGTTGCCATAGGGGAGGTTAGAATGAGAGCACACTTCCCTGATGCAGCCCTATTTCTGGCCACCCAGCCTGTGACTATATAAGACATGCTGTGATATTCCCTTACTCTTTCCGGTTCATGAATTTGTGACCCCTTCTTGACCTACCTGTGAATAAAGGAGTGGCTGTCTCCCCAATGGCCCTCTTGCTCTTTGTGTTTGGAGTCTGCCCTTTCACCTTCTACTAAAGTCTTGTAACCTATAACCGTCTCGTTGGTGCCACCTCACCCAATCCTGTCCAGGAGTCTATAGCCTCTTCTGTCTATGCCCTTCACCCATGAAGCCTATACTCACAAGACTGTCTCACTATTGTGGGGATGCCCACAGTGATCCAATAATGGCCAGTATTTTGTGGCCCATCCACCACCTCTTGATGCCTAGCTCAAAGTTGACCATAACTATCTGAACATCTCATTATTTCTTAATGCCCAGGTTCCTCCAATCATGCCAATACTTCTATTACCCTTTCAACAAATCTCAATCGAAGCCCTCGCCTCACCATGCCCATAATTCTTACCAATGGCGCCACATAGTTCCACAAAACCTCTTACCATTCCTTCATGCGCTTCTCCAGCTCAGGCAGCAGGAACTGCTGATGGAAGCAGTAGATGGAGCAGATGTTGGAGAAGATGCCCATCACTACCTCCACGGGGAAGGAGCCCCTGCTGCGGGCCTCCTCCATCAGCCGTGCGCAGAACACCTGGTGACCATCATAGAAGTTTTTAGTACACTTGAATGACACTTGAAGGACATACATGACACGTACGTGAGCATTCAAGGATGGGCAGAGAAAGAATGGGAACAATGATATAGGCCTGCAACCTTTGGCTATCCAGATGTGTTGAACTACAACTTCCATCATCCCTGGCCACCATAATCAATGAGGGGTCATGGGAGTTGTAGGCCAAAACATCTGAAGAGCCGCAGGTCGCAGACCCCCGACATCGCCCATAGGTGAGAGCATGAGTGAGCATGCAAGGCCAGGCATAGAGAGTGGGAGTGCACATGTGATAGCATGAATGTACATGCAGACAGTGGACAGCAGAATACACATTTAGAAACGGGCAGAAAGAGGAAGAGTGTGAATGCACAAGCAGAGGCGGGCTGGTAGAAAGTGTATCATTCAAGGATGAGTAGTGAGCTGGTCCGCAAAAGAACAGGTGGACAAGGTCAAGCACACAAGGGAGCGTGTGCATGCAGTGGTGGACAGAAAGAACGGGAGTGTAGTGGATAGTGAATTATGGCAGGCGTGACATTCGGCCACTCTACATCTTAGCAACATTAAACCACTCTACATCTCAGCAACATTCGACCACTCTACATCCCTGCAATATTCACCCACTCTCCATTCCAGCAACATTCCAATACTCTGCAACAGAGTAACATTCCAACATTGAACCATTCTACATCTCAGCAACATTCGACCACTCTACATCCCTGCAATATTAACTCACTTTGCATCCCAGCAACATTCCAGCACTCTGCATCCCAGCAACATTCCAACCACTCTACATCCCAGCAACATTCGACCACTCTACATCCGAGCAATATTCACCCACTCTCCATCCCAGCAACATTCCACCACTGTACATCTCAGCAACATTAATCAACTCTACATCTCAGTAACAATCAACCACTCTACATCCCTGCAATATTCACCCACTCTGCATCCCAGCAACATTCCACCACTGTACATCTCAGCAACATTAATCAACTCTACATCTCAGTGACAATCGACCACTCTACATCCCTGCAATATTCACCCACTCTCCATTCCAGCAACATTCCAATACTCTGCAACAGAGTAACATTCCAACATTGAACCATTCTACATCTCAGCAACATTCGACCACTCTACATCCCTGCAATATTCACCCAGTCTGCATCCCAGCAACAGTCCACACGCTACATCACAGCATCATTAATCAAATCTACATCTTAGCGACATTCGACCACTCTACATCCCTGCAATATTAACTCACTTTGCATCCCAGCAACATTCTAGCACTCTGCATCCCAGCAACATTCCAACCACTCTACATCCCAGCACAGCAACATTCGACCACTCTACATCCTAGCAATATTCACCCACTCTCCATCCCAGCAACATGCCAATACTCTGCATCCCAGTAACATTCCAAAACTCTACATCTCAGCAACATGAATCCAATCTACATCTCAGCAAAATTCACCCACTCTGCATCCCAGCAACATTCCACCACTGTACATCTCAGCAACATTAATCAACTCTACATCTCAGTGACAATCGACCACTCTACATCCTTGCAATCTTCACCCACTCTGCATCCCAGCAACATGCCACCACTGTACATCTCAGCAACATTAATCAACTCTACATCTCAGTGACAATCGACCACTCTACATCCCTGCAATGTTCACCCACTCTGCATCCCAGCAACATTCCACCACTGTACATCTCAGCAAACTTAATCAACTCTACATCTCAGTGACAATCAACCACTCTACATCCCTGCAGTATTCAGCACATCTAAATTGCAGCATAATTCGACTATCCTATAACTAGAACAAATGCGACTACTCTACATTACAGCAGCATTTGACTACTCTATATCCCAGGAACATTCGACTACTCTACATCCCAGGAACATTCAACCACTCTATATCCCAGCAACATTCAAGGACTTGCCATCCGAGCAACGTCCAACCACTTGCCTTCCCTTAAACATTCAAACACGTGCCATCCCAGCAATGTACAACCACTCACCATCCAGCAACATTTAACCATTCATCATTCCAGCAATGCTCAATGACTCTCAGTCTCAGCAATGTTTAACCACTCACCATCCCTGGAACTTTCAACCACTTGCCAGCCCAGCTACATTCAACCACTGTCGATCTCAGTAACATTCAACCACTTTCCATCCCATCAATGTTAAACCACTTTACATCCCAGCACAGTTAAACCACTCATTTCCCCACCAACATTCAACCACTCCAGTCCAGGTGAGTCTTGCGGTCTGCAGCAGTCGCTTGTGCTTGCAGTCTGTCTATGCTGTTGTGTTGAAAGAAGGGGGTGTGCCTACTCTTAAACCTTGCTAGCGCAGAGTGCTGCGGAGTCCAGCTGAGTCTTACAGTCTGCAGCAGTCGCTTGTGCTTGCCTTGCAGTCTGTCTACGCTGTTGGTGGAGAGAAGAGGGTGTGCCTACTCTTAAACCCCCTCATAGTGCGGAGCGCCACAGAGTCCAGCTGAGTCTTGCAGTCTACCGCAGTCCGCGGCTGCTGAGCTGCATCAATATTGGAGCCTTGCTGCTTGGCTGAAAGCTGGCCATGTGTGAGCCGAGGCGCTGATTCTCCCTGACTGAGAGCAGCGTTTAGTCAAACTTCCTGGGAGAGATCCATGACGGCAAGCGGGCCCAGTACATGACGCGTCGCCACAGAAAACTTTGAGAGGGCTTGGTGACTACGCTGGAGGTGAGCTCCCCTCATTCTATTGACCCGAATATTACTCCTGACTCTGATAGGGGACACGCCCACAATAACTTAAATACGCGAGACACTGAGATGCTTCTTGTTTGTGGAACGGGAGTGGGTTGGAACCTCCCGCCTTGCCTATAAACCATCACAAACATATGGAACTGGCTACTCCAGATGTTCCCTTGAACCCTAAGGACCATATATCCCCTGTGAGAGGGTGTGGGGATCAGAGGTGGATAAATCCAATGGAGGATAAAGATGCAGGAATAATGACTAGCCCCAGGCTAGCGGGTGAAACTCTAGTGCCGTGATTGAGCCTATCTTCTAAGCGGGTGCCACCCCTTGGAGTAGGACAGATAGAGTCAGCCTCTGAGCAGAGATCGCCTGCAGTGAAACACTTGTCATACACCGATGAAGACTGTGCATTTTTAGATGAACTAGTGATTCATCCCAATTTGCCTGAATATGAACGATTTAACACTTATGGAAAAGGGAGAAGCAGACAAGTATGCCTCATGCCCTGAATAAGGCTGGAAATATGCTTACTACGCAGTCCTCGGCCTTGGCGGCCGGTCATGCACGAGATATGGCAGAGATTAAAACCATGATAGCATAGCAAGGGCAACAGACTGTCACAATGAATCTTACATCTGCAAAGTCAAATTTATCACTCAAGACCGGTAGAAAGCTAAATGAAGGCCACACTTTCTATGATGATTCTGCACTTGAAGACAGCTCCCCGGCTGTCCCGCTGGGTGAGTTAGTAACTCAACAACAAAATATGGTGGCTAGAGAACCCCAGCGGGATACCGAGGTGCAGAGGGGGTATTGTGTTCTGTGAGTGCAACCATCATTACCCTTGTTAATTAACCATCCAAGGATAGACGCAGAGAAGGAGAACCTCGACTTAGGTGTGTAACAACTGTCTGAGGCCGCAATGTGGGAGCTTCAATCTAATATAATGTCAGCACTAACAATTGCTCTAAACCCTTTTATGAAACTGTTTGAAGCAATGAATGATACTACAAATGATCAAGCGACATTATTTGCAATGATGCACACCAACATAACATATCTGTCCTTTGCAGCAGCCATACATGTGAGGCTGGATAAAGAGGCAGAACTATCAGCCCAATGGCAAGGAAGACCCTATAATTTGGCGCGAGGCAAAGAATCTAATAAAAATATAATGCTGGACGCAATTCAGGAATCTATGAAATGGATGAGATCTAACCAGGAGAAATCTATTGCACCTCGAAAGATGTCCCAACAAGGCAGCGGAACAGTACCTGGAATGGCAACTGCCTTGGAGGAAGGGATTATGTCGGCCAAGGCTCAAAAAGTGCACAGACTGGCTGGCAGGACCCCTCAAGACCATAACATCGAGGATATTGGTATGGACCAACAAGAGGTAGCTCGGGGGGGGTCCTCTCCACTGAGGGCTGTGATTTCTGCTCCAGCACAACGACATGGCATGAAAAGCACTACTGTTGAGTCAGATCAAATGGTGATAACAGAAATCTCAAAAGAGTTGTAGACTATACAGGCGGATAACCAATCACAATCAGGGATGAAGGCACAAACTGTGAAATCCTATTCTGTATTTGGAAACGTCAAAAAACATCAGCAGCCCTAGACAGCCCTATGGAACTGCAAAAGAAAAAAACCCAAAACATGCACGGGACAAATAAGGCTAAATCTAATGGATCACAGGCATTCCTGAGGTACCTGAAAAAGCTCCCAAAGCCCATGACAAGTACGTTCAACCTCCAAAATAGTGATCGGGTGAGGCGGAATAACATCAAGGAGAAATTCACCCCTCAAAAAGAGGAAGTAAACAAGGAACGGGTCGATTCTCAAAAAGATGTCGAGAGCGACTTATCAGCGTTACGGGTATGCGCTTCAGAGCTAGAGGAAGAGGACTTGGAGTATGGGGAAAGAGTGGACATCTATTCAACCTCCGAAGATGGACACGTTGACAACGAACAACAGCTTATGGATAATATCGAGCGGTTGACAGAACCAGCTAAAAGAACAATGGCTTGCGATAATTTAATTAGTTATAATCACATGTAACCATTTGCATCCACTCGCCATCCCTGCAACGTTCAACCACTCACTATGTCTGCAACATTTAACCACACTCCCTCCCTGAAACGTTCAACCCCTTTCCAGCTCACCAACGTTAAACCACTCTAAATCTCAGCAATGTTAAACCACTCCACAACCCAGCAAATCACGGCTGCAACTTTTCTTGGGCCCGAGGAATACAAGTTTTTTGTACTAAGCCACGCCTTTATTGCCAACATGAAAATCTGCACACCTCTTACATTACTTTTTCTATTAAAAAAAAATATATATATCTTGATAAGGTTGCTTGTAAATACAGCACCATGTTTTATTTGCTTCAGGGAATGACCTTTGAGGAACCATCACAGGCAAACCTCTTGCGTGACCTGTGTGAACACAAAAACTCTCAACTGAAGAATACAACACATTGCCATAGGAGAAGCCATCGAGTGTAACACTTCTGTCAATTTGCCTTGAAGTGTGTTAATAAAATCTCCGACATAGTTATCGTGTGTCCTCAAAGTTGTCTCAGTCTGTCTAGTGGATTGGTTTTGAATGACAAGGAGCACCATAGCTCTATTTTCAAGAAATCACTTCCTGCTCTCAAAATGTTTGATGTGGCTTGGTCCTTGTTCCACTCACATAAAAATGATAAGCATCCTTCTGGAGGAATTGCGCTATAAAACATTGACCAGGACGCTAGCATCTTTGAAAACAGATCCTCCGCCACCAATATAATTGTATTCTGCTTGGACATGTAGTCACAAAACAAGCCTAATGATACTCAAAGTCAATGGTCTTTGGACGCTGGTGGGAGCATCAGACGTCTGGGTGGGTTTGCCTTGGCATGTTTTGCTTGCCAACAGATGCAACATGATTTCACATAATCCTGCGCCTCTGGTCCAGTTTTGGGGTGCCATAACCAAATTTAAGATTCTATTATTCTGGCTACCAGGATGACTTGCAATCAGGCTATTATGTCCACACCTCAAGATGACGGCCTTCACTTTATCATTTTCTGCATGATTCCTTCGGTAACTTCAGCTCACTCTAATGGCATGATAGGGATAGCTTTCATTTTTGCAACATGGTCAAGACTGAGCACCTGACTTCCCATTTCTATTTTCAGGAAATGCAGTAATCAAAGTTAAATCAAGAAAGGATAATATCCATCTTGCCGGACATTGGCTCACAAACTTCACACTCTTCAGACACACATAACTGTGGCTATCCATCACTGCTTCAAACATCACTTTAGAACCCTCCAGTTATTGCCTTTATCGTGTTTACAAGACTTTTATTATCATTATCTTTTTTTAAAAAAAATGGATATATGGGATAAAGTACTCCTTACTGTACATTATATAGATATTGCAAGTCACTGAGGAGTTCTGTGACCCAATAGAGGAGCAAGGCTGAAGGCCGAGTTCCTTTCTAATCTCATGGAACTCTGAGGTGACTTGCAAATACACTTTTTACGCATGGTAGTGGTATTTTATTGCTTATACATACATGGCCACACACTGTCATCGAATAACAATCAACAAATCCCATCCTTTAACCACGAAAAGTGGAACCGAACATGTAAATATGTAAATACAGCTTCTCAAAGCAAATCAGTTCCAATGTACCCTTTTTTTTTAAACTCCCCCTTCCCCCACCCCCACCTCACGTCAAATGACACACCGGCTGCTGGGAACCCTCCCTATACCACCATCAGGGAATATTCCAAGGAATGAGTTTATAAGTTACACGGGTCATCTGCATCTCCTTGCTCGTTTAACACTACATTTCCCCCCACTCTCTCCCTTACCAGCCACCGCTCGTTCCCAGACCCATACTGAGAGGTGAATGAAAGCAACTCTTGTTGCACTTCGGTGCCCCTTTCGTTCACTATTTCGTTGAGTTTCTCCATCTCATATAAGTGTCTGGCCCCCATTATCCATTCACTCCTGCTTGGCATCTCGGGACTCTTCCAGGTAATAGCCAGCGCCACTCGAGATGCCAACAGGAGACCCTGGAGCATGTGATGAATGCCCCTATTTCCCTCTCCCTCCTCCTTCAGTCCGAAGAAGACCAAAAGGGGGGGGTCAATGGCCTTTTGATCCCCTCTAGGTCCCTTACCCATGATAGGACCTTGCAGCAATACATCTGGGCCTTCGGGTACGACCACCATACATACCAATATGTGCCCAATGCTCCACAACCCCTCCAGCAGTGCCGGCCTACCCCTGGATGGATACGGGCAGTCACGCCGGGGGGAGCTGCCACCTATGAAGCGGCTTGAAAGCATTCATCTTATGCTGGGCAAAGATGGTGACCCTTCTTATTGATTCACACGTGGCTCCACAAAGATCCACAAAGATCATCCGTCACCTTCCTCCCCAAGCCTTTCCACGCTGGATTATAGCCCTTGGTTCCGGTATAGGGGCTGCCGGCCTAAGAGCTCGATAGAAATAGTAGAAATCCTAACCCTCTCAGGGTCCCCTTCCGCCATATGTTTCTCGAACGGAGTGAGTTTTCTCGCCAGGTTCATGCCCCATCTAGCATCTGTTAGGACTCCCTTGAGCCGCAGAAACTGTGCATTCATTCCCATCTTCAAGACACGTGTGCATGCATTATGCAAGATCAGATTGCACCTGCATCCTCCTTTGGACCACTGGATGTTTAGTGACATTAGATATGTGTAATTCACATCAAGTCATGAGTCATCGCTTGCATCCATTTCGCTCTTCTTCAGGGACCTTAACATGAAACTCCAGGAATCGCGAAATGTTTAGGGCTTTGACACAGTTTCACGTGATGGAGTAAGTGTCAGTCCTTGCCTTAGTTAGTGGCCACTTTTGAATCACTAACATCCGTTTTCCTGCCATCACTGTAGGACACTATTTTCACACAGGGATCCATCTACGCACTTTATGGACCCAGTGGCTAAACTCCATGAAGTGTCAAATTGTCTGAGGAGAATGTTTCAGTAATATAGACCACTTGCATCTCCTCTCCTACGTTCCCTACTTTGTTCTTTAAAATGTTATGGTTTCTAAGCGCGGACCTGGGATTCGAACTTCCAAGACGAGCGCGTTGCCACTGAGCTATACTACCCGTGCTATAGTTTTCCTTCACCACGCATCCATGGCATCAGGCTATTTTCCTTCTAAAGATCCCACTGATTAGCAGACAGTGATCTAACGGCAGGGCCATCTCATTCATCGGATCTACTTTCTGGACAACACTCACCACAAAGTCCTTCAATTCATAATTAAAGCCACAATGCAACCCTGTCAGATTATCTCTGTTTGATCACAAGAACAGCTACCAATGTTTTAGAATTGACCACAAACATTAGCTCTGTGTTTGATTGTTATTGGTTTATTTTGATTCATTCAAGCACTTCTCCGCCCAGAGTGCGAATCACATAGGTGAGCCAGGTTTTTGTCATCATTAAACAGGTTTGGTCAAAACAGCTCAGTAGGTTCAGCGCTTGCAGCAGAACTGGGTGTGCTACTTGCTGTCACAGGTTCTAACTTTGGCAGGGTAAACCGAGCCCTTCATTCTTCTGGGGTTGAAAAATCGACTACGAATATAATATCCTGTATTTATTACAAGTGGGAGGAATCCGGCATAACGTGCCTTATAAAACAGAGATATTATTCAAATGGACCCTGGGTCTGGAAGGTCAAAGCCTTAGTGACAGCTCCATAAACTCACTTATAGTGTCCACTATAGTGTCCTGTATCCTGTAGGGTGACATTCAGTTGAAACTGTACCTATGCCCATTAGTAGTCTCTACACTAAGGGCATGTGGCTGTTGGATCTCTCCCTTACCCCTAACCTCCAGACCTCTGGGCTGACAAGCACTGACTCCGGCACAGCCTTGACCCATGTTCCCCTGATCTGCACGCAGATTCAAAATATTCCCATATACAGACAATTGTGAACGAAGGATAGCACAGGGGCAACGCGCTGGCCTTGGAAGCAACAGAGGTTCGAATCCCGGGTTCCGTGCTTAGAAACCGAACTCAGGTATGGTACTTGGCGCGTTATAAAAATTCAATAAATTAGGCTGAACAGGCCCCACAAACCCAAAGAGACATACACTGGTGGGGCAGTGTGAACCCATTCACAGTCCCTCTTAGGTAGAGAGCTAAGCAAATCTGTCCAAAGGAAGCCAAAATTGATGTTTGGTAGGGGGAAGGCATGGCCGGACTCGGCCATACAATTGTCTCAGGCATCAATGAAAAAGTGGCGCACCGTTGCAAATGGCTATTTATTCCTTTTGTGACACTGTTTTGATAGTACCCGAGGGGGAATCTTTTGATCAAATGTGATGCAAATTGTGCATTTTAAAAGAATATTTATTTAGCAACACTGGTCAAAACTACTAGCCGGATGGTGAAGTAACTCATCAAACTTGCCCACATTGGCCCAAAAAGTGGGCCACACCGGCATTTTGTGTTTTTGGTTTAGCCATGGGCCTATAGCCCTACAGGCCAGTCCAAGCCTGGGCGAAGGGAATCACGGGCCTCACCCCGCTTCCCAAAGATGTAACTAAAGAAATCCAAGACAATGTTAGTCAGAGACAAAAAATAACCAGGGAATAAAGAACAACCTACCTAAACCCATCAAAGGCTACCAAAGAATAGGCTCATATCAGAGAAACATCAACCCCACTAGCAGAAGCAGCACCTGGGTGGCACGGAAGGACTTTGCCCATGCGGCCACCTATATCCCGAGAAGCGAGGAGCACAGGGACTTTTTATAGCATAGAGAAGGTCTACTAGCCTGTAGGGCAACAGCAGCAAGAAATTCACAGAACCGCAGAAATAAGCAGCTACAATAAGATCAAAATTGGCCGACGCAGAAACGTAGTAATCACTCACAGCAAGATAAAGTTTACAGAGAATTGGCTTCCTGAAAAGATTGACTGGAAATGTGATAGAGACCCCTGTAGGACTCAGTGGAATGGGTGAAGCGGGGGCAACACACGATCATCATAATAGCCAAAGCACACCAGCCATTAAATCGGCCACCAGACGCCTCCATCTCCCTGGTAACATTCCAACACTCGTGTATTATTTCAGGGAAAGATGGAGAGGGAGAAAGAGAGAGAAAGAGAGAGAGAGAGAAGTGAGAGAGAGGGAGAGAGAAGTGAGAGAGAGGGAGAGAGAAGTGAGAGAGAGGGAGAAAGAAAGAGACAAAGGGAGAGCTAGGGAGAGGGAGTGGGAGAGAACAAAGAGAAAAAGGGAGAGTGAGAGAAACAGAGACGGAGAGAGCGGGAGAGAGTAAGGGAGAGAAAGAGAAAGAGGGAGAGACAGAGGGAGAAGGAGGAGAGAGAGAGAGAGAGAAAGAGAGGGAGAGAGAGTGAGGGGGGACAGAACAGAGAGAGAGAGAAAAAGAGAGTGAGAGAAACAGAGGGAGAGAAAGGGCGAGAGTAAGGGAGAGAGAAAGAAAGAGAGAGAGGGAGAGGGAGGGGGAGAGGGAGAGGGAGGGGGAGAGGGAGAGAACCAGAGAACGAGAGAGAAAGAGAGAGAGAGAGAGAGTACTTAGCCAGCGTTTCAAGAGGATGAGCCGCATTTGTTCATGGAGCGCCACCATACAAAGAGGAGAGCAAACCAAAACAGTCAAGCAGAAATTCAGAGAAAATGCACAAGATAGAGGCAGCACTTCGAGAGAAGTCCTACAATTGTCTTTTTTTTTTTTAAAGTCAAAATACTTTCATGGGTCAAATTGGGGGGTGTAGTAGGGGTTATTATTCTCCTGCTGTATGTTTTTAAAACCGAGAACAACATGAAAATAAAAGTAGCAAGTGGCTATATAAAAACGTGAATCTGACCACAGGACGTGGAAGGTGGGAGGGACAAATGGAGGGAGATGTTGAGGGGAAATGAGAGAAATATCAGTATGTTTGAGGCAACTCAGGAAGCCCCACAAGTGGAGGTCATATTATAGGCAATGTGCAATCTATGGCAGTCTTTGACTTCCTGGTCGCTCTTTTTTGAAGTTTTACTGATTCTCTGGCTGGAGTGGGGGACACCGTTCCGGGGCTTCAGAGACTAGGCTGTGTAAAGTGTTATCAGTTGGGTGTCCAGAGGAAGAAACAGATCTTTAGGCTATTATAAACCTACAAGGATGTCTCAATATTACACCTGCGAAGGGAGGACTGGTCATAGAACTGCGACAGAGATTCAGTCTTAACTGCGACGCAGTGAGGCCTGGACACTAGCAGGAGGCTGTGCCCAGGCCCGGCCTTAGGGGCAGCAGCACCCTGGGCGAATTGGCACCCCCCCTTCCCCGCGTGCCCCTGGTCAACAGGGGGCGTGGCTACAGAGTGAACTTTTTTTTTTAAACCTCGCTGTGGCAAAGAGGTAATTCTATGAATAGGGTGCATTAGCACCCTATTGTTCCTAAATGTGCTCCGCTGCCGCGGGCGCACTGACCAACAATGAGGCGTCTGCCGCCACTATGCCGGCTTGGGGGAGCCCTTGAAAGACTCCGCCAAGCTGGCGTGGGGCTAACGGTGCCTTTTGTTGGTTAAGGCGCCTGTGGCAGAGGGGCGCATTCAGTGACAATGGGGTGCAGAGCACCCGATTCACATTGAATGCGCCCGCCTGCTGCGCCTTCTCCCGCTACGCCAGCTCGGGGGAGCCCTTGAAAGACTCCCCCGAGCTGGCGAGGCGGGGGCTAATGGCGCCCTGGGGGGCGTGGCGCCCCGGGTGGTCACCCGGCTCGCCCCCCTAAGGCCGGACCTGGCTGTGCCTGTGGAAGGAGAGGGCGTCACGATTAGGCGCGGGGCGGAGCCGCAAGCAGGGAGATATTTGCAGACCGCAAAATAGATTCAAATCATTGTGGCAGTGTACTGACATACGGTCTGAGCATGTTTGAAATAGTGTTGCATTCCTATTTCAAATCTTTTTTTAGTTAGACACTCGTTACCAACAAACATCTAATTACCTCAACATTTTGTATTAATCGCGTCCTTTTGCCCCGTTCACTTGGACCACTCTTATAATGCTCATACATTTTGTATGGAACCTCCCATGTTCCATTCTTTTTAATGTTGCGGCACTGCTTTATTGGACCCCTCATCTACACGCCACCCTTGTGGAGGGAAGGTCGGAAGAGTGAGAGAAGGGGTAAGACAAGCAAAACCCAACAAAACAACACCCTAAACCAATGAAGACAATGATCCCCCCCCTCATCAGGCGATAACCCTCATTTGAGCTGTCCGGCAGACTCAGTCATTGCCTGAATGCTGCTAATGACCTGCAGTCTCGGCCAACAGGTAGTAAGTACACACTGGCCTTCAGGAGTCTCTTTTCTCCGGGTTCCAACAGGTCAATTTTCCTGGGATCCTCTCCTCTTACATGGTCATCCTATGAAAAACCTCTGGTTCTCCAGCCATTCAGGGGCACTCATCATCCATACGGTCCACTCCCTCTCATCACATTGCGACGGTAAGAAAACACATCAGCCAAATACAGGATGTGCACAACAAACTGATAGCAACCAGATATGTCACTCGAAAAGTCAGGTTGAACAGCTCCAAAGCAGCAACAGCCCCCATTGTAGAGGCAAAGCGGAAGAAACAATTGGAGCCATGACAAAAGACAACACGGAATAGCAGAAGACTTTCAAGGTGCTGGAAACTCTACACTCATGTGCTGCCCTTGGCACGCTGTGCATAATCCATATTCCGGACTGCGGCAAGGGAAAGGGATCGTCCTCTAGAAAGCAAACACATTAGCAGTAATAAAGATATAAGCTGGAGTTAGGCGGCCTGCCAAGATGGAGGCTGCGGATTGATAGCATGTGCTTAGGGGGAATGTAACCAGGTTTCACAATGCCGCGAATGGGAATCTCCATTGGAGTAGGCATTGGAGCGATGCGTAGACCTGACTGGAAGCACATAGATGCTTAGAGTGGAGTCTAGTGATATAGGGAGGGAAGGGGGCAGAGCTTGCATTACATTTCTACTTATGAAGGATTAGATGTTAGGCACCAGAGAAAAGAGAGGTGAAGCACGCTGAAATTACTCCGCCTGAAAGAAAAGTCAAAGTTCGAAAAGGGATGAGCCCAAATGCAGGTGAACAATCCAGCAGGTGTGGGGCAGCTCCAAATCAATATCAATCGAGTACCTCCAAAACAGCCACAATTCTGACTAATTAAGCAATGCTTAAAAGGAAACCGTTCACAGGGATTGTTGCTAAGAGCAGCATTGGCTTTTGGTAGGCTTGGGATAAAGCATGAAATGTAAGAATTATTCAATGGGGTCGGGGAGAGAGAGAAAGAGAGCAGAGAGGGGGAGGGAGAGAGAGAGAGAGATTGACTAATTGCTATGTTGGGGCCTTTCTTTGCAGTGTTCCTTCTGGACAAGATTCTAAGTGATCGGACCGCGGCTGATTTTGCCGCGGCCGGAATGTTCACATGAGAAAGGTGCGAACTACCAAAAGTTTGCACCTTTCTCATGCGAACACACATACTACGGGGGCTGCAGGGGTTTCCCCCGCAACACCCCGCTCACTATACTGTGTATAGCGGGGTGTTGCGGGGGACACCCCTGCAGTCTTTTTTTTTACTTACCTGCAATGCAACCACCAAAGGTTTCAAACTTTTGGTGTTCGAACCTTTGGTGGTAGCACTTTTCGGGCTTTTTGTACGGTCGGACCTTTTTATTCGGTCCGATCGTACTAAACCCTGGACAAGGCTAGCTTTGTTCAAGGTGGGCTGTCATCACACACAAATCATGATCAAAACGACAATGGTACAAAAGGCTACAAATCCATAAGTCACACGTTCCAGGGATAAAAGACTTAGCCCTGGTGGATATAGGGAGTGTAAGGTTGCAGAAGGAGGAGACTGGCACACAGGTGGCACAGTGGTTGCTGTAGACTATTATTTTGTCTTAAAATGAAAGAGAAATCTTATCTATCCCTATTTCTATGAGGGGTTTCCCTGCCTCAACTAATATACTAAGGATCCATGAGAATGTCCGTCTTAACTAAAAAGTCATGTAAAAACTCTAACTTTGTCCCTTACACTTATAATTAAGTTAGAAGGTTATGTCAATGTTCTTGGTCCAGGAGAATGACTCCCCCCTTTCTCCCGGACGAGGTAGCAGAGTCCTGGTTGCAAGTTCTTAGCAAGGGGGAATGACTCCCTTCCCCTGGTCCCAATACTTGCACAAATAAAGGACGGTCAATCCTATAACACTCTGTATCAGAAAGTTCTGTTTCTTGACTCGAGGGGAATTGCTCCCTGCCCCTGGACCAAATGTTTCCAGCACAGTACTTGTCTTGCCAGGGGGAATGACTCCCCTCTCCCAACCTCTTGGTTTGATCCTTCTGGCTCTTGATTGTTTTATATACAAACCAGAGGAATGACTCCCTTCCCTTGGTTTAAGGTTCCATGGTCAGCTTTCTCAATTGTCAAGAGAACCCTCCTCTTGAACGTGTTTTTTCTTTAACCTGGGCAATCACTCAATTCCCCAGATTTCGTGGCCTCCTCCTGCGAATGTAGCACTACCAGGAGAATTACTCCCTCCTCCTGGTATCTTGGTTTCACAGTCAGTTCACACTCTGCGGTACCCAAAGGGAATTACTCCCTTCACCTGGTCTCCCTTGTTTAACTTTCAGGTTTCTCAGCAGTACAGTTCATTCATCAATAGGGTCCTCAACCCAGGCTTCCCCCAACTATGGCCTACTTTGTTCATTGTCTTTAACAAGTACTGCCACAAGGAAAAGGAGTTAGCTTTCTCTTTCTTTGAGCTTCGCTTTGAAGACTGGTTTCACTAACCTGCCCAGTACTGCCACAAGGAAGATGGTCTTGCTCTCTTGCTTTCTTTTGTAATGGGTCCCAGTCCCAGGTTTCTCTATTCAATTCACTGGACTGACTGGGTTTACTTGTCTGCCGATTACTGCCACGAAGAAGATGATTTATACATTCTTCTCACCATTTGTTTACAAATTGTAGGGTTATATATTGGCCCCTCTTGGGGAACTCCTTCTCTTTATAATGTCCAAAGACGCTCTCACTCCTATATTGCACTACCCTTGTTTGTATAGCATGTTTCCCTGGCAGCTCTATATACATGCCAACACTCTTTCATGTCCCCACCAGCCGGCTCGGTACTTCGCCTACCTTTAGGGAACTTCGCGGTGGGCTCCAGACTGTCCTGGAACTCGCTCTCGATCTCCCTGCTGCTTCCGAGTACTGATCCTGAGCTACGGCGGCTCTGCAGCTGCTGGCTTTCTACAGTTGATTCGCCCGACTCGGACCGCACCATCTTCTGACTTCTCTCAAGGAACTGCTTTGTCAGCAGAGTGAGGTCTTTCCACGTTGGATCTCTGAGAGACGCCTCAGTTCTTCCCCCAGCGTCCCGGTCTGCAGCCTTTGTCTCCTCGTGCGCCGCACTGCTACCCTGCTTGCTGCTCCTCCAGGGATGGCTTGACAATGTGCTTAGTCCATTGTTGCTTTTTATCTCAGAGTCTTCATTGTGCATTCTTCATAGTTCCGCACCTCCTCCTCGTCTCAGTCCTTATCACACCAGACATTCTTGGGTAGGCTGGACTCTTTCTCATGCCAGTAGGAGTTAAACTGATGGCCCTACACATATACATTGGAACACTAAGTATTGTGTCGGGTTGTAAGGTGGGGGTTGAGAGTGGTGATGGTGTGAGGTGGTTATACAGCGATCTCCCTAGGTGGTCGTCCCTGTCCCCTTATCAGGACTCTCTCCCCCATGATATCTTCCCGCTTTACTGTTGGGTAGCAGCCTCACCTCTGTGGCCTCATGGGAAGGGGCTCCCCCCTGGAGAAAATTGACAACATCTAGGGACTCGTCATAAGAGAACATTATCTCCTACATCTAAACCATACATTCTTTGTCCCCCACTAAGCAGGCAATTATTCGGGGCTAGTTATTAAATGAATACATTAGAGTATTACTGCAAGTGATGGGAAGGACAGATATTGGATATATAGTGCCTTACAAGCTTGTTAATATTATGGTGAAAAAGGAGATGCCATACCAACCATGGCTAAATGGGAATGTAAATTGAACACTTTGCTTCACCACCTGGTTCCACAAAACAAATACACCAAGGCAGAGAAAACACTTCAAACCGAATGACAAAGGAGAGAGGTGTGTCTCATCAGAGTGAGAAGGATGTGAGTCTATCGTGGGGGTCTCCATAAGCCTAGCAACAGCCCAGAGAACAACCGAGGGTGAGAACCGTGGAACGCTGGAAAGGGTCTACAAAGCAGCTGAGATACAGCATCTGACGACGCTCTCCCAGAAGACGAAGGTACTGGACCAAAACAAATGTAAGGTAAAGACTAGTGACCAGAGGGAAGCAAACGTCCAAATTCAGAAAGAAGCACGATGACAAAGGGGACAAGACAGACAAGCTCTTGGGTTACACATTAAAGGCATGTCGTCACAAATAGTTCAAAAGACCTTGTAAATCAAGAACAAGATATTTTGAAAGAGGAGGAAAAAATGGCAGGCAGTATTTTGACACCCCATTTACAAGAGCATAGTCAGATATTAGCAAACGGGACTATGAAGACAGCACCTATGACCACGTTGCAGACGGAAACTAAAGGCACACCGGAAATATTGATAAAAAATGTGATGGCCGCGCATGCACACTCGTATAAACCTTGACAAGTCAGTCGGGATCACTCACTAGCATAAGACATTAGATGGAGAAAACATCTCTGGAATGTTGGGGTCCACACTTCTCTAGAAGACTCCTCCTGAAGCACACAATTAGAAGCCTGGCCTCTAAACCTTAGCAAACATTAACATGAACCCAAATCTACGTCAAATGGCGAAACTGCACTTGTCTGCCTCACAAGATACTCATCCAGTGTAATGGCGGCTACCAGTGAATTAAAGCCCTGAGCTGGCCCTAGCTATAAAAGGTATCCTCGTGTACTTCCAGCAAAGTTCTATCAAAGTTCCAAGGCAAAACCAACTTAGGCCAACATATGGCCTCTGCAGAGGTAAGCACACTGGATTCATACAGATACACACTGTTGTGGTTTGTGTTCCTGAGATGGCGTACATCAGAGGCGGGACGATATTTGGCATTGACGCTCCGCTTTCTACATTTCATAATTATACTCTTCCCAGAGCTTAAGGCATCTACAAGTTTCAGCTGCGCAAATGACCAGCTGCGGGTAACACAAGCAGTTCAGTTCATTTCACGCCAGTACTCCACATTACAAACAATCAAACCACACACCTTATTGTTACAGCACGCGCAGTTTCAATATTTGGAAGCAACGTCCCATGTGTGTTTCTGAATGCGATGTGCAAGTGACATGAGAAAAACATCGCAGTGCAAGGTCAGTGAACCGTGATTGATTTATTTATAAGATAGGGACGTCAGCTATCTGACTTTTAGATACGAACAGGTTTCCAAATGTATTTATTTTCAGAGTTGAATTCATAAAAAGGTCCTGAAGAAGGTGGCCACAGACCAGTGCCACTGAAACGTCGCTGTGTGAGCAGGCGTTTCACTTTTCTCTGTTCCCGTAAGTATGGGGGTAACAGCATCCCAGGTCCATATGTTGGAGGTGTAGACCTGGAGTCAAATAATGTGTAAAGATCAGATGTTATAGCATTTTCAACATTTTGCCAAGCACGTAGAGTTAAATAATGTGCAAAGATTAGTAGGTAGAGTTTGGCTAATGTGCAATCACAATATTTCACTAAAAGAGTAGTATGACTAATGCATTATAGAGTTGCCTGTGCACAGGGTGCACAATGTAGGCGTCCTGCACAATTTGCATTAATTTACAAATAGGCAATATGCAGAGACATGTAGGGAAAATAACCACATGCAATTGTCTCATCAAGTATCTTTTTAAACTGCTATAGCGATTGTATTTTATATTTTATAGCAGTTTTTTGCACAAGTAGTCCCCAAATAGATGATATGGGACGCTCAGCATGAAGTAAATGAAGTGAAGTCATTTTTGGCATTCCAGTTTAGGGCTTGCTTGTGTAACTTGAAATACATGTGCATATTGGTTTTGGGTGTGTAGTGGCATTTACAGCACGTGGTGTGTACCTAGGTTTGTCAAGAAAAGGTCAATGGTTTAATGTTTATTTCTGTATTGGACATGGTTTTTTTTTTAAGTAAAATATGAATTGAATGAAAATGATAACAATGTTTTGGCGAATACTAAAAGGAATACAAATATTTGCGGATAGCATTCTGTCTCGGTGAATCATCTAGCAAAGAATGTTTATGACATTTTTTAACACAATATTTAAATGCATTCGTGGTGATGTTGGGTACAACTGCGCTGTAGTGGCTGTTCCAACCTTTCCAATGACATACACTCAGATAATAACCCCCACTGGAAAGAAGGGCCGGCCCAGGACCATGGCTCTTAAATAGTGGTACTACGGACACCAGTCCTGTGGCAGAATCTTGACAGGGAGCATGTGCACGGTTCTGTCCGGGGGCCCGCCCATGCTCCTAACTCCTCCTTGCTACGAGACCGGTGGTTTGTGCGCAGGAGACGGAGCACTTGCGTCGGTGATATGGACTGCACACCTTTATCTTCTACACACTACGCGTTTATCATTGGAGCTGCCACATTGCAGATGCTTTTGTTAGGTTGAGGGAACCAGGAGCATTCGCAGACACTTTCCAGTGACTGTCATGATATGCATGTACAATAATGAATGACCCTGATGAAGGCGGCCATATACAGTGGATGTTGCCGAAACTAGTTGGTTCTCAACTTCAATACAGATCATAAAAGCCTGGATGTTAACAACCCAGGTCTTTATTAGCGTTACAGTTTACAAAAACCTGAATGTTTATATGTTTTGTACCTGGTGGTGGTCAAAATTTGGACGCATTGGTGAAGAAATGTGTATTTTCACATGCTGTTTTAGTGATTCAGCGCAAACAATGAAATGTGAATGCTTTTACATTTTATTACATTAATCTAAGCCAGCTGTTCATATACACTGACTGCGTCCAGCATTCTATATCTGAGCAACTATATATGATATATGTTGACCTATATTTAGGTATTGCTTTATATTCTACATTTTTGGATTACATATTTCTTTCCCGAGAGTTTCATTCTTTCAGTTGTCCTAACTCCTTAATTGTGCAGACTCACATCAACGTGAGTTGCATAACCAAAACACCCTCCTTTCTGTATGATCTTCAGAGGAAAACATTCCAGTGTGTCTGTGGTATCGGTAGCAGGCTTGGAAATCGGACACCAAGCTTACACACAGGCATGCATCTTCTTTTGGGCAGTGTCATGTGCCCTTTTCCTCTGGGTACCATGCTACTATTTACCAGCAGCGGTGATTCCCTGCAGGCAACAGACAACACAATTCCATGCATGCAACGTAGAACAATGCTTCACTTTTGTCTCTGCTTAGGTGTAACAATACTACATCTAAAATGGACCACTGTCTTTGAACCTGACTTTACCTTGAGCTCTAGGAGTAGAGAACTGTGTATGATCTTGCTTTTACCTATTCTCCACCTATTGTCTCGGGAGGATAGCTCAGTGGCAACGTGCTCGCCTTGGAAGCAAGACGATACGGAGCAAAACAGGTTCAATCCCTGGGTCCGCGCTTAGAAACCTCTAGGTATTAAGCGCGTAATAAATAACCAAGCATATGATATCATTCCCCAACTTGAAGCACCTGGTACCAACGATATGCAGCCGCATTATGCCAGACACTTAGCATGTACCTAACGGCACCTCTTAATTTCCATTGCTACATCGGCAGCAGTAACTACGCCAATGAATGAAGCCACTAGAACATTGACCCTTATACTGGAGAGGAATTCATATTGTACTAATTGATAGATGGAAAGAATGTTCTGATGATATTCTACCGGCCTTACCCAACAGCACCAGTTAGAGTCCCTCCCTCCAAGGAAGAAAGAAATCAACTTCATTAACTTAGTCAATAGAGAAGAACAAGACGAAGCCCTAACACTAACTGAAAAAGGCCTTAAAAATGATGGACTGGTGAGACAAGGATGCGCTGCCATGAAAACACAGCTTTAGCCCGAACTTCATCTACTCAGTCATGGGCAACACCAGTGGCAAGCTACATGAAGAATTGCTGGGGGATCAGAATCAATCTACATATCATGTGGAATTGGGTGAGGCTACACCCCCCGCCCGGTTATCTCTGCTTTAATGAGGGAACCATGGGTGAGTGCAGAGGCATTGTTGGGCGGGGGGGCTTAGCGGGTCATAGCCCTGGGTCTTTTGGTAGTACCGCCAGATAGAAGCTCAGGGGCTACAACCAAAAGGCTACCTAGCCCGAGTCCCGACAGTGCCAACATTTGCATAGCCCCAGATCTTTTCCAGACCTAGCAACACCCCTGGCTGAGGGGATAAGACGTAAGGGGGTCAAGGTAGGAAACATTTAATTTAAGATATCTTCCTTCACTGATGATTTTCTCCTGACATTGCTGGACATTGAAACATGACTGCCAACAGTCAAAAGACTACTTGTGTAATTTCAACAGGTCCCATACTTCAAAAAAGCCAGATCAGTAGCAATTGTTGTCTGTGACGGAACAGACGGACAGGAAAAGTTGAAATCTAGTTCACTTGGATCAAGGAGAAAATTCAACACATATAAAGCAAAGTTCAGACATCTGAATCACAAAATGCAAAAAGTCTTGGAATTCTGGCAGAGGCGGGATATATCAGGACTGCGAAGGATCACAACAGCAAAAACGAACATTGCATCCAGAATTTTCCCTATGTTAGATGCTACCAGGGCAGACGTCACACTTAAGTTGCTCCAGAAACAGATGCATCAAGTTAGTTAGGCCAAAGGACAAGTAGAATGTAATTAATGCTTATATCTAGAGATATGTCAGATCAAGGCTTAGGACTCCAGATACCGAGGGTGGCTGGTGGTCAGTTTCCATGAAATCATGATGCTTAAGGTAAAGTAGCGTGCGTCTTGCGTCTCAGGCAAGCAGACTGGGGTTCATTTGCATCATGTTTCCATTGAGACTGCGGAACGGCAATCAGAGTTTTCAGATGTCGTGGCCATGCTTTGGGGGTGTGAACAGAGAGTTGCAGACGAAGATGGCAAAGCAACATGAAAGCACACTACATGCACACTTATCGTATTATCGTGCTCAGAGTTGTGACATGTACTTCCAACTGAGACCCTTCCAGGTCACATACTGTATAAGGGCAGGGGAAGGGCCTCACCTTGCAGTCTGGTGCCTCTAGGTTTCTGGTTTCATTGTGGATTCTTGTTACTTCAGCGAGTAATTTTTCTGCACCTTGCCAAGTGAAGGATTTTGCATTCACCTTGTCAAGCTAACTTACTTAAGGCATAGCACATGGGTTTCTGCAGGTTCCTCTGCTGCCTGTCATATCGCAGCCAACACTGCACTGCGTGTAAGTGCATCCCTTCGGAGAACTCCATCTAAAGGTTATTATGAGAGTGAAGCTAGGAATTCTTGCTTTATGTTCCAGAGAGTGTAGTTGAGAGGCATTTGCCCCCAAACTATTCATGGGGGCTCTTCCAGCAAGTGACAATGTCTAGCATGAGGTTCAGTGTTGGGTGCTGGAAGACCAGAGGCTAATAGACACCATAACTTTAAGTTGCGATAACCACAAATGGGATAAATGAAGAAATTGGGAAAAGCGGAAAGTTCATTATGACACCAGATGCCGCAAAGCTATAGAGTCTTTTGCTCTTACGCAAATAAACCAATACCAAAATACATGTCTGTATGAGACACAATGAATGCAAACACTGAACGCCCATGTGGGAGTACTCCTGAAAAGTAAAAAGCCACTCCTAGCCAGTAAATACACCCTTATTCCTCTCCTCACAACTCTATTCAGACCAGCCTTTAGCAAAACACAGATATTTAAATTTGAGAGCTAATTCTACAAACAAACATGCTCTGGTCCGTAGGACTACATCACAACAAATTATACAGTGACTTTGATAAAAAAAAAAAAACAGCAACAAATTCAGTGGGTGTTAGTAGGCCAGGCAGAATTTGTACTCACACCCAGTATTCACATTTGAAACCGGACGTCTGAAATATAAACACACTGGACCTCATTACGAGGTAGGAGGTAGTCATGGCGCTATCAGCGCCATGGCTACCCACTTACCACATTCCGGGTCCCTGTTCCCGGAATGCAGACTTACCATGTCATTCCGACCTTTGCGGGACCGGTAAATCCCCATTCCTGGAACCATTCCCCATTCTCATTTGATCCCCATAGGGCTCAATGGGAAGGCGGCAATAATGGTACCGTAAATTGCGGTACCGTTATTGACCCCGGTGTCCCTTTGCAGGTCCCGTCCTTAACGCCTGCTAAAGGCTAAAAGCAGGCGTTAAGGAAGGACTCGCAAAGGGAACTCGTAGTAGGGCGCAAAGGGATTACCGGCACTGGTGTCATTACCGGTGCTCGGTATCCCTTTGCGCCCTACTTGTAATGAGGCCCATTGTATTTGTCGGAGGTCTTCCACAGATCAGTAATTGAATTCGAGAAAAAAACGTTGACATATTAAACCAGGAGTCAGGAAGGATATATGGCAGAGGGCAGCAATGTTTACAATTGGCAAAAGGATCTAGTATTTAGCAATAATCTGTACGTGCTGAATATACAGATAGTTATGGATCTGGTCCATGACAAAAGATTTTGATTATTTGTGTTAAGGTACGTTACTTTTGCAAACTTTGCACTCATCTAACATCAACGAAGAGAAAGGTGTTTTTCCCCCACTATCCAGCACTTTCCCTGCAGATTCTAGGACTGGAGCTTGTCCATATAATTATATCTGTCCTGTGTGGGTTTCCACATCTCAGTAGTTTATTACTCAGAGGCAAGCTTAGTAGCAACGGTGAAGGATCATTCTCCACCAGGATTCTCTTAGGTAGGTCCCGTCACAGATCCACACTGCTTGCCACTAGGTTCTTCTTCCAGGCAAAACACAGTGCCGAGAAGCTTCAGCAATGTGCACCCTAGTGATCCGATGATGCTTCCAGATGCATTGACGTATCTTTCGGGATACAGGAGAGTTATGCCAGGAGCAATCTAAATCACCACCAGAAAAGGGGGCAGCAGTCAGGCTCCTTGCCCAGAAGCCATAGAGGCTCCAGAGCCACTGCTTCTGTTGCATTCAGGTCCACCTGAAGACACTACAAGTGTCTCTGTTTCTCCTTGGCAGAGAGTCTGCCTGGGTACGTTCTGTAGCATCAACTTTCTTAACCCACAGTTTGTCTTTCCGCATAGAATGTGAGGCACAACCCAGGCAGAAAACCTGCAACTAGAGATTCCAACCGGCTTATCAGGGGGTCCTCTTCCCCTTTGGAAAAAGTAATGTACAGTAGTTGGGGGGGGGTCTAGGTTGAAGGGGTCAGAACAGAAGTAGATTGGCCATGCACGGCCAGACTTCCATGGGACTCACTTCCTTGTATGTGGCAAGAAGTGCACATATTAAAATTACAAGCCCTAGACCTTTAAACAAAGCCAGCTTTCTTGTTGCAGCCTTCCAGGAAGCAAAGCTCCAATGCTCTCCTCAAATAAGAGGTTTGGTTATCCAGATAATAGAAACCATGTTGTCACAAAAGGACATATAGTTACCTTTCCAAAAGGATGCTACCCCGTGACTAGTAAAGATTGCATTGCACTAAGCCTTGAAGGCAAGCTGGATCGTTATGCAATATCGAGGCATGGGCCACGATATTGGAGAGCCTGTTTCGAAAGGACTGCACCGAGGGTGGAATACTAGCATCCTGGAGAAAATCATTATTAGTGCCAGTCTTTCAAAAAGGCAAACGTACAGAGCTCTCAAACTACAGGCTGCTCTCAATGTTTGATGCAACAGGTAAAATCTGTTAATCTCTCCTCCTTGATCAAAAACAAAAATGAGTAGATTGTATACAGCTGCTTGATAAATTCCAAACGGGCTTTAGGCCTGGTTCTGGTGTGGTCCACAATTTAGGATTCATGGATTAGTTGCTATCACATGCAAGAAAGGAAGTCCAGTATTATATGCAACTCGGGTGGATTTTCGAGCTGCATTTGATTCTGCTGATCGAAAGAAATTGTGGCATACAATGGAGTCATTAGGCTCTCCTGGGAGTATCCCTGTGCCATTAGGAGTTTGAATGAGAACAGCAGTACTCAGGTTAGGCTGGACAGCTGTTACCGAGCCTGTAATCATTAACCAAGGTCTAAAATAGGGCTGTGAACTAGCTCCTCAATATAATTGCTCTCCAAGACTTGGCTGTGTAAAAGTCTGCTGTTTGTCATATGCTGACGATCTTGTGATCCTTGATCATACATATGGGGGTAGTTAAAAGATTTGCTGGTAGAACTATACAAGTACGCTGGTGAAAGTGGACTAACCATTATTTTTGAGACAACTAGAATGATGCATTTCTCGAACAGGAAAATTGGAAATCCCAAACTACCTGGAGTTTGAGCTGACGACCAGCATCTCAGTCAAGCGCAGGAAGGCAGTTGTGCTGACATCCCTCATTGCTAAGTTTGTAAGAGAAACATCAGGGTTCAGTCTTGCAGGAATCCTGATACTGTACAAACAGTGCTTCTGTTCAATGATTCTTTACGGCATCGCAGCATTGGCGACAAGGGACTTTACGTGGCGGAAGGTTAACGACAGAAAATTCTGGAGGAAGATCCTCAGAATGGAAGTGTGTGTTCCTGTAGAACTACTGAGACTAGAGTTGGGTCTTATATCGCTCCCGGCTATGGCACTAAAACGGAGAGGTCTCCCATTTATAAAATCAAGAACAAAGCCAATATGTCCATTATTGCACCTTCTGGGAAAAGTAGCTGATGTAGGGCAGATTGATAAATATGTCACTGGCGAAAGCTACATTTGAATTGGTCAACTTGCGTCCTAAATGGGAGGGTGAATATGATGAAGAAAGATTTTACCAACAAATTGGAAAAATGGGATTTGACAACCAATTATGAACACATGGCCAGTCTGAAATCATGTTATCCTATAGTGGGGGTATGCCATAATTTCAAGAAGGCCCAGAGGTACCTTTTGTGCCTTGCGCATATTTATATTACTCCTCCGTGCATACAGGTTACCTGTGCGGACAGTCAGAGGACCAGAAAGAGGTATTCCAAAATGAAAAAGAAAATGTTGATTGTGTAAACTGTCGGCTAGGGAGGAAGCCGCGAGACATGTATTAACAGAATGTAGAGAAAAGGGGTCTTTATATATGTTTGTCCTTGGAGGTCTTGTTAACTGCTACGATAATATAAGAGATGACAGCTTCTGACAGTATCGCTTGAATTCTGAGAATACGCTCTGCACATTGCTCTACACTGTGTATGGAAGCAGATAGGGGTACTTTTGGTAAATTAGTAGGAACATTAATTGCTGTTTCGCTCCGAACTAGATAAATATATTACATTTTAAGACAGTAAAAGGTTTGTAGTGTTTAGGTTGATTATACGATATATATTTTAAGAATTGAATATTGTATTTATTTATTTATATTTATATAGCGCGCAGACAGCCCAGGGGGCATTGTTGTTGTATATCGTATTAGTATTCATGTATTTATTGGTGATTGTTGGTTTTATATTGAATTGTATTTTATATACGATTTGAATTGAATATGTGTAAAGTTTATTATGAACTGATCACATTAATACATAATAAAAAAGTTATTTTAAGACAGCAGGACAAACCAGAGACCTTTCACTCATCTACTGGCTTTCAAAGAGAACATGTCCTGTTGCACAGCATGTTACAATTATGATTATCACTCTGCTCTACCACCAATTTCTTGCAGATTTAGCACCTTAGTTACTCTTCGGGAATGATCAGTTCAACAAAATTCACAACCGGTCTGCCTCCAATGTACACCCATTTGTGTGATCTCTAAACATTACAAATCACAAAAACAAAGAGAAACAGTACAAGATAACATCTACTTTTCTTTATCCCAAAAAGGTTGAAACAAACTCAGAACATTTTTTTAAGTATTGCTGTCCAAAAAGGTTTAAAATGTCTTTATCCCAACGGTAAACATTTACTTATTCCAACAATGTTCAACCTAATTATATCACAATAACGCCCAATGTTGTCTTCCCAGAAATGCTCAAATTCTTTCCATTCCAAGAGCATTGATAGGCTGAGAGGTTAGGTTAGGGGCAATGCGCTCATCTTAGGAACAACTTGATGCGGTGCGCGGCATGGGTTTGATCCCTGATCAGGTACTTAGAAGCTGAAGGAGTCTGGCATTAAGTGCAGTCTAAGTCACTGATTAATAAATTAAAACATTTCTGTATCCCAACGCGGCTGATCTTTTTCCATATACCAGAAATGTTCAAATCATGTTTAGTCCCAACATTCAATAGATCTCTGCATCCAAGCAGCATTCAAAATCTCTCCACCCAGTGTTGTTGCTCATTTCACTCCAACAATACGAACAATAATCTTACCATTGACAACATTCAAACTCGCTCCATCGCAACATCATTGAAACAATCTTCTGCAACACAACAACAGTCGTCCTGTCCTGATCCCAACAAGGTACAGCCTCTATCCAACCAATCATCATGCATGTGCCTCTATACAACCCAACAAAGATCACTTTCTCTCTATTCTTACAAGGTGCTATTTGTCACAATACCAAACCTTCAAACTCTCTCAGTTAAAACGTTGTTATCAGTTTCAGGGACAACATTTATGTTATGTTGATTTATACCACTTACCCCACTAGCCAAGGGCAGTCTTTATCAATTTCAAGGACAATTTAGTAAACATTTCAACTTCAGGTATATTTGGGTACATTTGTGCCCATCTCAGAGATATTAGGCATGAATCCCTAGGAGAGATATTTTGAGCATGTATCTATCTATTTCGGTGATATTTGAGACACGTTTTCATTTAAGAAACTTTGAAGAATTAACATTTTCAAATATATCGTGGCCCCTAAACTAGTTCAAAGACATTTCAGACATGTTAGGTGCAATTTGTTCTATTTTGGGGATATTTATGCTAATGTTGTACCTATAATGGAAATGTGGTTTATATGTATTCAGTTCTTGTAGATGTGGTGTATGCTTCAGGATCTACCTACCTACTTGGGCCAACAATTAGCTTTGGCAGGAAGGGTATCAGGATGGGTACGCTTGCAAAGGGAAACTGGTTTCCACACGCAGCACCACAACAGACCCTTTTAGAGGTAGGTGGGTTTTCGCATGTTTAGAAACATGTACTTTTTGGTCGAATCTGAGCTGTCAGACAATACTGGGCAGGGCTTTAAAAAAATAACCTTCAGGATCCATCACATCTTTTCTTTAACAAGAGCCATCAGGAGTGAAGCAAGCAGGGCAATCATCACCCAAACCTGAGTCTTGTTCGTGATATGTGAAATATACTAAACTGGCCAAAGGGAAAACCCAGAAGGCAGTTTGAGGGTTTAAACCTAGAGGATCCCAGTGCTGATGCTTCCTTTCAATAAGGGAGATTTGGGGTTAATGGAAATATAAAGAATTTGGGTTTGGAAGATGAGAAGCTAGGCGATAGAGAGCTTGGGCCGCACAAGTCCAGCCAGCCTTGATACCAAGGTAGTCAGTCCGCAGCCATCGTGTATTGGACTCACTTTCACATTTATACAGTTCCTCCCCCACCTGACGTGTAATGATGGACAGACCAGTCTGTAAGTAACATGAACGTTTTCCTCTTGGATCAGGCCTCTTTCTAGTCCAAGCACATCTCTCTTTCTACTGTTGCAGTTGCCTCTATGTGATGAATGCAATAGATGACAGAATTTTCTTTCATGGCTGAGGATGTTATCTCAAGCCATGGGAATCAGCAACCATTTTAGAGGAAGGGCCTCCATCTTGGGAGTTATAGGATGAATGCCTACAAAAGAACTGCAGGAGATTGCATGTTGGAATGGATACTAGAAAGCACAATACTCTACTCGGGACATCTCCATGTGATGGGGACTTTGCAGAGAGGCGGATACCAAGAGTAAGGGCTGAGTAAATAAAGAGAAGACAACAAGGACGTCTTCCGCTTTCCCATACTGTGAGAGGACTATTTTCCAAGGGTGCTCTAAAGGACAAGGTTACTCAACAGATGGGTGCTTTGCTGGCCTCACAAACTGCAGTGAAAGGTGCATGTCCAAATGTCCAATAGACTGTGGCCTTTGCTCCTTCGGTATGGTGCAGCATGCACTCTGTGAATAGATAATACACCTGCGCCACTCCCTATCTTGTACAGGTATTGAAGTGTTCCATTCAGTTATTGGGTTAATGTATTACTAATGGGGAGCTTTCCCAAATGGTATTCTAGATGTGGACTTGTGGATATTTGGATTTATGTTTTAACTCAGTTGGAAAGGTGTTCTCTAAGTGCAGATAACTCACCTTTCAATGATTTCTTGTGAAGGATAGCTCAAGCTATTGGAAGA
This sequence comes from Ambystoma mexicanum, assembly GCF_040938575.1. NCBI lineage: Eukaryota > Metazoa > Chordata > Amphibia > Caudata > Ambystomatidae > Ambystoma > Ambystoma mexicanum. Next base: position 1,173,085,272 of record NC_090923.1, read on the forward strand.
CGTTAGTACAATGTGTGTGTGTAGGTGTGTACAAGGGAAAACAGGACTTCGCTCATCCAGCAGATGCAGATTGGGGGGCCATGCAACAAGGAGGTTTCATGGCTCAGTTGATATAGGAAGGCCATGGAATACATGGGAGGGAGGGGGCTTACCTGATCCAGCAGATGCAGGCGGGACACATATGCCCTTTCCGTGTGCAGAAGTTCATTGGCGATGTGAAACACCTTCTGGTGGGTTGTGCACTGCGGAAGGTACAAAGCAGTAATGTCATAGCATGCACGTTCAGCCAAAGCCATCGCTGGGAAACAGTGAGCTCCTACACTGGCAACAGAGTATGTAGTGGACCAGCACGCTCCTCTCACAAGTAATAGGGTCATCATTTGGTGTGCAGCACGGTCTGCCCAGAGGCAGGGAAACCGGCACCGGGGCAGGTCCTGCTCCCACAAGGAACTAAACCAGTCTCCTCCCTAGAATGGGGGCACAGCATGCTACTCTCATGCGTGCGGCGTGCCAGAGGCGCCCCGCGGAGGCTTCAAAACAAACTCCTCCTAAATTAGCCCATCTTCCAGCTCTTGCCGCCTAGGCCTGCGCCTTGTACTCCAGTGAGTACTTGAAGGATGGGTGCAGAGGGATCTGATGCACCGTGAGTCCTTGCTTCAGATGGGCACCCCTTTCTAATCAGCATGCCTCAGCAGTCCCCTCAATTCATCTTTTAACTAAAGCATCATATGAAGGCCTTAAAGCACAGCTACAGTGTTCATAAAGCACCATTGCAGCACAGCAGCAGCACCACTGTAGTACAACTATTGCATCGCTACATCACCAATAGCAGCACAGTACCAATATAACACATCTGCTGCACTGCTACAGCACTACGATTGTTGTCCTGTTTTCTTGTTGGTCTACGTCTACTTGTTGCGCCCTGATGCCCGCGGGCTTCGGCGTGATACAAATAAACAAATAAAACTAAAACTACTACAGCCATACTACAACCCCACTACAGCCACACTGAAGCGGAGGTACTGAAGTGTTACAGCAGTGTCATTGTATTCCGTTTATATCTCAAAATATTTCTATAGGGTGATCTGCTTGCCCCCTGCACTAAGAAGACACACCCAGAAGTAGAGTAGGAGCTTTGAAGCTTCAACAGCATCCAGGTGCCGTGCCACCACGTGTGTGCCTGCTACAGCAGAGTGTGAGCACAGTGGATTAAAGGGCACCTGCAGGGCTGCTGGTGTGAGGCCTGGTCTGTGCCATGCGGCAACAACCTTTCTGCACAGCATGCATATAGGAGCACCACAGTTGGGGAGATGGACCGGCTGCACAAATTTATCTGGCTGCCGCCCAAAGAATTGGCTGGACGCATTCCACATGGTAGCAACTTGCATGAAAGTGTGAGCACTTTAAATTGTACAACTTCTACAGAAGCATGGAACCACCATCTTCCTCCCTTAAAGTGAAGGGTGCCTACCTCACAGGAGTCCAGCCTCTGTATCTGGTGCACGTCCGCCTCATCCGCGCTCCCCTCTTCCAGGTCGCTATCAAGCTCAGAGTCCCGCATGGAGCGTCTTTTGCGGGTGAGTGCAGGTAGAGCGATGGTGCCTGCTGCCAGTTCGGAGCTGTCCTCAGGGTCCTTGGCGTCCAGCGCCTGCTCCTCACTGATAAAGCAAATCTCCTCACTGTATGAGGGCGAGCTGATGCTGTCAATACCGCTGTCCCGGTTGGCCACCTTCCCACCACTATCATGTGCAGGGAGAGAGGCAGAGACGCGCAAGCAGTGCCGCCGCTCCAGGCTGTCCGTGGTATAGCCACACCGCTCTGGCGGGTCGTGTAGGTCTGCCATGTCCAACAGCTTGTGCAAGTGTTCCCCCAGGCTGCAGCTGGACTCCAGAGAGCTCCGACGCTCTGGTGGCCCACTGGCCTGGGATGCGTCGCTGTTGGAGCCAGTCTCCAAGGTGGAGTCCGTCCCAGGGCTGGGACACAGGGTGTTACGATCCACTGCCAGGATTATCGGTTCTCTGCGGAAGAAATAGACACAATAGTCACTAACAAATCTTTAAAAAGTGCAGGGACACAACGGCATTTCTATGTCACGTGGGCATATTACGAACCCCGCCCATAAAGAGGTTTAGCTGTGACTTTAGAGCAGATCGAGGGTCCACTAAAGATTGATGGGTGGGTATGTGTGGATACAACTGAGGCTATGTGGGCTTGTAACACGCCAGCACCTCCCATCGACTGTCGGATCTGCAGGAAAGACACGTGTTTGAATGAGACCAAGCTGCATTCTGGGGGACTGACGTATATGCCCGCAGACCTGGGATCTTGGCTTTACACCGGTGACCGAAACTCTGAGGTAAACTAGGCAAGGCATCCACCTACACACCAGGCTTCGGAGGTCTGATTCAAAGTGTGTATGGACAAACGGGGCAAAATAAGGGAAACGGAGAATACATCAATAGCACCATAAAACAAGCACGGGGAGGGCCATGGGTTCTGCAGGTCTGTGAACGGAAGCTCTCAGATTGAATACATCTATTGACACATCAACATCAAACCTGCAAATACACAAAGTATCTGTGATCTGAGGGCCCCGTGCGAGATCATCTAAGGGGTTTAACCAAAGAGTCCTCGAAATGGAAACGGAGGGTAGATCTGGGGCAACGTGCTTGCCTTGGAAGCAAGAAAACGCAGAGGTTGGATCGCTGGGTCCGCGCTTAGAAACCTCTGGGTATTAAGCACATTATAAATAACATATCATATCATATCATAAAAAAACAAAAGCCTGGCATCTATTAATCTGAATCGCAATGGGGGTCAAATCGGGGATAAACGCTTTGAAACATCAAGCCCGCAAACCCCACATGGGATATGAACCTGGGTCTCAATGGCAGGGAATACAGTTCATGAGATAGACAATGAAAACCCTGACTCTGTGTTTTAGGATCCCCATCCAAGACAGAACCAATGGTAAAATCCTTACCTACTCTCAATCAGTGAACACAGTCTGTGAACTGGAATCTTCATAGGGGATATATTCATGGGGTAAACCCAGTGATACATCAGCCCCTCGCAAAATACGGCCTGTAGTATGCATTTAGAATGCTTTACTGACATAGTATTTATTTATAATGGTATTTTACAGTGCAGACCTAATCATACGTGATGTTACATAATGTGGTCATCTATGTGCAACTTCTGCCTTTTTGGTGACCCCTTGGACACAAATAGAGGTTTTATAACAAGGCCTGGGACTTATACCTCTGGATCTTCCTGGAAAAAGGAATCAGTAAGGACACATCAAAACAGCGAGTGAGGTCTCAGTAAGATGATTGGAGGTTCACCCTGTTCCCCCTGTGTGAAACTCTGTACCCAGAGGTGATGCAAAGGTGGAACACTAAGGCCAGAGCTAGAGTAGGATAGCTCTTCCGTGCGGTCACGAGACGGGCACAAAGGAGTTCAAGGACAATTCAACCACCCCTTATTTCATGGGAGGAGCTACCGTGGGGAGTAAAGGAGCAGGTGGAGAGGATACATGAGGACACTCATCGCCTCTATTTGGGCGCCACTAATAATTATTGTGACTTACATTCTTAGACAGTCAGCGGCTGCACCCCTCTGGCCGTGCATCCCGCTCCCCCTTCTTACCTCTCAAACTTCTCGATGAGGGAGGACACGGCCGACAGCCCCACTTCATCCTTGCTGTCTGCCTGAGGCAGGGGGCTTTTGGCGAGCCGGGGGTCTGCAGGAAGAGGCCGGGACGGTGGTGGTGGGATGGAGTCAGGCAGCCGGGGCTTTCTCACGCTCTGCAGATGGGCTGGCTTGGGAGGAACTGAGACATTAAGACAAGAGAGAGACATGGGTTACAAGACGACCATGACACCAAGACAATGAACTCAAGTTGGCCGAAAACAATGGGGGAATCTGAAGGCCACTACATGCCATATCAGCGTGCATAGCAGACCTTCTAACAGAGGGCCTTCGAGCAGCCTGGTATCGGTGAGAAGACTTCCATCCAGGCCTGTGGGTGAAGGGGTGATAAGCAACTGTACCCAAGACCACCTCCACCACATGGGTGCCTCTGAAAGCTAAGGGAATTCGGGGAACGGATCACCTCCCCAATGCAGAGCACTTCGGCACATCTCAGTGCTTCTTCATGTTCTCTCGCCTTCCTGCTCTCAGTGCATCTCTTTTTCTAAACATACTCTGTTTGGGTCGCTTTCCCATTTTACCCACCATCATGACCATCTCCTTGGACATACTGCTGTCAGTCTCGCATTCACCCCTTCACCCGCCCCATTTGTCATGTCCAAATTTTCCCTCTGCATCTCCTTCAGCTTTCCTCTCCCTGGATTACATGTATTGGAACTCCATTTTTCATGTTTTCTCGCTTCTACTTATCTGTAGTCTAAACTCATTTTTTTCTTCATCTTTTCTCTCTCTTACGCTGTAGGTCCATCCTTTCCTTCCATTCTGCCTCTCTTTTTCATCAAGTTTTCTTTTTGCTTTTCCTAGCCCTTTCTTTTTCTCCTTCTCACTCTCGAATTCACATTTTCGTTGCCTGATAGTTGTATCTCACCATATCCCGAGCTCTGCTTTCTTTTTTACATTTTCACTCACCTTGCTATTTCTTGTTCACCTTTTCCCTGTTACTCTTTTTCTCTCTTTGTGAATAACGTGTCTCTCTCTTGTTCACCTCCTCTTCCTTCTGTTCTCTTTTTCACTTTATCTTTATCTCTCTCTGGGTCTTGTTTTCCACCTTTATTTCTTATGAATCACTCTACTTCACCATTTGTATATTTCTCACAGTGCCTGTTCTACCTCTTCCGATATCTCGCTCTCTCGCTCTTGAACCTTCTCTCTTTAGGTTTTGGTTCTGTCAGCTTTACCCAGACTCTCACTTCTCCGCATTTATTTTCCATGTGGTTATCTTTCACATTCCATCTTCCTGGACCTCTTTTTCCATGTTTTTAGCTCTGTAGCTATTCATTTGTCCCATCCTGCCCGCCCTATCTTGCCTTCACACTTTTAACCCATTTGCTGAAAAGGGGAGAACATATTACTTTTCCTATGTCACTTTTTTACATGTCCCCTCTCTCCTTGGACCTCTACTTTCAACCTTTTCGCTCACTCTGGCCTACTCTTTTTCGTTTTAGATTAGGCTGCTGACGGTAGAGTTACCAATGAGCCAACTGTTGTCATGTAACAGACGAAGGTTTGAGGCGATCAACTAGGCTAAGCAACTAGGCTAAGGGCCTGATTATGTAAAGGAATTGCCATTGCATGAGCCTTGGCCATAGAGGTCCTTCAGTTATTCTCAATGTTTGCGTCCCAGAGGACCCCATGGGCAAATGCCATATTATCCTATACGCTCGCGCTTCTTCCTTTTCTCTCCAAAATACTTGAACAAGTTGCAACTTACCGTGACTATCATTCGCTTCTTTGTCTTTATCAATCTGGTTTTCGTCCTTCACATTCCACTGAAACAGCCCTCCTTCATGTCACTCTTGCTTTTTGCTTTTTCAAAGTTATTTTCTATTCTTATTCTTCTTGATCTCTCTGCTGCTTCGTGCAGATCACCCTACTCTCTCTTTGGGACTCTCTAGTTCTGTCTTGCGATGGGTTGAGTCCTAATTATCCATTTGATATGCTGGAAAGCAGTCTTATTTTTGCTTACAATATAGTGTTCCCCAGGGAACTGTTCTTGGCCCCCTCCTCTTCTCCTTATACATCTGCCTTTCTCTTCTATTGTTGCGTCCTTTGGTCTTTCCTGCCATTTCTATGCAGACGATTCCCAGATGTTTGTTTCTTTTCCCTTCTTTTCAGATTTTGTTCACTCTAGTCTTAGTCTCTGCCTGCTTGCTATACAATCCTGGATGCAGTTCCCCTTTCTCCCTCTCAATGCTTCAAAACATGCCCTGAGCTCATTTCCTCCCCTTTCTTACGCTCTTGGCAGGATCCTTGCCTTTTCTCTCTCTTTTCCTTCCCATATTTCTAATATCTCCCATTCCTGCAGGTTCCAACTCTAATATATTCGTAACACCTGCCCTTTTCTTTCCGTTCATGCCAATAAACTAATTTCCTTGCTTCGTCTTTCCCATCTACATTGTTGCTCTCGCTTTTTGGTGGTCTCCCTGCTCATCGGGTTGCTCCTCTTTGCTCTGTTTTTCATTATGCTATTCGTATTTTTTCCTGTCTTTCCCCTCATGCCTCAATTTCCTCTTCTCTATCTTACTCCTGGCCCTCTTTTGATTCTCCTCGTTTCCATTTCCTTTGAATTGCTTCAAATGCATCCAGGGCCTTAATCCTCCTTACCTCTCAAGTGTCCATCCACATTGCAGCTCATTGCTGTACTACTTTTTGCGTGGAGGACATGTTCTCCAAACAAACGCAATGAAGAGTTTCGGTAACGAAGCTCATAGTTCGGCGGAGCTGCAAAACATCTAGTATCCAGAAATATGGAATGTTTTACTACTGCTGCCAAACGTATCTTCATTGCCTAACTACTGCCTCACAAGCATTCCATGCCGTGTCTATCCTCCGGGATGCAAAGTGGTGCACTGCAAAAGCATACACATAGCATAGAGATCTGCGAGTAGAATCTCTAGAAGGATGGAGGCCCTCCATGTAGCATGGGGGAAAGTAATGAGGCCGGGCCCATACAGCAGCCTCTTGGCTCCGTCCGCGTGTCTGTATTCTTTTCACCCTTTCTCCCGCTTCAGGACCCTCTTGCCTTGGGTCTCTTTTCACATATTGTCTTTACTGACCTCTTTACATTCTCTCTCCCCGTGTGGGTATCTCTCCTTTGCTTCTCTCTCGCTCTCTTTGCGGCTCCCCTCTTCATAATTGTTCTGTCTTTGGCTAGACTGCCATATGTTTCTCACTCTTGCAAAGTTTTAACCCCTTAACTGCTGGGCTATTATGCATGTCTATGCAAATAGGACGAGCATACTTGTCCTCAGCACTGTTAACCAATGTGGATAATGTTTATTTGCCACCTGCTCTACGACCCCAACGACCGGGGGCGTAGGTGTGTTTGCTGTGACTCTGTTGGGAGCTGTGTCTGTGTGTATGTATTCCGACCACTTTTCTCTCTGTCTTTCTTCATAGTGCCTTGGGCTGGCCCTCGTGGTGCATGCCATCAGCCCCAACCAGGCATAACACTTCTGATCTCCTTCTGTACACCAATTGAAAGCTTGCAGGAAATACCCACACGCTGTGTATTTCATCTGCTCATCAGACTGGGGCTGCAAAACCGCTTCCTCTCGCCTCCAGCCTCCATGACGAGCCTCCCATTTCCATCTCCAGCCTGTCTGGATCTTGCAGTGTCCCACACAGCACCTCTGCCTAATACACCGCCTTCACAAGATACCGATTGATACCGATTACAAAGTAAAGCTGTGCCAGCTTATGTGGCGTGCCTGGTCCTTCCATCTTCATGGTCTACTGCAGCGTGTTTGTGCTCTCCTAGGTCTCATGATTAATTACCAACCTTCTAGGCTAACGGCCACCCTTTCCCTCCAGAGCTTTTGACCAAATAGGCCGGACTGCGTGAGAACTTCGTTATTTTAGAACAGGCCATTTCAGAAGCACCACTGCTGGACTTGGGATGGATTTTCCTGGATCACGGATCCTGCTGAAAATGTCTCCCCGGATCTCAGATCTGGAAAAATCCAAATGCTCTTGTCTCACCTGTCAGTGAACACTGCACTCACAGTCATCCTGAAGCATCACGTTTCAGTATCCCGCCTTGCACACTGACTGGCTCTGAAACTTGACTTCCTGGTTCTAGCACCACATGGTTCCTGTGCAAGGGACCCTCGATGTGGGCGCAGTAGCAGAGGGACTGCCGAAAGACCGGTCATTTAAAAACGATGCATGAGGTAATATGCATGCATATGGGTGAGAGGTGCAGGCATTTGAGAGCGTGTGTGTGTGTGAGAGAATGAGAGGTGTGGGTATCTCTGTGTGTATGGTCAAGGAAGGAATTGGACCAAAACAAGACCGAGCTCTGCTCCGCCGTAAATTGTCTTGCCAGACCACCGTTCCATGTAGACCTGAGGCCCAAACCCCCTTTTTTTTTTTTCCAAAGTATTTTATTGGTTTTATGATAAAAGTGAGGTAATACAAACTTATGGATTAAAGTAAACAAAAGGAAAAACAACTTAAACAACAGTAGTCTTCGTGTGATGTAACATGTGGGGTTCGAGATGGTGGTTCAGTCCAGGGTATGACTTCTCAGGGAGTGGAGGGGAACAGTTTCAGGGGACTTCTGCATAGTGTTGTTAGGAACCTGTTACTACAAGACACTACAAGTGTTCAGGGGGGCTTATGGTCCGCATCGAAATGCATGTCCATCAAAAGAGCCTTCCAGGCGACCAGGGTGCCGCTTGTGGCGTCCCCACTGGATGTAGTTCCTTCCTGCCAGGCTCTGGTTTCTGCAGCTGTCCATCTCGCCATCTCGTTTAACCAACGTTCGTGCCTGGGGCCTGCGGGTGTCTTCCAGGCCATCGCTATGGTCCTTTTAACAAGTATACATGAAATATCCATTAGCTTCACCAGGTGTTTGAATTTGCTTGGTCTGGGGTATGTACCCAGTAGGCATTCTCCGGGTGACCATTCATATCTCTCCATTCCGGCGTCTCTACAGGACTGCTTGGCTTTTGACCAGAGTGTCATCGCTTTAGTGCAGGTCCAGAACATGTGAATCATGTCTGCCCTGTCGTTCCCGCACCATGGGCACACCGGTGGGACCCTCGCGTTGAACGAGGCAACTCTGTGGGGAGTCATGTAGGTTCGGTAAAGGACATTCAGCTGTATTTGGCCAAATCTGGAGTTTCTTGACACTTTCTTGGGGAATATTAATGCTCTTTCCCATTCTTTATCAGTGAGTGGGGCTACGAGGTCCGCTTCCCATTTTGCCCTCAGCGCCGCTCCCTTAGGGTTAGGTTTATCGATGAGCTTGTTGTACAACCTGGAGACCGGTCTCCAGCCATCGGAGAGGTCATACATTTCCTGTAGTAGAGGGTCGGAGGTAGGTTCTTCTGGCCAGGAGTGCCACTGCTTCTTGGCGGTTCGTTTGAGCCTATGGTACCAGAGGAACTGGCCTTTGGGTAGTCCTTCGATATCTTGTATCGATTCAAAGTCCCTGAACACTCCATCTTCAAACACGTCTCCCCATGTATATATTGCAGCTTCCTCCCACCTCCTTGCTATGGAAAGGTCTGCCTCCGTTTTGCACACATCTGCCCTCATGGGGTGGTCTGGAGAGTACGGGTGTTGCACCTTCCTAATGTAACAAGTCCTGGCCCATATCTGTCTGCCAAGCCCCACAACTAAAGGGGCTTCCGGGGAGCGGCAAAGGGGGTTCCATAGGGTTTCCTTGGGAATTAAGTTGGTGTGAGGTTGCTTCAGTAGTCCCAGTTCAGCTGAGGGTTCGTCTGACAGCCACCTCGTGATGGGACTGAGCTGGGCAGCCAGGTAATAGAGCTGGAGATCTGGAAGTTTTATTCCACCTTCTTTATGCGGCAGGGTTAGTGTAGCTAGTGACAGTTTGTGCCTGTGGGGTCCCCACAAAAAGTCCTTAATGATGGCCTCCAATTTCTTGAAGAAGGGAGGCCGTACGTAGTGGCAAATGTTCACAAAGAAATACAAGAAGCGGGGGAGGATTATCATCTTGACAATCGCCGCTCTCCCCACCATTGCCAGTGGGAGTTTGGACCAGAATTTTATAGATCGCCGGAGGTTGGTGACAGCGACTTCTGTGTTGTGCTCATGTGTGAGCTGTGGGGTGTGGCTGACTTCAATCCCCAAGTACCTGAACTTCTCGGGTTGCCATTTTATCCCTATACTTGGGAGGTCTTCTGCTAAGACGTCTCTCAATCTGGCCAGGGGGAATGCTGAGGATTTGTGTCTGCTAAATTGGATTCCAGAGTATCTCGCGTAGTTGTCGAGTACCTCCAGTGTTGTCGGTGCATTGATCTCGGGGTCTTTTAAATACAGGAGAACGTCATCTGCGTACAATGATATTATGTTATAAACGTTGCCCACCTTGATGCCGGCGTCGAAGAGCTGTTGACGGAAGTATATGGCAATCGGTTCCAGTCCCAATATGTACAGCATGGGCGAAAGTGGGCATCCTTGTCTCGTGCCCCTCTGTATTTCCCAAGGTTCTGAGACTATTCCGCCTGTCTTGACCCTGGCCACTGGGGAGTTGTAGAGAACCTGGACCCATCTGATGAAGCCATTTCCGAAGCCAAAAGCCCGCAAGACCTCCACCAGCCACTCCCAGTAGATGGAGTCGAAGGCCTTAATGGCGTCAAGCGACAATATCGCTAGGTCTTCCTCAGAATCGTGAGTTTCGGCCATGATGTGTTGAAGCCTCCTCAAGTTAGCTGTGGTATTGCGCCCTGGAACAAATCCGTTCTGATCTTCGTGAATTATAGACCCTACCACTCTAGCAAGTCTGCTGGCCAGTATTGAGGTGAGGATCTTGCTATCGTAGTTGAGCATGGCCAGGGGTCGATATGAGTCGCAATCAGTGGGCGGTTTGTGAGGCTTGAGCATGGGGATAATTATAGTTTCTCTCATGGTGTTGGGGAGAATCCCGTTTGCGTAAGCTTCTTGGTAGACTTCGTGTAGGATGGGGGTGAGGATGGGCTCGTATGCTTTATAAAATTCCGGTGTAAGTCCGTCGCTGCCAGGGGTCTTGCAGGTAGCGAGCGACCTGATGGCCCATCTTACATCGTCGAGAGTGATTTCCATGTCCAGTTCAGTTCTCTGTTCGCTGGATATTTGGGGTAGGCCAATCTCTTCCAGGGTATCTAATATTTCTGTGGTGGGGATCTGGGCTTCGTGAGCGTATAGTTTTGAGTATAACTCAGCAAATGCTTTGTTGATCCCCATCTGTGTCCTGTGGGATGCACGTTCCGTGTCTATTATTTCCGTTGGTAGGTGTTTAGGGTGCTCTCTTCTGCACAGCCAGGCCAACAGCCTACCTGGTTTGTCTGATTCCCTGTGGGATCGAGCGATGTACGTGGCAAAGTCGAATTTTTCCAGCCTGTCCCAGGAGAGCTGACATTTTTCTCGGGCTGCTTTCAGTTTCGTTTCGACCTCTGGGGAGGCGTCAGGAGTGGACTCTAGACGAGTGATCTCTGATTCTTGGGCCTCAAGTGACGTCTTTAGTTGCCTGCGGGTGCCACCAGCTCTTGATATGATTTCTCCTCTGGTAACCACCTTCATGGCTTCCCACAGAGTGCTCCAAGTGGACACGGATCCTTTGTTGATTTCGACGTACTCCTCTAGTCTCTCGGCAAGGTCCTCTCTGAACTGTGAGTCCTCTAATGTCGCGGAAGGCATTCTCCACATGGGAATCGGGGGTCTGGGTCCCCTCTGCCGCCATTGCATGGTTAACGGAGAGTGATCGGAGATAGATCTCCCCAGGTACTCTGTGGCTATCGCCAGCGGGACCTGGTCCCGATCAATGAACAAATAATCTATTCTTGTGTAGACGCTGTGTGGGGCTGAGTAATGCGAGTAGATCCTGTCAGCTGGGTGTTGTATCCTCCAGATGTCCACTAGATTGAGTTGGTCCAGTGTCTCCGCCATGGTACGGGTTGCAGGATTACTTGATTGGGGGGGAGGGAGTGATCTGTCCATAGTTGTATCCATGACACAATTAAAATCTCCTCCCCATATGAAGGTTCGGCCTCGGTGATGTGCCAGCTTGGGACTCAGTGTACTGAGGTAAGACGGGATTCTATGTTGTGGGAAGTATGTGTTAGCCAAGCAGATCGGGGTCTGTTCTATAGTTCCCCACATTATTACGTATCTTCCGTCCTTATCAGATTCACATCCGTGTAACTGGAAAGGGACATTCGGGTTTATCCATATTAGCACACCCCTTGCGTATTTGGAGTATGGGGATCCCCTCACTGTCCCTTCCCATCGGTCTGCCAATTTGGACAGAGCGTCATCGGTGAGGTGCGTCTCCTGTAACATCGCAATCGAGACTTTCTTCCTCCTCAGATAAGACTGTATGCGGTTCCTCCTGAGGTACGAGCCCATTCCCCTTACATTCCATGTCATCACATTGAGTTGTGATGCCATTGGTTCTGTGTTCTGGGTTTGGCGCGAGGGACAACCACGGTGGCCTGGTGCGGCATCGAAGCGTGGATGGTAGGCTGTAGGCGATGGACCTCTGATTCGTCAATTCCTGGAGCATATCTTGTGACCATCTCGATGTTTTCAAGCATCAATGGGACGAAGACTACGAAACTAACTAAACTAATAACATAACTCAAACTGGTGCGCCCAGCGACTACAACACTGTCGCGGTGCTCAGGCGCTCCCGCGCCGTCTAAACCCATCCGGGAATCGGGCGCGAGTTGGGTCGGGCAAAGAAGATCGAACTAGCCCGGTTGGATCTTCCGCTGGGGGTGGGGCTGCTGTGAGGCGGCGAGGCCGAACGAGGGTCGTTTCCATACAATATACTGTTAATTGGATTACCTTCTTGGGTCCGGCTGTTTATGCTTCATGTGTGGGTGGTGCGGAGGGTCCTTGGGGTCCAGTTTTCCTCCCCCGGGGTTCAGTCTTCCTCTCCTGGGTTATCCCCACCGTCGGCAAGGTTATTGTCCTCTAGCCACATATTGGCTGCTTCCGGGTTTTCGAGAAATATTGCTCGCCCTTTGTGGATGACTTTCAGGCGGGACGGGTACAGCAACCTGTATTTAAGGTTCAGTTGGCGAAGCCTTGCTTTAATCGGAACAAACGAGTTCCTCTCCCTCTGCACTTTCTGGGTATAGTCAGGGTATATGGAAATCTTAGAGTCGCCCTGCACGATAGGGCCTGTTTCCCTGGAGTATCTTAATATAGTTTCTCTGTCTTGGAAATTTAGTATCTTGGCTATTATTGGCCGTGGATGTGAGCCGGGGGGAGGTCGTTTCTGGAGGGACCTGTGGGCCCTCTCCACCGCAAATCCCTGGGTCAGCTTGCCGGCCCCAATCTCCTGTAACAGCAGGGTTTCAACATAGGACGTAGTATTCAGGCCTTCATTCCCCTCCGGGATACCCAGGATCCTGATGTTCCCCCGTCTAGCCCGACCTTCGGCTTCCTCTGCCCTTTCTTCTAGGAATGCGACCTTCCTTTTCAGGTTCGAGACTTCGGATTGTAGGGCTGCTGTGGCCCCGGACTTTTCCTCTGTAGATTTCTCCACGGCCGTCACCCTCTCCGTTAAGTTGCGGGCATCCTGGCGAATGAGTTGTATGTCTATTTTGAACTCATCTATCTTGGAGTCTATATGAGTCTTTAATGAGGCAATAGCGTCCATTATCTGAGAGTGATTATCATTGGGCTCCGTCTCGTGCGAGCGAGTGATTTCGGTGGAGCCAGCCCTGGCTTGGGTGGGAGTCTTTGCCCGGGCTGAGACAAAGGAGTCCATGGTGGCAGCTCTGGTTTTGTTTTTAGCGGCCATGTTAGAGGCCTGAAAGATTATTATTGTCAGTGGTTAGGAGCTGTCCGGGGCGCAGCGCTCTGGAGTGATGTGTTCCACTGTGCGTTCAGATGCTTTATCCGCTACCTTGGCGCCTATGTCGCTGCCCCTGGACTCGGGGGTGATAGTGTTGGAGCGCTTAGGGCAGGAGTTGTCACCTCTTGGTGTGTGAGTCCAATTGGGTGGCCCAGCCGCGGAGATAATGCAGGCTGTGGTTGGGGAGAGCAACAGGGGCCGCACTCACGGTTGTTCCGTGGCTTGACGCACCTCGTTTCCCAGGGCGCGTCTCCGGTTTCTGAGCCGGAATCCGATCCTTTGGGCAAGGTGGCGTACCACTGCGACCCAGCAGCTGTTGCTCCTCCGGGTCCGCTCCCTGGCGGCGGCCTCGTTGTAGATGGATGTGGGCCCGGGGGGCAGAGGCCGGTGATGCCTCCGCGTGATTCCGTCCTCGGGATGTGTGCCGTGCTTATTTTGGTAGGTCGCCGGCCGAAGGGAGGAAGAACGAGAGTCTGGAATGTTCCGCGGTCGGGCGTTGCGTGGAGACCCTCACCGCCGTCAGCGGGATGTGTTTTGTGGCGCGGTGGAGCTCCGGGGATACAGCGGCTCTCGGGACTCCGGCGTGGTGAGGGGGAAGGGCGAGGGTCTGGTGCCGACCAGAGTCGGATATTGCAAGGAGGCCAGCTCCGCTGCGGTACTCCTCCTCAGTGTTCCCAGCCTAATGTGCTGGCGGGGTACTCCGCACGGAGGCCCCGCTAAGCTGTGTGGGGCGCCATCTTGGATCCAGGCGCGGCAGGGGGAGGGAGCGCGTTCCAAGACCTGCGCTGCCGTCCAGGGGGCCGGAGAATCCGACCTCTCGAGCAGGTTTTGTGCGGGATCGCCTCACGCACCGCTGCGTACTTCTCAGCGGGCTGCTGTCCCACTTAAGCCGGAGAAAAAAGATTCGGAAACGGCGTCTCGGCCGGAGCTCGGCGAATCAGCCTCCGCTCGCCATCGGCTCCAGGCCACGCCCCCGAGGCCCAAACCCCCTTAAAGTTGAGGCGAAGCTCCTGAGCGCTGTACGTTCGTAGCTTCTTGGGAGCAGCGAGCTGATATGCAGTGACTTAATAAACTACATCTGAAAGTAATTCTTTGTTCAACAGGACAGCGCAAACTCAAACAATAAAACAGTCCAGAGCTGTATATATGTCTCATGCGTTGCACACACTTTGCACTTATGGTAACTATTCTGACAGATGAAATGAGCATCATACCAAGTGTGTATTGCATGCTGAGAAGGAATTCACATTTGAATTACTATTACAGACTTTTTTTTAAAATAAATGGGTGGTCATTCTTATGTTCCCAAAATGCACTTTGTTTTCATGCAAAACAGCCAGCATCCCATATTCAGGGCACCCAAATTATTCGACACCAAGCTCTGCCCCTCAGTCCCACCCACACCACTGAAAACACCACCACAGAACCCCACCTTCCCAACCTGGCAACCCCTCACCCCACGCATGAAAGGGTGAAGTTCACCTAGTACATTTTGTAAATTTCCAGCATTGCGTATGGGTGTGTGTGACCCGGAGAGTGAGAGGTGTGGGAATATGCATGTTTGTGTACTTGGTTATGTTTCAATGTATGTGTGCACCCATGTCTATGTGTTCATGTGGAGGTGCGAGGGGAGCAGGGTCCTAGGGCAAGGCCAATGTATTTGTTTTTTCAACATCATGAGAAAATTGTCAGGGGGTAGCACCTGTGAGGAATTCGACCATCCGCGTGGTGGGTGTGCACTCACCTGGGCTTTTTTGACATTTTAAATCAAATTGAATGATGATAGATCATCTTCCGAAAAATGTGTGGTGCTAATCTTCACACATTTTATTATGCTCACCGCACGACACATACAACAATCTGTGTACTCTGGGTGGACACAGCCTACAGGCACAGTCCCCCCTGGCATATTTAGTTGGGATATGGCAGCCAGGATTACACCATGTCATTTCAGAAGGGGTAGGGCTGAACCTTTCCCCCTGCCAAGGCCAGCCTAATTAACAAAGGCTCCATGGATCTGTCCAGTCCTTTTGTTTATCTCTGTTGCTGGTGGGAGCTCCACATACTAATCAGAGTTTAATTCAAACACGGCTGCGTGGGGCCTGGCTGCAGAGGCTAACAAACGAGGCAGGAAACCCCCAATACCCTTTCATATGCACTGTGCCAACCTGATGCCAGCTCCCGCCTTCAGCATCGATTGACAGGGAAATGTCATGTCTGGGACTGTGTGTTACAGTAGTCATCCCCACAGGGAGACTCCATTCAGAAGGTATGATTATGTGGAATGAGGGAGAGAGAAAGTCAGTTCTCGCCTCAGCTTCAAGGGAGACCTGCCACTTTAATCAGGAACCACAGAGAGCTCCATTGACCAGAGAGACCATTTGATCCACACCAGACAGGAAGATGGGTGGGACTTCACCCCTTTACCTTTTCTTCTTGCAAAGCACTCTGGTTGTGACCTCACGCATACAGGAGATTGTTGGTGGGGACCCAGGACTGGTTCATTAAGGTAGGCTTAGCCTACACCAATCACTGTGTCCATTTGGCTTTAAAAGATGACTGAGCCCCTCTTTTGAGCAGATCATCTGAAGACTTTGCAAGGAGTAGGAAGAAGAACTCAGCTTTGGACTCCGGCTGAAGCTACAGTCTGCCTTACATCTTCTGCCAGTGAAGGAAGGCCAGGACCTCCAAGAGGGAAGCAAGATCCCTCTCCTAAACATCTCCCAGGGAACAGAGGGAGATACTGAATCCAGAAGGACCCTCCAGCAGCTCCAGAACGGGTACCCAGCCAGCACACAGCGTGCCATGCTAGGCTCTGCAGCATGCTTCCTAGGTGGGAAGTGCCAGAGAGTCTCTGAACCAAACCGAGGACAAGGCAGCTGCCTGCAACACTCTCCTCAGCTTTGGGCCGTCCGCCTTAAAGGATAACACGAGCCCAGTGAAGAAGCTAGGAGGAGTGCATCGAAAAGCATCTACTGATGTCCGCCTTCAAGGATATTTTCGGAGCCCCTCGAGCTGAAACCAACTGCACCGCTGTCGCTAACGCCATCCTAGAGGCCTCGACCAGTCCTTCAGAATAGCGGACCATCACTGAGACAACAATTCCTGACCCTGAGCGAGCCGACGTGTAGGCCAGCCTGCAGGCATCCGTCCAGCCTCGCTCGCCAAACTGCCTGCCGCCTGATACCCCAACTGTCTCCCATCTTGAACTCTGTCGGAGAAGCTGCAACGCGCCCTGAAACTGACTCGACCCTGTCGAGCACCAGCAACTCCTACAGTACAAGGTCCAGTGTAGTTCTGTCCCCATGGTCCTTCTCCGAAGGCCCCTCATTACATTTTACGGCCCCTTGCTCCCTTTATGTTGAAACCAAGTATCCTTTAAATATTGCGATTAATTACTATACCGACTACCCTCCTGTCAGTATCCAGAGTGCATCCCTTTTCCTTCTTTGAAACGGTCTGTCCTCTGCATTCCTTTACAAGGTGGGTTGTATTTCGTAGTGTTGCTAGAACTGTCTGTTGTGATAATAAAGTAGATATTTTTATACAACCTTGACTGGACAGTCCCTTTTAACATTGGGTAATAATTGTGTTTTCGCTGTGTTGCAACTAACCAACGATCCACGATCTTTCGAAGACAAAACTGCAGTTCTGTTAACGTTACCAAAATTGGAAAAGGAGGTTTATAAATGACTTGTGTTTCCAATTTGCTCGGATCCCTTTTGGTGTACTAGAGGTGTGGGTCTGATTGATGGTTTAGAAACCGATATTCATCCCTGGACCACTGGTGCCCCCAAAGTTGATTCGCCACAGCTCCCCCATCTCTGAAGGGTCCCACAGTAAAAAAAAATGCAAGTACCGAGAAGCACACATGCCACAGTGTCACACAGTAGCCATGAAATTTGGCACCGGTTCTGAACCGCTGAGCAATGCATTTTGGGTAAGCAGCTTTGCTCAAGCGCATTTTTGGTCCATGTGAGAAAGACTCATTGTCCTGTAGGGCAGTGCCATTTTAAAAATAGTTTTCTCAGCCCAAGGATGCAGATCACCACGTGTGTGTTTACTCTCGTTTGAGATAATCAGTGAGGGGCACTCTGACGTGCGTGATTGGAGCATTGGGCTTGTTTACCAAATACAAAGTGTTTGGTGTCAGACTCCGCCACGCTGAAATGCCCAATGAGGGTAAAACATGCATCTGTGTCCCCCATTTTCACTACTTTTCCTTCCCCGGGCCTCGTTTGAAACTCCCCCTTCTCTCTGGAATTTCTTTTCACTCCTAATGGTGTTCTCGGTTTACCCTTTCTGTCACTGGGTGGCTCTTACTTACCCAATCACTATGTCGCTCTCACACACTCACCTTTCCCCTCCCAGCCAGCATAAAAGCTGAGTAGTAGCGTGTGCTGAGCACAGCAGTTGCAACTCTGGCTTCAGGCAGCAGTGATCCGCCTAGTTCAGTCCATACTGCTTTTAAATCCGGAAGAGAGCAAGAACTGTCATCACCCTCCCACCTCCCAAGTGAAACAAATAGTGCTGAATTTCTTTTTTTAAAAAGTGCCGGGGCCCAAATATTTTCTACCATACCTGGGACACATCGGGCTTAGCAGCCCTCTGCCATTTTTGCCTCCTCCCCGGCTGCCCCCAACATGTCAACATATTTGGGGTTAAAGCTGCAACCGACACCTGCTCCTTGGGGTTGTTGGATGCATGGATAATAGCAGATGTGTGATTTACAAATTCCATTCAATCAATATTTGCTTTTATTTCGATTATTACAAATCATAAAGGTCAGCATTAAAATTCTGTGCAAATGGGGATTGAATATGAGATTCGGAAGCGCGGAAAAAAAAACTCCTCTGGGTTCTGTGACCCGTAGCTCCGAGTACTGGGACCAATCACCTCCTTTTCAAGTCCCCAGAGAGGGGACAAAAGTACAGAAAATGGACATAAGCCCCACCAATCGTGCTGCTTCCACCCATTGGCAGAATTAGGGGGATATGCAGAACTAATTTGCTTACTGGCCCCCACAGATGTGCTATGGGCCTCATTACGAGCGTGGCAGTCCGGAAACAAGGGTGCCGGTAAGCTTACCAGCACCCTTGCTTCAGGACCACCACACTACGAGTCTGCCTTCTGGGGCTGCTGCACCCGAAAGGTCTGAACCTGCCAGGTGCAGCGGCCACGGGGCCTGTTTTGAGTCCACATTCCCATGGGGTCCTAAGGGAATGGGAAATTACAAAATCCGGTGCCTGATTTCCTGCACCGCCAGGACTTGTAATGTCCCGGTGGCCCCTGGGAAGTCAGGTGCCGGATGAGGTGTTACGGGTACAGCGGCAAACTGCCGGTAGCACTGGCGGGTTACCGCCGCACTCGTAATGAGGGCCTATCTATCGGATCATGATCCCTTCTTCTAACTCCTGCTGGGGAGTCTATCTTAGCAGGGGGTGGTTCCTTGTGGAAAATCAACATAACATACTAGTTGTGTCCTGCAATGAAACGCATGTCTAAGTGCTTTTTAAACACGCTCATTGTTAACATTTTGCTCTGATTCTATAAGTGGAACTTATTGGCCGTCTAGCCACAGAAAATGTCAGAAACAAGTGTTCCTCCTACGATAAATTGATGGGCACATGCAGGCAAGAATCATTACTGAACTGATTAACTTTCCTGCAGCAAAATCTTCTAGTGCAGGTTGGCACTTAGGACTGGCACTGCTCCGCAGTGGCCTTTTCTCTGGCGTTGTCCATGTTTTGGTACTGCTGGTGAACCTGTTGTCAACTCACGCTGCTGCGGCACTGCTGCCAGTTATTACAGTAGCAGAACTGTAGTGTGCTGGCACGGGCAGCGCGAGTGCCACGTTATCACATTGTTATTCCTGACAATGGACGGCTAGCACTTTCGCGGGAGCACTGGCCATCAGGGTCAGGAAGTACAATGAGCCAGCACAGGGCGTGCAGTGATGCGGCCAGTGCAATCTGTTGTTGCTTGTTGTGCGTCTTCTGTTGATTGTCCGCTTAAATAATACATTTGCCAAAGCACCACATACACCGAGTTTTAGACAATAAGTGCCAGGCCTCAGAAATAAGTGACAAACACCCCCAGAAATTCAGCACTGGCAGTGTCCCCTCACCCCACTTCCTATGTACAACAGTATACAATTCCGACGACCGAGTATACAATACTGAGGAGCTCCGGCCTATAAGGACATCCTGAGATTCTATAGCACGCCACAGACTCCGAGAGACCAGTGAGGCTGGCAGAGGAGTCGTGGCACATCTTAGCAACATCCCGTCATGTGATTGGCTCTACTGTAGCCCTCCCAGTCTTTCAGAGGTAAGTGATTGCAGCCTGACATGTGAATGCCTCCACGCCAGAGCTTCAAGCCTCCCAGAGGTCAGTTGCAAAATCTCGCGATACTGCGTCAGCGTAATGCCCAGACCACAGTCTCCCCACTGCAGCACACGGCGGACTTACCTTGAGGTTTCGGGCCCGCTGGGCGCCTGGCGACTGCGGGCTTGGGTGCCGGAGCCTCCTGGTGGGCGCCGTTGCTCTTGCAGGGCCCAGGGTCCGAGCAGAGTCTCTGAGGAGTCTCGCGGTGTTCCTGACCCGGGCTGGGCTCCAGCGATAAACTTTTCACCAGCAAGGGGGGTCCCTGGGGAGGGCCTGGGAAAAAGAAAAACGGAAATACAGTAGTTCAACACGCTGTACATGGAGAGGAGGCGAGGTCACACATCATATTTACATTAACAATAGAACCAGGGGCGGTCTCATTGAACAGCCCAAGTGTGTGATGAGCGAGTTACTCTGCGATTTCGAAAGCTGCACAAGGCGCGAGTTCTGGAGAGCCTTCTCTTTATAGACAAGCCAGCATTGTGCGCATTCCTGCCCCGTCACTGTGCAGACCTGCAGGGCGTGTTGCAACCTGCATCTCTTTCCGAGAGGTAAACTTGAAACGTGTTCAAGGTCAGGCCACTTTCACAGGGCAAATCTTTTGTGGAAATAAGATACAAGATCGTAATATTTCAACTATACTTCGGGATTTCAGGGGATCGCACGGAGGAGCGCAACAAAACCCACATTTGGGGGATGGGGGGGCTAACTGGTGATAGTTGGGGCCGCTTCAGAAAATGGGAAGGGCAAACTCGGAGGCTCCGCCCCCACTGTTCTTCTGCCAACGTGTGCGGACCAATTATCAACTAGTACATTTTGAAGCGCAACATGCAGGGAGGCGATGGAAGCCTTTCTTGAAAGTTTGTTCAAATACATTTTTCTGCACACACACAGTAAAACTTTAACACCTCCAGTTTTGGAAAAGGCTTCCCTCACTTCTCTGCCTACCAAAATGCAAATGTGCACATCCAGGGGTGAGACTATTCTAGTTGAGCTTCAATGTTACAAGCAGTTAACTCTCTCAAGTCTGAAAGCACCCACTTAAGGATTGCTGTGAGAATGAGCTGTCTCCTGTCCCCCCCCAACCCTTCCAATCACTCCCCTGGCTTGTAAGTACTAACCCCCACATCACGATTTCAATTGCCTAAAAATGCATTCACCTTAATGCAGGTGCTAACAATGAAATTCTTTACATAACCAAGGTTTCCACAAAGCACATCAAGGGATCAGACCTCAGGCTCTCCACATTTCATAAAGTATCCCCAAATCCATTGATGAAAATCATCACTCCAGACCCAGGTGCTTCTAACCTGCACCCACCTCTCAGCACCGTCACTCCCGATGCACGTCCCAAACAATGCCTTTAAATTCCATACAATGCTCACATTAGATTGCAAAACCACACCTTTTCCAAATAAAACAGGTTGTAAGTGAGGAGACGAGAAGAGTCAGACCTACATCCTGTGCCAAGAAAGTTGTTTTTCGCGTTAAAGGTGCTGTATTCAGAAGGGCTCTTCTCCAGTGAAGGGAAGCACGGCACGCACCGATAACTGCAGCCGACATGTAAAACAAATCTACTGTTTTCAAGGGAGTGTTGCCTTCAGCTGTGTCCGGGTGTCAGCAGAACCAGTGCACTGAGCATATATATCACCTTTAATACCCAAAGGCACCACCCTGCAGAGATGACTGCCCCTCCACGGAAAGAGAAGGCCCTATGGTGGGAAGTGTCTTGTGTGGCGCTGGTCTGGGGAAAGGGGTGCAGTGCTGGCATTTTGGGATGGCCATGCGCTTATTATGGTCCGCGTGGAGAGTGTTTGGATTTGGGCTGCCTGGGTGGTGGTGGGCATTAGATGATGCTAGCCATGTGTGTTGCACCGTTTCACACCCCTTTCTGTGGGTCACTCCATGTCCCTGTGTGGAATACATTGTGTCCGGGACTTCGATCCCATTAAATTAAACTTCCGGGGCACTTGTGAGGATTGCCTGGTCTTGCCACACCCTTCACCTTGATGGTCCAGGACATTGCGGGCCTCCTGGGCTCAGGCAACGAACCCTGCCTGAGCTCTCAAGCTGCACACCCTCCACCTGCCCTGTTTAGGAGGCTGCGGGCCTGAGTGGAGTCAATCCCGTGCATGAATGACGGGTGTGTGCAGGGATGGACTGGGAACAAAAAGAGGCCCTGGAAATAATTTTCAAACTGGGCCCATATCACACTTCTCAGCAAGCCCAACCCTTTTCCTATGGGAACATTTGGAAATACCACCCAAAAGAGGCCCAGATTGCAGAGGCCTACCGGGAGATCTCCCGAATTCCCTATTGGTCAGTCCACCCCTGGGTGTGTGAAGACAAAACCCGGTTCTTGGGCCACTCCCCCTTGCTCCCAACCAGGCAAGAAGTGGTGCAACACCATTGAGCAGATCAGGCTCTAGCCCCCCGGCTGACCTACAGAGCAGTGTTGAAGACCCGCACGTCAGCTCACATTTCGGGGGGTTGGAGCCCGATAAGCTCAATGACATTGCGCCCCTGAAATTGACAGAAAAGCAGAAGCCTCCTTTTTTTTCTTGTTTTTTGACTTCGAAAATACACATTGGCTTTCCTGACTTTTTGGACAAAGGCATTATGGACCTACCAAGGAGCCATCATCGCGGGATAATGACCTTTGCTAGTAGCAATAAAAGTTTTGAAGTTGGGTTGAAGAAGCAAAACATTTAATGATTAGTACCCGGCGAGGGGGTGTGGCGGCCTCCCAGCCAACAAGGAGGCCTGGAACGGGGTCTTTACCACACAGCAAAAGACCCCGCTTCAAGCCTCCTGAGAGCGGGAGACCACCATCTTCCCTCGCGGAACGAAGGTAAGTGCCCTCGCTGTGTCCACTGTCCCTTCCCCCACACCTCCCCTTTCCATATATCCGCTCCCCTCCCTACCCCAACCCTGCTTGCCTGCGCTATGTCCCTCGCTGGGGCCAGGAACAGTAGTGAGCTCAAAGCATCTCTGCCACGCAATTATCCGCCATGGAAAGGGAGAAGATACTATGTGTAGTTCCTTCTCCCCGTTCACTGGTGGTCATTTCCTTTGTTTACTTTTTTTAAAGCATTTTTTAATGCCCGCCATGGAAAGGGTGAAGGGACTACGTGCAGTCCCTTCTCCCCAATCAATGGCAGCCATTTCTTTTGTCTTTTTTTTCTCGAGTTGAGAAATGGCTTTCACAGCGTATCTCTAATCGATAAAAAGTATTATTAGTGCTGGGGTACTAAGAGCAATAGAACCCTCGGATGGGGAGCATTACTCATCTGGTATTGCCCCAGGGCTTATGTTAAAGGCCTCGCTTTGCTGGGGCTTGTAACTGTCGCCCTGGGGCATTACCAGACCGGTACAGCCCCCCCCCCTCCTCAGGCTCTATTGCTTTAGTAAAGTATATAAACGTTTTAGTAAACAATGGTGTGTGGACCTCACACCTAGGTCTACACACTCTCCACTCAACCGTAGACTGGGTGATCTGCCCCCCCCCCTGCCCCCAGTTTCCTCCCCTAGTTGCTTGTAGAGCCCTTACTGCCAAATTGTCTGCCCTTCTCCCTGGTTAGCTCTCCGCTCCCTTGTATCTATGCTTCCCATACCATGTCCTTCCCCCTATGACTTGTAAAGCGCTCGGTTGCTTCCCGAAGGTAGGTCTGCGCTCAATAAATATAATAATACAAGTAAATGTGGTTTCATTTTGTAATATTTAAATAACTAGGTTGTCTTCATAGGGTAAGCATTTTAATTGTAAGCGTAACCACCTGCCTGCTTAAGGAGCAATGTTAAAGTGAAACTTGATCATTTTGCTTTCACGTTGTGTTGTGTTAAATTAGTTTGGAGTATCTTGGTGAGAGAGCTCTTGCTGGGAAAGTGCATTGCTGTTTCTTGAATGCAGAGAAATGCCTCCTGTTCCTTCTCTGGCTGCTTCTGAAGTCAGAATATCTGAAATACAGTCAATACCCGTATTTTGGGACTGCATTCCAAACATTTTGACTGTCTGAGAGGAGGTCAATAATGGCCTCCTTTTGCTGATATAGGGCAACAGGCCTATGGGGGAAATCCCTGCTAGGCTGGCGTGTCTCTGAAAGAATGGGTAGCGTGTAAGGCTGGGAAAGAGTCAGAGTAAGTGGTTCTCCCCAGCCCTATAGGACTTTGGATTCACGCCTATGCTCCATGCAGAGGGCGGCAGAGCTGTTCCAACAAGGGCAATGAAGGGCACATGGTGTGGCCTTCAAGAAAATCCAAACAAACATATTCTTGCACGCCCAGTCGTAGCCCTGTGCTCCAACAACCAGCTCCACAAACAGATGTGTTAAAGACTGTATGATTTCATGTAACACACGTAGACCAAATAACACCATGTGATGCAGTGACTCGCATAAGTCTTTTGTTATGCAATCCCTCCAACAACCCCTAAAACCCCACCTTCCATTGCAGATCCGCCAGAGCGCCAAGAGACCACACAAGTGGCAGCAGTGCGCGGTAGAAGACCACATGACATATCGATTGCACCTGTCCGCCACCCAGTTCAAGGTACTCGGGAACAAAGGGCTGGCAGTTTACTGCACTCCGAGCAAAGGCGACCGCGCTAAGATGCTCGGTTAACGGCAGAAGAGCAATCCACATGTTTTGCGTGACTGGGATTTAAACTGCACGCCACTGGCATTTGCATGTTCTCCAGGCGTCCTGGTAGATCTCACACAAAAAGGGGGGACGGTTAGATTAGTGGGGATTGAGATGGAAAACGCAAGATAGCTTTGCTATTGCGCTAGTGCATGCAGGCCGGATGAAGCCAGGCACTCCGTGTGGGTCCGTTTCTCAATGTGTGGTGTGGGGGCATGGAGGCCATTGTGTCCTCGTGTGCCCTGGATGCATTGGCAAGGGTGGTGTATGTAAGTTGGGTGTAAAGGTGTCGAGTTGCGTTTTCTGTCTGTACCACTCACACCAGAAAACACCTCCTGAGACCAGGGTCAGACTGGGACATAACATTGTCTCGGGCCCCAATGAAAAAGTGGGCCAAAGTTGCAAATGGCTATTCATTCCTTTTGTGACACTGTTTGAAAAGTACCCAACAGGGAGTTTTTTAATAAAATGTGATGCAAATTGTGCAGTTTTAAAGAATATTTATTCAGCAACACTGGTCAAAACTAGCTGCAGAGTGAATTGACTCATTGAACTGGCCCCAATGGGCCAGAAAAGTGGCCCACTTTGACAAACAAAAACTGGCCCACACCAGCATTTTGTGCTTTTGGTTAGGCCATGGGCCTATTGCCCTACAGGCCACTCCGAGCCTGCCTGGGAACGTAATACAAGAGTTCACTACACTAGACAGAGGCGTTCTATGCAGTGTATCGGGTGCGGCGAGAAGAGAGGAGCATAACTAACGCACATCTGTCACTGGTAGAGCGTCATTGCGCTAACTAGTGAACTATCAGAATCGTAAACCGAGTGCTTTAAATGGCCTGCAGCCTCGAGTGGGGGATCTTGGAGGGGTATGGCCTAAAAGGGGTGTGGCCTGGCAGGGGGTCAGAGCCGCAATTAAGAGGCAATACTTACCTCACCAGAATACCGCTGTTAGGCCATGCCCCTGTAAGAGCCCCGATTCGATTTTGCAAAATAGCTGTGGTCTAACAGGCAGCATTTGAGTCTGGTAAGTGTTGCCTTTTAATTGAGGCACTGACCCCCTGCAGGCTTCCCTTTTCATCAACCATCACCCTCTCACTTGGGGTGTGAGGGTGAAGATCCCTGCATTTTTAATGAAAGAGGTGTCTAGAGTAGGGGTAGGGGAGGGGGCCGAGGTCGTCAACACAATGAAAAGGCAAGCCTTTTTTTCTAAAGCCTGAAGCTCTCGCTTATACGCGAGAGCTTCAGGCCAAGAGCTTCAGGCTTTAGAAAAAAGCCTTGGCTTGTAGTAGCCTGGTGGGCTCGGGTTAGCAGGTACTTTAGGGAGTCCTGGCAGGGCCACATCTCAGACCCAATTTTCAGAGCCTGCCAGGGCTCTGCGCCAGCTAGCACCGGCCAACTTAAAGCCCTGCATAAGCCATATGTATAAGAGTAGAGCTATTTTCCTGGTTAGGCCACTCTTACAGACGCAGAACAGAACCAGCAAAGCTATCTCTCCGGGTAGGCAGAATTAACAGGCTTAGGTCTGAACCAGAAAAGTTATTCCTCTAGGTGTAAAGAATTCACAGATTCAGGCCTGAACCAGCAAAGATATCGCTTCAGGAGCACAGCGTTCACAGACTCAGGCCTGAACCAGCAAAGATATACCTCCAGGTGCACAGAATTCACAGGCATTGGCCTGAACTAGCAAAGTTATTCCTCCAAGTGCACAGAGTTCACAGGCTTAGCCCTGAGCCAGCAAAAGTATCCCCCCTGGTGCACAGAGTTCACAGATTCAGGCATGAACCAGCAAAGTTATCTCCCCAGGTGCACAGAATTCACAGATTCAGGCATGAACGAGCAAAGTTAGTCCTTGAGGTACACAGAATTAACAGATTCAGGCTTGAACCAGCATAGTAAGCCATTCACCTAGTACCACCACTCTTACAGACGCAGAACTGAACCAGCAAAGCTATCTCTCCGGGTGCACAGAATTCTCAGGCTTAGGCCTGAACCAGCAAAGTTATCTCAACAGGTGCACAGAATTCACAGGTTTAGGCCCGAACCAGTAAAGTTATCCCTCCAGGTGCACAGAATTGGTATAGGACGAATTGACCGAATTTAAAAGTCTGACCCCATCAAAATACCTAAACAAACACCACGAAAAGTTCGGAATACCAAAAGTCTGAACTTTTCGTGGTGTGAGTTTAGGTGTTTCGGTGGCGTTGGACTCGGTGCTGGGGGATTGTCCCCCGTAACCCCCACTCACTGTAGTGAGCGGAGTGTTGCTGGAGACAACCCTGCCAATTGAAAAAGAAAAAAAAATCTTGGGGCTACGGTGTGTCCGCCGCAACCTCCGCTCCCTATACTTTACAGTATAGGGAGCGAGGGTTGCGGGGGAAACCTCTGCAGCTTTTGAAAAAAAGAAAAGAAAAGGACCCTGCGGCACAGGTTCACGATCACGGAAGTTAAAGGGAACTGGCGCCACAGGGACACAGCCTGAAGGTAAGGTAAGTAGGGTTTGGTTATGTTGGGGGTGTGGGTGTGTTAAGGGTGTGGGTGGGGGTGTGTCGTGGGTGTGTTGTGGGTGTGGGTTTGTAGGGGTTTTAAATGTGTGTTTGCATGGGAAATGTACGAACCTTTTTTGGTTCACACCTTTCTTATGCAAACTTTTCCATCGCAGACTTTTCCACGACGGAAGAATCACGCAGATCCCACAGAATTCACAGGCTTAGGCCTGAACCAGCAAAGTTATCTCTCCAGGTGCCCAGAATTCACAGGCTTAGGCCTGAACCAGCAAAGTTATCTCTCCAGGTGCACAGAATTCACAGGTTTAGGCCTGAACCAGCAAAGTTATCTCTCCAGGTGCCCAGAATTCACAGGCTTAGGCCTGAACCAGCAACGTTATCTCTCCAGGTGCACAGAATTCACAGGCTTAGGCCTGAACCAGCAACGTTATCTCTCCAGGTGCACAGAATTCACAGGCTTAGGCCTGAACCAGCAAAGTTATCTCTCCAGGTGCACAGAATTCACAGGCTTAGGCCTGAACCAGCAAAGTTATCTCTCCAGGTGCACAGAATTCACAGGCTTAGGCCTGAACCAGCAAACTTATCCCTCCAGGTGTACAGAATTCACAGGTTTAGGCCTTAACCAGCAAAGTTAGCTATTGACCTAGTAGTAACGCTCTTACAGACGCAGAACTGAACTAGCAAAGCTATCTCTCCGGATTCACAGTTTCAGGCCTGAACCAGCAAAGCTATCCCTCTGGCTATCGAGATCACACAGACTCAGTCCTCGTCAAAGGTAGCCAGCCCTCGGTGTAAACAAAACTCACACGGTCATGCCTGAACCAGCACAGCTAGCCTGGTTCCACAGATCTGAAGGTTCTGGCCACCGAGATACCCCTCGTCTTATACAGAATTCATGAAGCTGGGTCATGAGGCTGCAAAGCTATTGCTCCAATTATACAGATCTTACCCACTCAGCCCTGAGCCAGCAAAGCCGTCCCTCTGGTTAAACGGTTCTTGCAGGGGCAGGAGGCAGCAGAGCTATACCTCACTTACGCATATATCACAGGTTTCGACCGGAACCAGAGACGCTGTCCGTCTGGCTATACAGATCTTACAGACTCAATCCTGACCCAGTAAAACTGTCCCTCTGGTTTAATAGTTCTAACAGGTTCAGCCTTCAGGCAGCTGAGCTGTGCCTCTGCTGATGCAGGCCTCACAGCCTGAACAAGCAAAGCAGTTGATCTGCTTATACAGAAGTCGCATGCTATGCAATACGCCAGCAGCGAGGTTCCTCCACCCATACAGATCTCTCAGGCAGCTGATCTATCCATACCATACACTAATACAGATCTCACTTGCTCAGGCAGCAGAACTACCCCTCTGGATGCACAAATTGTAAGGTTTTAGACAGCAGAGCTAGCACTCAGGTTATATGGGCCTTTCATGAATCATATCAAGAGTGAATGGTTGAGTTGAGCCACCCAAGAGGCCTTGGAATGGAGAACTGAGTTAGTCCAGTGATGGAAGAGGGTGGAAGTGATTGGTCAGGGACAGAGGAAGTGATCAAGAGATGGAAGAGGCTGCCCAAGTATGGATGATGTGATACACTGTCAGAGGAGGATGGAAGTGTTTGGGAGGGAAGCAATGAATGCTGTCAGAGGAGGATGGAAGTGGTTGGGAGGGAAGTGGGAGGGGTCCAGTGATGGAAGAAGAGGTCAATCAAGGATGGAGACTGATATCAAAGCTGTCAAGTGGTTGCTTGTCATGCGTGATGCCTTCAAACAGTCCTGATTTTTTCAGTTTGCATGCTGGGTCTTGCAGTTTCGCTGTTGCCAATGGAAATAGGGGCCTGGAAGCCCCAGAATGCAGCGTGCATAACCGGGTCTGGCTGAAAGTGTCACACATGAGATGGGGCCCCTTAACGGATAGGTGATAGGGGAGGTTGGAGTATGTTGTGCAGGGTGGGAGGAGGGGTCAGTCCAGTGACGGAGGAGTTAGCAAGAGGTTGGTCAAGGACAGAGGAGCTGAGACACTGATACAGAAAGCAGGGAGAGGCTGGTCAAGAATTGGGAGGGCATCCACTTACAGTGCTCGGACAGTGCACTCCAGTGATGGAGAAGCAAGTAAGGTCACTAGGGATGCGCGAGTTCAACAGAGGCCAGGAAAGAAGCAAGAAGGCTGGAATGGCAACTATCTGCAGAAGCTTCCAAGAGGAAGTTATGAGTCATAGACTGACGCGGTGCCTAGTCGCGCAGATAATGCAGAGGAGGTGGTGATCCATTCTGTCTCATGGGTGCAAAGTCCCAGAGCTGCCTTTTCACCCACAGGTGCCTCACGCCCTGGGCGAACATGTCAAGCCTCGCCTGCCCACCTCTCCTTCCACCTGCGTCACCAAATCAGCGGCATGGAACCTCTGACACGGAAACCATCTCACAGCAACCAGAAAACAGAACCTGTGACTAAACTTCTGACATGCAATCCATGACGAGAAGCCTTCAACATACAGCCCCCGACACAAAGCCACAACATAGAACTTCGCTGTGAAAACGAAATGCAACAAGGAACCTGCAAAATACAGCATTCTACGCTGAGCCCACATATTACAAAAAGCACTGCGCGTATGATCCTGGCTGGCCTACTTAAAAATGTGGACAGGGTGGTATTTCATAAAGGCAGCAGGGCTGCGGAAAAATCTATCACATGTCAGTGTTTTGGAAAGCCAAGCAAGGCTAGGGCCAGGCCAACTACTCACCTG
This sequence comes from Ambystoma mexicanum, assembly GCF_040938575.1. Lineage (NCBI taxonomy): Eukaryota > Metazoa > Chordata > Amphibia > Caudata > Ambystomatidae > Ambystoma > Ambystoma mexicanum. The sequence continues at coordinate 1,173,115,066 of NC_090923.1, forward strand.
CTCCCCTGAGCATCTATCTCCCCCCAATTAAACCAATCAACCAACATAAACCACTTCCCCACAACATCATTCACTCACCCACAAGTCTTCAGTTAACCACGAGAGAAACCAATTACCAACTATGCAAACCAATCTCTTTCAAGGCCACCCAATCAGGCATAAAACCGAGCACTTATTGACACGACTGACCAATTACCAGCAAGACCAAAACCTTTGCACCAGACCACATCTACCAATCGCCACCAGCAAGCCCAAGAACTCACTCAAGGCAGTACCCAACCATTCCACACAAGCCCAACCATTCCCAGCAAGATAAACGACTCAACGACAGTATACTTAACCAGCCCACAAGACCAACACATCCCTGAAAAGACTTACCGCTCTCACTCACAAATCTAAATGCTCCTCCATAAGACTAAGCACTCGCCTAGAAGTCGGGTTTGTGCGTGTCACACCCGCTCCGTGGTTAGGCAAAACTTCCCGGGCTCCCCGACAGTGTCCTGACAGCTCTCGGTCGCCAGTCACAGTGTCCGCGTCAGTAACGAAGAAGCGGAAGCAGGGGATGGGTGGAGGGTTGTCTTTTTTAAAAATAAAACGAAATCCCTGCCCTTTGTGGAGGAGCGAGGCGGTGACGATCTGCAAACAGCTGTCAGAGAGGGAGCGGCCAGGGAGGGGCTCTCACACCTGGCGGGGGTGAGACGAGTCTACAGGTGAAGTGTGCGAAGAACAAAGGGCTGTCGGGCCGGCTGGGTGAGGAGAAGCCGACATATACAAGGCTAGGGGTGGAGACGTTCTCCCGGCCCGCACAGGGAGCAGCGAGGCGAGGGGTGCCCCCCAGCCCCCACTTCCAGTGACAGCGCTGGGCGGGCAAACCTCCTCTGCGTCCCGGTACAGGAAGCCAACCAGAGGGCCTTCTCTCCGGCCCAGCGGTGCCCTTCCCATTCCTGCCGAGGGCAACTGCAGGGGGACCCGAGAGCGTGACCCGTGCTGGCACCGCGAGCCCTGGCAATGGCGTAACCCTAAATGTGGCCCCTCCTACCCCACGCTGGGCAGCATTGGGCCCCACTCGCCGTGGCCCAATGCTGGCCCCCGTTACGCCAGTGAGCCCTCGGAGGCTCTCCTGGTAGGTCCGGGGCCAGCAGTGGGATCTGGGAGGGATGCAGTTCCCTCCGAAGGGGGGACCTTCTCTCTGTCCTGGAACTGGCAGCCGCGTTCCTTCTCGGGCAGCGGTGGGATTTGTGGCGGATGCCCACCCCTTACCACTGAGGGGAACTGCAGGGGAGACCTCGCCACCTCTAGGTCCTGGTAGAGGGAGGCCATTCTCTAGACTCTCCTTTCCTTCCTGTCACAGGTTCTGTGGGGGGACTGGACAGGGGGGATACCTACTCTCTGTCCTGGCCCATACACCCAACAGAGTTCATTCTCTCCCTCCCAGCTGTGGTGTCTGTGAGTGACCTGGGCCTATCTTTAGGCAAATGCACCATCGCACCTGGATCTTGTGACGAGCATCTGCCACTCCCCCTGCTTTTACCCTTTGAGGGGGACGCCAGGCATTACAGGATATGCCCCCTGTGTGTGCTGTGCCAGCCTCCTCTTTCCTCCACTCTCTTTGCATGTGTGGCCAGTATCTGCAAAGCTGCGAAAGGATCTCTTGCCTTATGAGTGTTCTTGTCGGCAGTGCTGGAAATGGAGAAAAAGAAATACTCTGGGAACACTCTCTTCTTTGGACGGGGCGGAGGGGGGTGGGGGGGCGAGTAGGGCATCTGTTAGTGCATGAAACTCGGCTGGGGAACACCTCTGGGCTTTTCCTGGTTAGCCCCTGGGCCTCGGGCCCGAGCACCGCTCTGGCAAGACAAACGTTGCCGGAATGGCTCCGTCTTGTTCCGGCGACAGTTCCTAGGTCGCATGTCACAGGTGCAAGCCTAGAGCAGGACACTAGTAAGAGTGTGCAAGCCCCATTAGAAGTATCCGGTAGCCCCCCTGCCCCCGAAGAGCCCACCCTTACCGGGTCTCCAGGTAGTGTGCATGGGCTAGACCGTCCTGGAGTGGTTGCGGCCTATCTTAAAGGCACTTTTAAGTACTGCCACATTTTCCCTTCAGGGGAAGTGTTCCTGGGGTGACCAGATTTTTCAAACTAGTAGCCAGGGGGCAATTTTTTTAGCCAATATAAGTGACATAAAATAAGGACCTCAACATCTCATCACTGTCCTAGATTTTTCTCAATGATGAGATGTTGATGTCCGCAGAGAGACCACAGTCATCTGTAAATTCGTGTTTTTTGCTAGCAGCTAGATTTGGGGTATCCTTAGACTGTTTCATCACTATTTCAGGGTTCTTGCTAACATTCCTGAGGACATTTGCATAGTTTCTACATTTTCAGGGAGATTTGGGGTCTTTTTGTGCAGATTAGTTGGTTGCGGCCGAGAGCTCATCTTGTGCTTGTGGCATGCAGCGCTGCTGTGTGTGGCTTGCATAGGAAGACGGGGACTTGTAAAGATCTTTGTGAATGCTGATTCCTTCTTCCATCGAAACAAAAGAGGTGATGGCTGGAAGGTTTAGATTTAATCTTAACCTATGGCATTGCTCTGGGCAGCCCTCTCGACCATCGTTCTTCGCCTGCCAAGCCATTACAAAAGGGGAAAGACCATATGCAACTCAGGCTTGCTCCCACCCCAAAAGGGACAGTCCAGCCCAAACTGCTTGGTTACATCCCTTCTGCAAGAGACCAGAAGCATCCCCAAACATGTAGACCACAAGCATCCCCAAGCATGTTTCGGCCTTGTTGGGCCTCATCAGTGAGGAGTCTTCCTTCCATGACATTACAGCCGGGCAATCTAGCAGCTCCTCTACCTACTCGGTCCTGTGATAGTGTGGGACACCACAGGGAGCTGGGAGAAGGTGACAGGTTTGCATGTATATCTCTTTTTGGCATTGGGTTTGTATGCATCCTTCATATCTGCTTTATCCCATGCCTTGGGAATCAGTTTCTTTTAAAGGACCGGGCAACGTCCATTGCAGTAATCGAATCTAGATACTTGACAAGGTCTACCTTGTGTGGTATTTGTGAGAAAAGTGTGGCTCTTTCTTAGCTGGTCTAGCTGGTTCACCCCCAACCCCCATTCAATTTTACTTTATATCTGTTACCAAAAACCCACATCCTATATACATACATTTTTAACCCCCCCCCAAAAAAATGTGATGGGATTTTTCCGATAAAATATTTGCGGTAAAAAACCCAGCGAAAAAATGTTCCGTGATGAAAGGACGTTGTACCAGGGCATTTATCTGCAGGTTCAAGTACAGGTTTGGGTCGAACACACAGCCTAAGCTGTTGGCTATGGTGGTTTGTGGGAGGTTTCTTGCAGAATACATTCTGTTTAATGGCCATGGGGCATGTCGAGCTGGGGGGTGTTGATGAGCTGGAGGGGAGGGGGCAGGTGGCGACACCAAAGCTTCCAGTTTTATTAGCATTGAAACAGAGGCCACTGGATGGCAATAAGTCTGGGTCATATTGTTCTGTGTTTGATTTGGTTCTGAATGTGTGCTGCATGATGGCCACTCAAAGTTGTAGGCACCAGTACGTTTGCCAGTGCACGATGCTGACTGGCGCATGTGGGGAATAAAGAGCCATAGAGAAAGTGCCAAGCTTTAGGGAACTTTGCATATGTACGTTTGGGGGCACTGCATCTTGACTGAACAGGCGTTCGGGATAGAATTGCCCTGGTTGAGGGCAGATCCTGCCAGTCGTATGCAGTGTTCTACTTATTGACGGCACACAGAGGATACAGGCTATTATTAGGGAATTTAGTGAGCGCGGACCTAGCTGCGGCAAGCAACAGAGCACGATTGATGCAATCCTTTAACATTGCTCTCCGGTGTCCAGCAGGTCCCTTTCCGAGCTTCTCCTGGGCTGTGGAAGAAGCCGGACCTGGAACTGTGCTTCTGAAGCCCGGTTCCACCACTCGCTCCATGGTGTGAGATAAAAGGGGTCTGGAACTGGGGAATTCTGAGGGATCCGAGTTGTGGTTCTTCAGCAGGGACGTGATTACTGCTTTTTATGGGAGATGGAACACTGCCCTTACAGGGTTTGGCAAAGTAGGGGGCTAGAACATCCAAGCACAGCTACCACAGGGCCGAGGATGCCTTCATATTCTTCTCCAGCGTGATGATGGACTCTTCCGAGACTGGCTGGGTACAATGAAAAGCTCCCCTAGATCTGGCCGCAAAGTCCCAACCCTCCGCTTTTGGGTAATGCTCAATACTTTGATTGTATTGATCTTTTCTTTTGAAAGGTTGTTTACTGCGAGGGGATGAAATTGCACATTCGTAGTTTCGGACTGGATGACTCCCCTTTACCTGAAAAGCATCTTGGCTTTGTCTGTGGATTCTGACAAGTGGTTTGAGGAATATTCCTCTTCCTTCCTTTGGGTGCCCGGTTGGTAGCCCCGAGCAAGTGTCGGGCAGGTGATTTCGTCACCTTGCACCATGCATTTCTCTTATCTCCTATCTGCCCTTTTCATGATGGCCTGGTCCTGGTGAGCCCTTTGTTATTTGAGTTTGTGCTGGGATTTAAATGTTTAGTTGTAGTGGAGGCCTCTATAAATGTTCACTCGCAACTAGCCATTAGGCTACTGACAATTGTCCCATTGCGAGTAAGACATGGTGTGCTGTGCCTATGGGGCGAACTGAGGGGGAGAGTAACTTTTTATTCTTGGTTACTAGCTTGCAACTTGCAATTGTTACCCCTAGGGTCTGAGCAATTGCTGCATTTAAGGCCCCTCTGTATAGTGATGGCTGGGGTGGGGGGGAGCTGAGGGGGAGCCTGCAACCCCTAGCTGTATAGATGTTTTGGTTTACTACTCCCATGATCCTACGCCACTGACTATTGGCTAAGGCTGATGGGAGCTGTAGTCCAAAACATCTGGTAAACCATAGGTTGCAGACCCCCGTGTTAGGGCAATCTACCAGTTCAGGTATTCTTACAATGTCCTAATCCAGTGATTTGCAAATAAAGGCATGTAATAAACCCCCTTGACTTACACTTAAGAAAAAAACAACTTAAGATGCAGGATTCAAAGCAAGATTTAACGAGCAGGTGCTAAAAAGCAGCTCCTGGGTATCATGCATCACCCTGTAACCAGGAGCAGTGGGGCAACTTTGATGAACATGTTGGTGGGGGGGGGGGCATGGCATCTAAATGAAAGGTGCCCCTGCCAAATGAGTGGGACCAAATGATGAGCCACAAAAGTTGTGGGTGACGAACACCCTTGCCCCCTCCCTAAAATGAGGCCCATGACTAGGGGCTATCTCTGAGGAGCTACAACCTATTAGATAGCGGGCCCCAACTCGAACTTCCTCATAAGACGCAAACTATAACCTTTGGTTCCTTATAAATGATGCACTATTGATGCATTCTGTATGTGCCCTAATGTTCCTTTAGGAACATTCCCAAGCACAGTTAACGTCACAGTTAACGTCACATATGTACATGTATGGCACACATTGACTTGGCAGCTGCCCCATGTCAGGCTAAGCAGGCTCTTTCAGGCTACTACACTCCGCAAAAGTGCTTATAAAAATAGAAAATACCAATTATCTATGAACCGTGGACCATTAAAATGGACTGGTGTGAACATGGAGTAAAATGCGAAAGTGACTTTATAAAAGGAACCCTATTTAAAACAAGGACATAAACATTGTATGTTTGGATTAATAAGATTCCCTAACCGCTTTCCTCCTGAGGCCTCATGGAGCCAGGCTTGGCACACAGACCGGAAGTGCTGGAAAGAGCCAGTCTCAACTGGGCTGTGGGTGGAATGTGTTCACCAAACAGTTTCAGATCTTGCAATGTCGAAAAACGAAAGGTGCTTTGCTTTAAAGAAGGCGGCAGTGGTCATAACGCAGTGTTTTTCTCGCTAGTTGGGCTGCATAGAGCGGAATTGATCAATGCAGGTGTCTCAACATGTAGAATGATCGTCACCACTTTACAACATATAACAAATTCCCCAGCACAACGCCAAGCTAGCAGCATTGGATGGCACACCCACCCCGCGCCGCCTCCTGTGCCCTCTGAGCACTGTGCTAACAAATGTGACCTCTAGGAGTTTCTCTGGAAGTTGCCCAGGACCAGAGCCTTAAATGGAAAGTGTAGGCACTCGCCAATGTCGGGTTGAGTGGGCTGCACTGAGCCTCTAGCAGTCTCACCGTGGGTTCCTCGCCATTTGCATAATTCTTTGTCTCATTTTCTCTGTGCGTCTCGCGCTTAGTTTCTCCTTTTCTATTCGTGCTCCTTTCTAGTTGTCTCTGTCCCCCCATCCTGCTCCAGTCATCATTTCACCCTCTTCCACTCCCTGTGTAAATCCCTCTTTTTCCCCAAGCCTGGGCCTTGGGAGCGTGGCACACTGAAACATCTCAGTCAGTGATTCCAAGCAAAAGCTCATCATAATTGTGTAGTCTTCAGTCATTCACCTAAAACATGATTCTCAAAGCCTAATGCAGTCATCAATCAGACTGATTTTGACCACATTTGGTGACAGTATTGTTATGTACAAAAGTTGTCAGGCTTTGGGAGCGCCTCAATTTTGCACATAAGCCACAGTCATTATAAATAATGTTCCCAGGATGACACACTTTAGTTAGGCAGTAAAGTCAGGATTTTAACGGGCAATGCAATTTAGGCAATTGAAAGCCCAACAACTACAATCTTAAAGAGGTTATTTGACAAGTATACAAATCACATAGCAATACAACCTGATAACAGTGACATAATTTCACCAAAATGACAGGGGTAGTGGAAGTGACATCACACGACCCTTGACCTCTGATGACATCACACGCGATTTGCTCCCATCCCAAAGTGACATCACAGGAAGCGATGGCACACATCCTTTCACCGCTTGACAAAACAGAAGTGCCATCACATAGCATTGTTCCTAAGTACACTGCGAAAAATATGGTTACAATATCACTTTAATGTGATATACATTTCATACATGAATGGATCACCATATGTATCGTTAATATCAGGTTGTATAGGCCCATACTACCAAATTAGTGCAAATGCAAGCAGATGTCCAAGGCCAAATGATAATGATGTGATATAGCACTTACGCGCTTTATATAGAACAAATATACATACAATATCACCTAACCTGTGTTGGTACTCATTTATCAACCTCAGAGGGATGAACGTCTCAGATAACCTTGCTGGGATTCGAACCAACAACCTGTAGATCAAACACACATTGCAGCAGCGAGCACACAACACACTGAGCTATCTTGCCGGCTATAGCTATCTTGCCAGCTATAGCAAAATGAGCTATTTCATATCTGAATGTTCTCAAAGTCAGAAAGCAAATTACACTCTGTAGTGTATACCATTAAAGTGGCAACTTAGATTTAACAGCAGGCCAGTACATCTGCAAGTCTGGTGCAAAGTTGGCCACATGTCAAGTCTGCGTGGATCTACTTTTCGGGCTTCAGAGGTGGGCAAAATACATACCACTGGGAGGGGTCATTTATGCATATTAAAGAATTTAGAGTAGCACAGGGAAGGCAGCATCCTCACACGGCATCCCGTACTCTGGGCACCCGTTACCTCATACATGCAAAGAAACATCCTGAACAGCATGCCATGGAGATGGGAAAGATAGACGGATTCCAACAAAGCATTAATTGTTGCACAATGAAATCAAGGGCCACTAATGTGCTATGGTCAAACATTTCTACACTGTACACAAGCTTTTAGGCACAAGGATTTTGCCAAGTGACCAATGACACCAAGATGGAATACCTTGTGATGATCATAATAAAGACAACGGCAGAAAGAAACATGCTATAACTGCAACTTGCAAAAAGCAAAATACATAGTCCGAAATGGATGCTTATTATACTCTAAATGCTTTTTGGAAGTTTTTGTCTGCATTGTGAATTTGAGGTGTTTAAGAACAGGCTAAATCAGTGACTCACCCACCCCCTGAAGTGTGCCTGAAATAAACCTTTAATGAGTCTAGCAATGGTATGGAATTCCAGAAAATAAATTGTTGTTATTCCTATTCTTTCTTATTTAGGGTCACTGAACAAGAAAGGCAGCCACTCCAGAAACAAAGAACCACATGGCACTTGCCACAGCCTAGCAGCTTCAAATTGAAATCCCCCAAAACATTTTTTTAGGTGTAACAGGGGTAGCAAGGGACACCGCAGGGGTCGCAGGTGCGACCCCTGGCAACCCCCAAACGACATCCCTGCCTGATAACATATACATCCTTAAGAGAACATGTTAAGCCAAAAGAGTATCATTGTAGCTCTATAGTCCACACACTGAATGGACGAGTATAAGGTGATATGTGCCTGAAAAATCCCCTCTGTTTTACACCACTTTTCTTTCATCACTTAAAGACACACAATACATTAAATCGTGTAATAAGCTCACATGCCTCAAATAGTCTTTTGGCACAAACTTCCAGAGCGTATTGCTATTCTTCGTATTTAGAAAATGAGTATATCCACATAAAAGCAACTCCTTACTTTTTTCATGTCAAACTTACTTATATCAAGCATATAAACTAAGCTTTAAAAAGGGAGTTTTATTGAGTGCTCAATTTCATTGAGTTGGAAGACTGCAGGTTTGGTGGGTAACTCGAGCGCCATAAATGTGGGTGTTCAGTACGAAATTTGCCTTCACAGGTCCAACCACTTAACATTCCCACATTAGAAAAAGGCACTCCTGATAAGAAAGAAATGTGTTAAAAAAGTAATTGACAGGCCCTTCTTATGGTACTGGCCATGCAGGGGTGTCCCTAGACACTATAACCAACATTCTGACCTCCACAGTAAGGATGTGGTGGGAGTGGTCATGTGAAAGACAGGCTAAAACCCTATTAGCCAAGCCTGGTGAGCACTGTGGTGGCTTTGGGACTGCACATTCTGAGGGGTGGGCTGTGAAGGAGACATGATGGGGCACTTACGGTTGCGGTTGCGGAAGAGGAGATTGATTGATTTGTTATTTATTATGCGCCTATACACAAGTGTTTCAAGGCACAACCAGGCAAGGGAGGGGGAACAGAGGGAGGACAAGACAAACTATCTTACTAGGCCTACTGTCATTTAGACCGTGCAAGTGCACAACAAGAAGTGCAGGGGAGGAGCTACAGGGAGAAGGGCACCCAGAGCAGTAGAGCCCTGTGTTCAGTAGAAGGAAGGCTGGGACTCCGCGGGGCAATCACAGACTGGTAGTGCAAGGTAAACCAGGTGGCAAGTGCAGGGGGATTGGTCGGGGGTGAGCGCTGGTGTCCTGTAAGACTCAAAGGAAACCGAGCAGCCAGTCAGCAGACAGAGCACGAGCAAGGGTAGGTTAGCAGGGGCGAGGGAGCAAGAAAGAAGAGGAGAAAAGGAAGGTCTTGAGGAGCTTGTGGAACTTAAGGAGACCCGGCTAAAGGCGGAGAGAGGCCGGGAGGGTTCCATGTAATAATGTCCCCTCAAAAATATTGCCATGCAAAAATATCGCAGAAAAATGGCTGTTTTTTGTGGGGACATTATTGCACGGAACATGCGGGGGACAACCCTGCAACACCAAACCCTTTTTTTTCTTTTGCTGCCCCTGTCCCTATATATATGGTCACCCATATAATATCGCCACAACCTTTTCCCGGCGATATTATATATGGCGACCATATATATGGGGATAATATTACCTGATACCGCCGGGAGGCCATTCCAGAGGGAGGCACCTGCAAAAGAGAGGGATCTACTCCCCATTCTCTGCTTGGAGAAGCAACTCACCCGCAGAGAATTAGAAGTAGACGAGTGGAGGGCTCTAGGGGGAAGGTACTTAGGAAGAGGAAGTTGAAGGTAGTGATGGCCACGGCCTCAGAAAGCCTTGTGGACAATGTTATGTTATGTTATTTTGCATTTATATAGCGCCTTATATACCATTGGTATGGTCTGAAGGCGCTGGTAGGTTGAACGCCCTTGGGAACCGAAGTTCAGATCAGTAGAGAGAGTAGAGAGAGTCAAAAGGTGCGTGTGAGCACCGGGTATGTGTGCAGCTTGTGCAGTATTCGTGTAAGAGCTGCTTCTTAGCGGTAGGTGTGGTGGTTGAGAGATCAGGAGTATATGTTCGTTCTGGCAGGATTTATCCAGAGCGGATGTGGCTGCGTTAGGCCTGAGGAGAACGCCTGGCTGGGCGGTGTGTAACCAGCAGTGTTTACTTAGAGTGATGTGGAATGAGCGGCGGATGTTGGTATGAGAACAGTTATACCGAATGGTGTCATAGTATCTCTGTGTTCTATTTGAGTGGTGATGTAAAGGAGAGAAAAAGCGTGGTGGTGTGATATGATGGGTTATATGCTCTTTCAAACGTTCTCTGCATTCCAAACCATACTATATACGTCACACAATTCTAAAGCTATTGGGCACACTTCTAAATGCAACTTTCACAGAGAGTCTATTGGGCACACTTCTAAAATCAACTTTCACAGAGTCTATTGGGCACACTTCTAAATGCAGCTTTCACAGAGAGTCTATTGGGCACACTTCTAAATGCAACTTTCACAGAGAGTCTATTGGGCACACTTCTAAATTCAACTTTCATTTAGAAGCTATTGGGCACACTTCTAAATGCAACTTTCGCAGAGAGTCTATTGGGCACACTTCTAAATGCAACTTTCACCGAGAGTCTATTGGGCACAATTCTAAATTCAACTTTCACAGAGAGTCTTAAAGTCGATCCTTGCAGCCACCTAGAGCCAGTGGAGGGATTTCAGAGCCAGAGAGATGTATTCTCTGGACTTGAGGCCAAGGATAAGTCTTGTGGTCCTGTTCCTGATAAGTTGAAGATGGCCAAGAGTTAGGCAGATTGGGAATGAGGCGGTTGCAGTAGTCCATCCTAGAGAGAAACAAGGCTCTGGAGACAGTGAGCTTCTGGGGGAAGATTAGAAAAGGGAGCATATGCATACCTCTGAGGAGGTGCAGCTGGAAATTTGCCTTTTTAGCAAGGTCCCTGATGGGAGGAAAGAGTGGAGTCGAAGATGACCCCAAGGTTTTTTGCCTCACAAGAGGGTGACGGCCGAGGGCCCAAGGAGGGCGGCCAGAGTGAGGGAGGAAAAGCAGGAGCAGGGGTCCCAACGAGAAGGATCTCAGTCTTACTGGCATTAAGGCAGTGATTGTTAGAGGCGCACCATGCCTGAATAGCAGATAGAGGAGGAAAAGGCTGAGGGTATCCTGAAAGAGAGTTGCGTGTTATCTGCATAACACTGAAAGTTAGAGGAAAAGGTACAGATAAGGAGGGCCAAAGTGGCCAGATAGACATTGAAGAGCCAGGGGAGAGGATGAAGCCCTGGGGAACACCAGATGTGGAGAGATAGGTGGTAGAGAAAAAGGAACCGAGCTGATCCTGGTATGGTCAGTCCTGAAGGAAGGAGGTCAGCCACACCAGAGCCTGATCTGTGATGCCCAGGGTCTCGCAGAGACCCGTAATCAGGATGTTGTGGTTGACTGTGTCAAATACAGAGGAAAGGTCGAGAAGAATGAAGACAGAGGGGAGAGCTGGAGTCAAGATTAGAGAGCAGGTCATCGCATGCTGTTCAAGAGTGCAGTTTATGTGCCTCTGGCTGATCTGAAGCCAGACTGATGGTCATGGAGACAACCAACAGATTCAGTGTGGGGGATTAGCAAGGAGATAGCCAACTTCTACAGGAGTTTGCCCAGGAAAGGTTGGAAAGGTTTGATAGAGATCAGGTGATAGTTTGCCAGAATGGAGGGGTCGGCAGAAGGCTTTTTTAGTAGCAGTGCACAAGGGAGTACTTGAGAAGAGAGGGGAAAGATCCAGTTGTGAAGGAGTGATTACAGAAATCGGCCAAGACTGGAGCGAGAGAACCAATGTTGTCCTTAATGGTTCTGGAGGAGCAGAGGGTCACCTGTTTGGATGAGACTTTCATAGACCGGACTTGTCTAGAAACATCATCAGGTGTTACATGGGAGAGGGGGGAAAGAAGGAGAGGAGGGGCCGGGGTGGCGCCCAAGGAGGGTCTGAGAAGAGAAGAGGAGAGTGTGGATAGGTTTGTCTTGGGTTTTAGTGGTGAAATGAGAAGTCAGAGCCATGCAGGGGGCCCAGAGAGCAGTAGAAGAGGAAGATACTTCAGTAGGATTGGCCAGCTCTGTTAGAGGCCACAGAGATGCAGGCTTGAATATGGACCCTTTTTTTTTATAGAAGGTGGAGAGTCTGTATTGCCTTTGGAGCAGGCGGTAGGCCAGTTTGTCAGAGGATGCACCGAAGCTCCCCACTTCCATTCGGCTACTTTGCACTTGCTTATCAGAGCAGTCAGATCGGAGTCATACCAAGAATTGCACTTGGTGGCAGGCTTCAGGTGGATCCTCATGACAGGGACAAGGATATCCAGAGTGTTAGAGATGGAAAGTTGGAGGTTAGAAAGTGCTGTGTCAGGATGGGAGTCCGCTGCAGGAGTAAGTGGGGGAGAAAGTGGAGGCAAAGGTCGGCCACTGACACTCACTTCGTAGGTCGAATGACCATGAAGGAAGGTGGCAGTGCTGGGTGGGTCTTTGGCAAGGGGATAGGAAGCTTTAAGTGAGAAGAAAAGAGAAAGTGGTCAATCCAGAAGAGAGGAATAGTGAGAGGATTAGAGAGGGGGATGTCTGAAGAGATGAGAACATCAAATGTGTGTCTGGCAGAGTGAGCCGGACCTGAGGGTAGAATGAAGAGGGAAAGAGAGTCGCATAGATTGCGGAAAAGTCCAGAGTAGTCTGGGGAGTCCAGGTGGCTGTTGAGATCCCCAAGGAGGAGAAGTTGGGAGGTAGAGGAAAGGAGAGAGGAAGTGAGGTAAGCCCATTCAGACAGGAAGAGGGTAACCTGGCCAGGTAGCCTGTAGATGATGGCCAAGGTCAGAGAGAGGCAAGGAGAGATAGAGAACCAGCAGACCAGGCATTCAAAGAAGGAATAGAAGTGGGAATGATGGAAGCCAGGATCCACTCAGGAAAGATCAGGGCCACTCTGCCTCCTGGCCTATTCGGCCTGGGTTCGTAGAGGATCTTGTAGCCCTCAGGGAGGAGGGTGTAAAAACCTGTGACAGAGCTGGCCTCACCATGTCTCAGTAAGAGTGAGAGCATCCAGGTACAGGAGTTCAAGGAGATGGCAGATGTCGGAGGAGTGTTTGACAGCAGAGCGAGAGCTGAGAGTAGCCATGTGGAGTAGGTTGCCATAGGGGAAGAGAAGCACCCAACGGAATTGTTAGAGGGGTCAGAGAGGAGGAAGGATGCAGCAGAGGTGCCGGAGGTAGGGGATGGCAAGGGAGCCAGAGAGGTGGACAGAGGTGGGAGTAGGCACAGCTTTTGGCACAGGCTGCAGGAGCTTAGTTGTTCATCGCAATATGGGTAAATTACATGTTTTCATGTGCTTCTCGCCGAATATTTATTTATTTTAATTATTTTGGCGCTGGCCCTTCCCAGAGAGTCTCGCAGCACCTTACATTGTTGAAATATTGAAAAGGTAGGAGTTGAAGAAAAGAAGTTACAAAATGTTTTCAGGAAAGGATAGGAAGATTAGGATAGAGAAGTGATAGCAGTGGAGGAGGGCAGGGCTATGTGTGGGGAAACAGGTATGTTTTGAGGCTCTTTCTGAAAGTGGTGATGGAGGATGTAGTGCGTAGGTGGAAAGGTGGGGTGTACCATGCCCTGGCTGCCCGGTGTGTAAATGCTTGCTTTTGTCTGCATGTGAGTTTGCAGAATGGGATGTGTAGGAGATGGAACAAGTTACTTACCTGTAACTGTTGTTCTCCAGCATGGGTCTGGCATGGATTCACATGCTCATGAATATTCCCCGTCGTCAGGCTGGGAATCCTCGGTAAAGAAAAAAAAAACAGTATCAGTTTCGTTTCTGATCTGTCTTTCGTAGTAACAACCAATCACTGGTCTCTGCGTCATACTGACCACAGCCAATGACTGCCCTCTACCTAAGCACCGCCTCTGGCAGCCATCTTCAGATTTGGAAGCACGTGAAGTGGCAGTATGACCAAGTGAAGAGCCGCAGAGGGGTAGGCGGGAGGGTTCGCATGTGAATCCATGCCAGACCCATGCTGGAGAACAACAGTTACAGGTAAGTAACTTGTTCCTTCTCCAGCATGGGGTCTGGCATGGATTCACATGCTCATGAATAAAGAATACATAGCAGTACACACATGCACAACCACGGGAGGTGGCAAAGGCTCAACATTAAGCATTACATCAAACTCAACATTAAGCATCTTACCTCCTCACCAGGCTCACCTCAGGCGAACAGGTTGCGCAGCACTGCTTGGCCGACCCTGGACTCCTCCCTGGAATCCCGATTTACGCAGTAGAATTTCGTGAAGGTGTGCGTCGACCTCCACGTAGCAGCCCTGCATATGTCCAGCAGGGGCACACCAGAAAGGAACGCCGTGGTAGCTGCGATCGCTCTGGTGGAATGGGCTCTCGGACGGCCAGGCAGCGGTCGGTTTGCCAACCGATGACAGTACATGATACAGCCGGAGAGCCATCTGGAAATGGAAGCCTTCGAGAGAGCCTTCCCCTGATTGACAGGTCCAAAGTTCACAAAGAGTTGTGACGTCTTCCGAAAACACTTCGTGCGGTCCACGTAGAACTTCAGCGCTCTAGCCACATCCAGCGAGTGCAAAGTCCTCTCAGCCGGCGACGAAGGCGACGGGAAGAACACAGGCAACACCAAGGGTTCGTTGAGATGGAAGTCCGACGGTACCTTGGGCATGAAGGAGGGGTGCGTCCTGAGCACTACCCTCGTGTCGTGAAAAGTCAAGTACGGGGCCTTGCAGGAAAGGGCCTGGATCTCACCCACCCGTCGTGCGGAGGTGATGGCCACAAGAAACGCTGTTTTCCACGACAGAAACTTCAACGGGGCCGAGTGCAGAGGCTCGAACGGAGGTCCCATGAGCTTGGTCAGCACCACGTTGAGCTCCCACGCCGGGGCCGGAGCCTTCACGGGCGGGAACGATCTGAACAGTCCCTTCATGAACTCTTTCACCAGACGATGAGACCACAAGGACGTCCGGCCCGTGGTTCTGGTGTATCGGGAGATCGCAGCAAGATGAATCTTGATGGACGCGTGTGCCAGTCCAGCTTTGGCCAGCGTCAGCAGGTACGGCAGTACCTGGGGAGCCGTAATCCGTAGAGGGTTAATCTTCTGTGCATGGCACCAGACAGAGAACCTCTTCCATTTGTGTCCGTAGCATTTAAGAGTCGAGGACGCCCTGGCCTTTGCAAGAACCTCCCTGCAGTCGGCCGGTATGTCGTATCCTCCAAACTCTAGCGCTGCAGGAGCCAGGCCTGCAAGTTCAGCGATTTCGGGTCGTGGTGGAGGATGGCGCCTCCTTCCCTGGAGAGTAGATCCGCGTCCATCGGCAGCTTGATTGGCGGGGACGCTGACAAGTCCAGAAGGTCCGGGAACCATATCTGCCTCGGCCACGCAGGTGCGACGAGGATCATCCTGCACCGTGACCTCTTGAGCTGGTTGACGAGCCGGATTAGCAGTGGCAAAGGAGGGAACGCGTAGAGGAACAGGCCCTCCCAGGGGAACGAGAAAGCATCGCCCATGTTCCTCGCCTGGGGAAACCTGCTGGCGAACCTCCGGCACTTGGAGTTCGTCGCCGTCGCGAACAGGTCGATCTGGGGTGTGCCCCACCGTCGGAAGAGGCGATCCACTAGATCCTGCCGTAGTTCCCACTCGTGGCACGAGCGCAGCTCCCTGCTGAGTGAGTCGGCGATGGTGTTTTTTATCCCTGCCAGATGAAACGGCACCAGAAACATCCTTTGGGCGACGGCCCAATGCCACAGGTCCTGCGCCTCCTTGGACAGT
Source organism: Ambystoma mexicanum (assembly GCF_040938575.1). Classification (NCBI taxonomy): domain Eukaryota; kingdom Metazoa; phylum Chordata; class Amphibia; order Caudata; family Ambystomatidae; genus Ambystoma; species Ambystoma mexicanum. Next base: position 1,173,130,925 of record NC_090923.1, read on the forward strand.
GCTGGGGACCTGGTTCCGCCCTGTTTCCTGATGTAAAACATGGTGGTGGTGTTGTCGGTGAAGATCCTCACCACCTTGCCCTTGAGGGACGGAAGGAAGGACCTGAGGGCCCAGAACACTGCACAGAGCTCCAGGACGTTGATATGGAGGGATTTCTCCGTCGGGAGCCAAAGGCCTCTCGCGTGCAGATTTTCGGTGTGCGCTCTGCACCCTTCCAGGGAGGCATCCGTGGTCACTGTCTCCTGGTGGTCTGGGGTCTGGAAGTCCATGCCCGCCGTCAGATGCGCGCGGGTGCCCCACCACCGGACCGCTCGGCGGAAACTCTCGTCGAGTGTGATCCTCTCCTCGAAGCCGCCCGTCGTTTGGATCCAGCGCGCGTCCAGGAACTCCTGCAACGGGCGCATCCGGAGCCTGCACATGGGAATGAGGTAGATGCAAGAAGACATCATTCCGAGGAGGGACTTGATGGACCTCACCTTGGCCGCGTCGGAAACCAACATCCGCTGTACCTTGCCCAGGATGGACCTGGTCCTTTCCTCCGACGGGGAGGCCAGAAGGGACACTGTGTCGAGCTTCGCTCCCAGAAACAGTGCGTTTTGCGCGGGTACCAGGTGGGACTTGGCATAGTTCACGGAGAATCCCAGGTCCGTGAGAAGTTGGACGGTCCTTGCCGTGTGCTCCACGGCGAGCTCCCTCGTCTTGGCTCGGATGAGCCAGTCGTCCAGGTAGGGGTAAACGTGGATCCCCTCGCGGCGCAGCTGCACCGCCACCGGTGCAAGGCACTTGGTGAATACCCTGGGTGCCGACCGAAGTCCGAAGGGGAGGGCTTTGAACTGGTAGTGACGCCCTTGGACCACAAACCTGAGGAATTTTCGGTGCCCCTTTAGGATGGGAATATGGAAGTAGGCATCCTCCAAATCCAACGACGACAGGAAGTCTCCTTCCTCCAGCTGACCCAGGACGTGCTGGAGGGTGACCATCCGGAACTTCTGCGCCTTGATGAACTTGTTCAGACGTCGCAGGTCTAGGATGGGGCGCCATCCTCCTGTCTTCTTCTTCACGAGGAAGTATCTCGAGTAAACTCCGGAGCCCCGAAGCCTCTTTGGGACGAGTTCGATGGCGCCCTTCCTGAGCATCGCCTTTACCTCCAGGAGAAGCTGAGGGACGTGAAGCTCTTTCCTGGCCACGGGGGGGGACGCGCGGGCACCTTCTTTGAAACTCGAGCGCGTGGCCCCGGGCTAAGGCGTCCAGCACCCAACGGTCGGCGGAGATGGACTCCCACACGCTGACGAAGCTCGCCAGCCGGCCTCCCACCGGGGTGCTTCGGTGGGGGCCCGACCCCACGGCCGGTTCAATCCTGTTTCGACGAGGCTTTGCCGCCTTGACCTCCTTGGCGACGACGGCAGGGTCCGCCAGACTTGCCTCGTCCTCTGTAGGCCTCCTGAGACGATGAGAGGGCCGCTTGACGGTAGGCAGAGAAACCGCCGCCGGAACCTTTGGAGGCGCCCTTGCCTCCGCTGCTCCGAAAGGGCGTCCGTCGTTGCTGCAGAACCCCAAGGGCCCGGGCCGTCTCAGTGTCCGCTTTAATGGCCTGAAGGGAATCGTCCACTGTTTTCCCAAACAGGTTGTTCCCATCGAACGGCATGTCCAGGACTCTGGTCTGTACGTCTTGACGGAAGTCCGTAGCCTTGAGCCATCCACGCCACCTAAGGCACACGCCGTTGCCCAACTGGTGAAACCCAGTGTCGGCGATGTCCGTCGCAATAGTGATGGCGTGGTCCGACGCCACCTCACCTTCCTGTAGGATCTCCAGGGCATCCGCCCTCTTGTCGTCCGGTAGGAAGTCCAGCAGGGGAGCCAGTTTGTCCATAGCTCCCTGTCGTAGCGGGCCACGATAGCCAAGGCGTTGGCCGCTTTAATCGTCGTCGCTGCAGACGAGATGACCCTGCGTCCCATAGCGTCCAATTTCTTTCCCTCGCCGTCCGGTGGGGAAGTCGATGTGGAGGCCGCACCCCCCCCGCTTTCTTCCTGGCCGCCGCAGAGACGACGGAGTCCGGGGTAGGCTGCGCCCGGAGGCACAGGGGGGCCGCGTCCGGGACCCGGTACTTCTTCTCGTACCGGTCTCTTCTAGCTGGCGTCGTGGAAGGGTTCTTGAGGAGGGCGAGGCCCTCATTCCAAATGTCGTCCAGTAGAGGCACCGCGAGGACCGTCTTCCTCTTGGCCTCGCGCCGTTGATAAAGGAATCCTTCCTTTTTCTTCTCCTCAGGGCAGAGTTGGAAAAGCTCGGATGCCCTGGCGATCATGGAGTGGACCGATCCAATCTCGTCGGGCGGAGAAGCCCTGGTGGGAGGTGACGACGGTAGATCCTCGTCGTATACCTCGTCGTCCGTACCCGTCGCTGCCGTGTCAGTCCCCGTATCATCCCCTCGGGGACGGGGAGGAGGGCTGGACGGGGCGCGACGGCTGAAAGGAGGTGGAGGGTGAATCCTTCTTTTCTTGGGCGGGGGAACACCAGAAGGTCTCGGTTCGGGATCCCCCGACGGGAGAGGTTCCTCCGTCGGCAACGGTAGTCTCGTCCTTATCTCTGAGTATAAGGACTGTATAGCCAACAAAATGGCCGCCGAGTTGTCTTGCGGCGCTGGCAGAGGGGAATCCGACGGGCGATCAGGGGCTCCGTCGGCACCCTCGACGATGTCGTCGTCACCTGCGTCGGGATCCATCCCGACGGGCCGGTCTTCTTCCACGCCAAGGCCGTGGCTTAAGACCTCGATCAGCTCTTCCTCCGAGGTTGAAGCCGAATCTACGACGACGCCCTGCCCCCCCTTTTTCTTCCCCACCGGGGATTTCACGGGGGTCCTATCGATGGGCACAAAAGAGGACTCCCTCCGAGGTGGCAGGGAGACTCTGAGCCCCGAGGTCGCCACCACTGGTGTAGCCTCCACAGGCTGAGCCAGGGCCACCGCAACAGTATCGATAGAGGGCTTGGCCGGATGGATTAAGGCCTTCACCACCTTAGGTGCGCTCACCGCCTTATCCTTGAGGGGGGGACACTGCCTCGCTCCCCCTCCGATGGGGCCTTCGAGCTCGACCGGGGCCTCTCCAGGAGCTTCGCCGGGTGCTCGCCCTTCCTCTTACCCGACCCAGAGCGTTGGCTCGTGGCTGAAGGTGCCGGGGAGGATTCTCCCTGCCTGGCGCCGGTAGAGCCCGACCGTTCGGCGCTCCCGGTGCCAGCGGACTCGCGGTGCTTGGCCTTGTGTTGGACCCCCGTCGCCGGGGCGTCCTCAAAGGTCTTAGAAGACCGCTCGGATTTCTTCCTCTTCTTCTCGCCTGACGGGCTCTTCCCTTCCAGCCAGTTGGCGAGACGTTGATGGCGGTCCTTCATGGTCCGCTCCGACATATTGCCGCAAAACGCACAGTCCTTCTCCACGTGCGTCTTGTCCTCATGTAAGCAGTAGAGACAAAAGGAGTGTTCGTCCTCCTTAAAGACGTTCTGCAGCTGGCATCCAGGGCAGATCCTGAACAGCTTTCCGGGCGTCGAGCTTCCCTTCTCCTGGGCCATGTCCGGGCCTGAGAAGCTTCTGGAGTCCTCCAAAAGCGTAGCTCGACGAAATCTTCACCCTTGAGGGGCGCAGACGAATCCGACATGGGTCCCCGTTGATCGGATGGAGAGTCGGTGGAGCTTGAGGCTCTTTTGACCGAAAAAACGAAGTTTTTGAGAAAAAACGTGAAAAAATAGCACTAACGCTCGAGAGCAATAGCACGAGGATCCCAACACATGAACGTGCAGTAAAAATCTGAAGATGGCTGCCAGAGGCGGTGCTTAGGTAGAGGGCAGTCATTGGCTGTGGTCAGTATGACGCAGAGACCAGTGATTGGTTGTTACTACGAAAGACAGATCAGAAACGAAACTGATAGTGGTTTTTTTTCTTTACCGAGGATTCCCAGCCTGACGACGGGGAATATTCATGAGCATGTGAATCCATGCCAGACCCCATGCTGGAGAAGCTGGCTTACTTGTCTGGTGTTTGTGTGCGTGATGGGTTTGAGTTTGTCATGAAGGTGAGATGGAGTTTTGAGGTGGATGTCTTTGAATACAATGCAGAGTCCTTTGAAGGCAATTCTCTGGAATATGGGGAGCCAGTGGAGCTGGTCAAGACCGGGGTAGATGTGTGAATGTTTGGGTAGGTGGTGAATGAGTTTGAATACTGTGTTTTGTAATGGCTTGCAGGGGGCAAGAGTGCTGTTGGAGAGTCCAGAGAAGAGAGCATTTCCATAGCACTGCTTAGAGAGAACCACTGATTGAACTGCAGTGCGGAAGTCGTCAGGAGGAACGATATGTCTGATTTTGAATAGGAGGTGTAGTTGTAGATTGAATGTTTTGGTGACAGCCGCTACGTAATGTGTGAAGGAAAAGTGGGGGTCGATGGTGAAGCCAAGGGATTTAACAGGCATGGAGTGGGATATGTGTGGCTTGTCTGTGGCAAGTTCTTGGATCCAGGGGGTAATGTCAGGTTTGTGCCTTCGGGGGCAGATGAGGACGCATTCTCTTTTGGAAGGGTTGAGTTTGAGTACGTGGGTGGCCATCCAGTTTGTGATGGTGGAGAGACAGAGTTTGAGGCCGTGGAGTTGTGAAGTGGATGACATTTGGAAGTATAATTGTGTGTCATCTGCGTATTGGTGGAAATGTATGTTGTGTTTGCAAAGGGTCTGTCCAAGTAATTCAACATATAGTTGAAGAGGAGTGGAGATAGGGAGGAGCCTTGCAGGACCCCAAAATTGACATGGGTGGGGTCTGATCGATAAGGTGGCATTGAGACAAAGTGTGTCCTGTCAGTGAGAAAGGAGGTGAACCAGTCGAGTATGGTGCCAGAAAGATTCATCCTGTGGGCTGGGATTTCTAGTAGAATGGTGTGGTTGATTGTGTGAAAGGCTGCAGAGAGGTTGAGGAGTATGAGTAGTGATGTGTGTCCTTTGTCTGTGATGCTATGGAGGTCATCGAGGATGTGTAGATTAGCGGTCTCAGTGCAGTGTCCAGGCCAAAAACCAGATTGGAAGGAATGTTTGGGAGTGAGGGATGTGAGTGGGAAAGCTGTCCTGATGATGTGCATTTTGGTTCATGAGGGAGTTGCAAATTTCTGTGGATCGGAGTGCAGGAGCTGTGGATGGTGGTTTGGAGAGGGACGTAACAATGTTGAATAGTTTCTGGATATGATTGGTAGCAGATTGGAGTTTTTGGAGGTAATGGGTGGCTTTGGCATTGCATATGGCTGTTCTATATTTGTTGTGGCAGTGTCTGAGGGGTGTCACTGTTGAGGGGCATGGGTTCTTTTTCTATGTCTGTAATGTGTTTGGGTTTTCTGCCTGGGGGCTGAGGGGGCTGTGTGGCAAGTGGTGGGATTTTGTGTGGTAGTGTGGGCGTGAAGGGTATAGTAGAGTATAGTAGAGTGGTCAGACCACGATACCCAGATTCTATTGTGCACAGAGACATGATTTTTGCTTGCGATCAAAAGGAACTTGATTACCGGGACTCCCCTTCAGCTTGGTGAAGTCTTGGTGGTTGATATTCGCAAAAATGAATAGTGCAGGTACTTTGGGCTGGTTAGGACCTGTCCATTTAAAGCACCACCTAAGGTCCTTCCTCACTGGTTTTGTGCACTCCTATTGCACCTCTCACTCCGAGGGACTTGGGTTTACAGCCACCTGGCTCTTCTCTAGCAACACAAAGAGCAAAGCAGGCATTGGCTTTACAACAAACAGCACACCATCATCCCACATCAGCGGCTAACCAGACCAAAAATACTCTAGGCTATCGGATGTTGGGCTCTCCTCTTTGGAAATCCTCCCACGTTTCGCCGTCAAACCCATGGAAGCAGAACAGCACTCGGGTCTCAAGAACTTCTGACCTGCACCCATATCTAAACGGGGCAGGAGAGAAGCGATTCATTGTTGTTTTTGTGAAAAGGCTGCTCTAGAGGATGTATGCCATTTCTTGCTGATTTGCAAGTGTTTCACGGATCTGCGTAAGAAATGAAAACCATAGTTTATCAGGAACAATATTCGGTATTTTGGGGTGGCAGTGTGGTATATTATGCATTGTAAAGATACATTTATTTATAACCCGTGTGAATATGTTAGGGCTGCTTTGATCCGTCGTGCAAGACACATGACAGGCTGAATCTCTTTTATTCCGTATTTAGACCACTTATGTGGAAGGGGATTAGAGTTGGATATGATGATTTTATCAATTGATGTTGGGGGTGATTTTAGGTAGATTTCCTCATTTACAATGTGTGTTTTTATGAGTGTATTACTTGCAATGTATGTTTATTTATTGTTAATGGAGAAATCTGATTTAATAAATGGATTCATTGAAAGCCCCTCCAGCTCTGCCTCCCTTTCAATCAGCCACTTAAGAGTATCCTTGCTGGTCTACAAGCTATTCCACTTTGGCAGCACCCGAACGCCTCAAGAACCACGACCATCCTGGGTTTACCAATATTGCCTTTCCGTTGTCCAGGCTCTACCCATCACACCTCTGCGATGACAAGCAAAGGCCTGGGCCCCGAGCTGTCTCAGGGAACAGGACAGGGTTTCCATAGCCTTTCCCGTTTGAAAAAAGTTCTCAAGTGACACGAATGTAATATCAATCATACTTCGAATGCCACCTAGGCTTCGTCACATTTCTTGCATGCGTCACGCTCACTGTCACACGTTTGCAACTGTGAGTTTAATATGCAAATGAAAAAAAGTTGTTGCATTGTGTCAGCACCTCACATTGTTCTTCACACTGAGAATATTTAACATGCAACTGTGACTCTTGTTTGCCAGGAGAGTCGCAGTGTGGCTCTGGCAGGCTGATTAAAGCAGGTGCACTCTAAAAGTAAGCAGATCACACATGACTTACGGTATGGCTTTGTACAATCGCATCTTTGAGTGGCCACGCACACACATGGCAAAGGTTTAAGCATATGTCGTTTGCACTTCTGTCTGAAGCAGGCGGATTTTATAGCACCTGGGAGGAAGAGGTTGTCAAAGAAAGCAGGAGAATTGAATGTTCCCATTGGATTGCATTGAGCTAATAATTCTTTTATGAGAGAGAAAGAGAAAAATAGCAAACCACTCACTGAGTTCCCTGACACACAACCTCTGGGATCCTCTTCAATCTGGCTTCTGACCTCTGCACTCTGAGTCAACTCTCCTCAATGTCAGTGACTACACTTCCGCTCCTCATGCTAACCTTTCATCTATTCTTATTCTTCTCGACCTCTATGCGGCCTTCGATACCGTCAACCATTCTGGCTGACCTTCTCTCAACACTATCCTAGGCATCAGAGACAAGGCCTCGCTTGGTTTGCTTCAGATCTCACCTCCAGACACTTCCAGGTGTCTTGGAACAGACTCCCCTCCCCACTCTCCCTCCTTACTGTTGGTGTTCCCCAAGGGTCAGTCCTGTATCCACCTCTCTGAACTCTATACCTCTGCACTTGGCACCCTGATCTCTTCCTATGGCTTCTCCTATCAACTCCTCTTATGATGACACTCAGATCTTCCTTTGCTTTCCCTCCTCATCTGACAAGCTACAGTAAAACATTTCTGTCTCTCCACCATCAAATACTGGATGGCATCTCACTCGCTCATGCCTAACTCTGCTAAGACTGAAGTGTTCAACTTCCTATCCAATCCGGCTATGTCTTCCTTTCTCCCTTTTCTATTCTTCTCTCCTGATTATCTTCCCTACTCTGCTTCTGCTTGCAATCTTGGTGTCATCTTCAACCCATCCCTCAATATCTCGCCCATCATCCCTACATCTGACATTGCAGCCAGACTTAATCCCCTCAACATCATAAAAATAAGACATCGTCTTCACTTCAACACTGCTAAGCACCTAATCTCATCTTTAGTACTCTATTGATCCAACTACTGTGCAAGTCTATTCTATGGCCTTCCCAATTATGCTTTTTCACCTTTTGGCAAAGTCTGCAACTTTGCTGTCAGCACACTCTTCAACCCTCCCCGCTTCACCTCCACCTCCCCAGCCCCTCGTCAGTTTGGCTGGTTATGTAGGAGACAGAGGTCAAAGTTTCAACTATTTCTCATCTTCTTCCTCTCCCTCTATGCGCTACTCCCACTCTTGTTGTATTTAAATCCATCCTTCTAGCTCTCCTCCTTTCTGAAGAACCACTTGCATAGCTTTCTACGCCACCCCATCCCCATGTTCTCCTCTCCCCTGCTTCTCTACGACAACTCCTCGTCACTTATCCCGCCCCCCTTCCACCTACAATGTACCACTTCCCTCCACTATCCCGTTCCTATATCAGGCTCTATTTGTCCCTGTCCCTAGTTCATGTTTCTACCTCCCCTGCATCATCTAGTCTTGTATCCTCACCCATTGTTAAGGACACTGGTCCTCTGATCTGTAAATCAATGTTAACAAGTTTTATAAACATTTTTGTGCTAAAAAAAGTGCATTGTTTTGCCTGGCATTTTCATGAAATAAATGAATACATAATTCCGCTTTTAGTTCATTCCCAGAACTGTGCTCTTGATAGCACACAGGCCCACTCAGATTATGCTCCTGGTAAAACACAGGCTCACTCAGAGCTATACACTTCAAAACACTCAGGCTAATTCAGAGTTAGCTCTTGATAATGTTTAAACATCACACACATCTCCCCTTGTTATGATGTTTTACACTTTCAGAATGTACATGGCTCCATTGGTGTCGTGCTTCTTTACTACACCCCTCCACAGTAACACCCACTTCTGTTCACTCAGAGCTCTTTTGTGATGGTACCTCGGGGGTCCCGACAGCTCGGTTCCTGATAATTTCCAAAATCTCAGCTCCAGAAAATAAAAGAGCGCTGGGAGACAATGGTTTGGTCCTACTGAAATAAGTGTTAACTCTCTTGACTGAGTGCAATCAAGCATATAAAAAAGGACTCCAATGTGTGACATCTTCTGCAGGTGGGGGATAAAATAGGACTATTGACCAGTGCATGGAAAATCTGTGGCTTTTAAGCTTCATCCACCCCTTTAATAGCGATAGTCACTGGTACACCGAGTGTGCTAGGGAAATGGAATGCTTTAAGAGGCAGAGAGTTGCGAGGGA